>NW_006159444.1:5225182-5226774 GCF_000334495.1 Tupaia belangeri chinensis
AGAGATAGGGGCAATATATATGTGTGTGTATATATATATATATATATATATATATATATATACACATTTATATATATGAAACTAGAAATGGAAAATTACTGATAATAACATTTATGATTATGCCACTATGCAGTATATTCTGGATGGGAAATCACATTCTGTACACTATGATGATGCTTAGGGGATGAATGTTAATTAGTTAATTTTTTAAAATGTTTCAGAAATTTAAAAAAAAATAGCCATTTAATTACTGCAGTAAGCTATATAACTCCAGCTAGGTATACTTTATAGTATGTTCATTCTACTCACTGAGGTTTATGCCTAAAATCAGACATGTGTTCATGGATATGTATGTATCAGCTGCATTTGCTATTGAACATATTTAGATTAATTAAGATCTTTAGTGAATCAATAAAATGTGAAAAGGGGGGGCATGGAAAGCAAGTGCAGATACCAAAAACAGTGTATCTAAGGGTGGGAAATAGCAGAGGGAGAAATAGGGAATCAACGGGGGGGGACAAAATATATAAACAAGAAATGGAAAATTATTTGTTGATGATCCTTGACTGAGCCAATATACAATTCTGGATGGAAAAATCTCAATTTGTATACTGTAATGATATACAGTGAATGAATGTAAATAAATTTAAAATAAAGTTATTTAGAAAAACAGATCAACTTATCTAACTGACTGCTTGACACAGACTTAATACAGCATAGGCATCTCACACCAGCATGTCTAACACGGACTTTGGTTGTTGTTGTTCGCATTCAATCACTGTTTATCTTCACAACACAGAAAATGAATTTTCTCAGCATGAACAAACACACTGTATGTCAGTCCAGTCAAAGGTATTACAGTACACATCGTCATCAATAGATACCTTTTCATTTTGTGTCCGTTGAATGTTTTACTCTGTTTTCCCTTGATACCCTTCTTCCTCCTCCCCATTTCCCACTCTCCTCCCACCCTGTCTCTGGTATCCACAGTTGCTCTCCAGGCTTTTATAACTTCCAATCTTTCCGTTTCTACACAGAGCGTCCTAACATGGACTCTTCCTTTTCTCCCCAATCATCTCTCTCTCCAGGGCTGTGAATCTCAGTGAAGGGGACCAAGCATCCACCCAGCTCTTTGAGACAGACGCCTGTGTTTTACACTTTCTCTCCCTTTCTCCTAATGCATCTTTCTTGGTGATTCTCACACCTAACATTTGACCTCTTTGCCCATCACTCAAGTCTTGATGACCCCAATAGCCACAACAGTCTCCCCAACATCAGACTCACTCTCTACCCTCACCCCCACCAAGCCTCTAGTTCTTTTCCCACACTGTCGCCAGAGTGATCTTTTTGAAATGCTGAACTATTCAATATAGCTCTAGGTGGAGCTGGATGATGGTGCAGAATGTGAGGTTCTGCATAGTTGACCCACATGAGAAGGCTCCGGGTTCACATCTAGAGACCTTCCTATGTATAATGGGTGTGCGTGCACCAATGATCTTGCCGGCTGCAGATGGGAATGGATTGTGGCATCAGTATATAAAGGGGTGGGGGGGTTGTTGCTCTCTCTCTTGTAGAAATTTACATCTATATGT
>NW_006159444.1:5243986-5244539 GCF_000334495.1 Tupaia belangeri chinensis
TATATATAATATATATATATATATGATCAATATTTATCTATATATCCATGGATATATGGATAAAGCCCAATCACCCGTGCAGTGCTGCATGATCGATCCTCTGCCCACTTCACCAACCTCATTTCCCACCCTCTTGTTACTTTAGGATCCCACACAGCCACACTCCAGATGTCCCGGCCTTCTACAGCCACTGAGTGAACAACGTGTCTTCCCGCCCCAGAGCCTTCACGCATGCGCTGTGCTGTGAAGAAAGCTTGTCCAACACTCCCTACCCCAATCCTTTGCCTAGCTACTCCTACTTACCTTCTAAACCTCTGCTTAAATTTCTCTTCGTGGGAGAAGCCTTTCCTGACCACCTAGTTTAGGAAATGCTTTTCACTCCCTTCCTGATTACCAAAACACTCCATCCCTGGAACTGTCCTTGCCTCCCACACTGCCACTTTCTCCCAAGCACCTCTCCTTTCTTGAAGTTTTCCAGCTCTCCTTTGCAGTTGCTCCTGGAACTCATCCTTCTCCACCCACTCTTCAACTTGATATGTGTATGGTTCTGTCC
>NW_006159444.1:5244556-5275200 GCF_000334495.1 Tupaia belangeri chinensis
ACTTGAGACACCCTCCCTGGCCTCCTTTATGCCCTTCCATGATTTCAACAGTTTCCAGTATCTGATGGCTCCCACGTCAGCCTTTCTAGCTAGAGTTTCACATTTCCACTATTTACACTATTTACTGAATATCACTTCAGTCCCATGAGCACTTCAAAGTTAGTATCAAGCCAGCAGTTGGCATGGTGGTTAAGGTGCTGGGTCCCACATGGCCAACTCCATAGTTCAAATCCTGGACCAGGCAGCTTGAAAAACATACCAACTTTTCTATTTCTCTTCTTTCTTGCTTTTTTTATTTTTTATTTTTATATATATATTTATATTTATATAAGCAAATATATAGAGAAAGAGAGAACAGAGAGACTTCAGACTTAAATTCCCATGACGATATGGGATTAGAGTTAGATATATCATTATTGTTATTATTATTATTATTGCCAGAAGGTATGGGTGCTCAGCCAGAGACAGAGGGTTAAGTAGGGAGTGGGGTGGGGAAAACATCCCCTAATGCAGCATGGTCACACTACAATCCCCGCTCCATTTCTCCATCCTGTTGGGATTTGGGGCATAAAAAGTGGAAATAGAGGCTATTTCCCACTTGTTAGAATGGCTACGATAGAGAGAGAATAACAGTGTGGGACAGGATGAGTGGAGATTGGAATCTGTGTGCATTGCTGGTGGGAAGGTAGAATGGTGCTGCCATGATGGAAGACAATATGGTAGTTACTCAAAACATTAATATTAGGGTAACCGTGTCACCCAGCAGTTCCACACAGGCTATGTACCTACAAGGTTGGAAACAGAGTCTCAAAGAGCTATTTGTTCACTCGTGTTCATAGCAGTGTTATTCACAATAGTCAAAAGGTGGATGGGCCAGCAGGTGACATACTGGTTAAGGTAGCTGGATCCCACAGGGCCGACTCTGCAGTCCAAATCTGGAAACCAGAAGCTTGAAAAACATGATGGGTGCTTGTGTGTGCTTGCCCAAAATCCTGAGAGGAGAATGAAGGAGAAGGAATTGCAGTGCGGCCATCCCCCAGGGGATGATTTCTCACTTTTTCTCTCTCTCTCTCTGTGAATCTCTCTGTCTCTCTCCAGTGAGTGTATCTGTCCTATGGCAAAAATCTAAAAAGTAAAAATAAATTAAAAAGAAAAAAATGGAAACAGTCTGAGTGTCCATTAACAAAGAATGGAGACACAAAAGGTGGTGTGTGCATACAATGGTTATTATTCATCCTTAAAAATGAAGAAAATTCTGACACACGTTACTGCATGGGTGAACCTTGAAGATATTATGCTATACAAAATAAACCAGTCACCAACGGACAAAAATGGCTTGACCCCACTTACCTGAGGAACCTAGAATAGTCAATGTTACAGAGACAGAAAGTAGCATGGTGCGTGTCAGAAGAAGTAACCTGTAAATTGACATTTTAATTGTAATGCATTCTTGTATTTCTGCTGCTACTTTTGTTCTCAAAAATATTTAGCCCTTTCAAGTCAATTAAAATCTTTATTTTATTTATTTATTTATTTATTTTGGTGAGGTTTTTTTGCTATAGGGCGTGTGCGCTCGCTAGACAGAGAAAGACAGAAAGCAAGAAATCACCCCCCAGGGGGGATGGCCACACCACAATCCCTTCTCCTCCATTCTCCTCTTGGGATCTTGGGCACGCACCTGGCGTGAGTTTTAAGCCACCGGGTCCGGGATGTGAACCGCGGTCCACTATGTGGGAGTCTAGCGACAGCCATTACGCTAACTGCTAGTCCCGAGTCAATTAAAATCTTGGGCTTCCTGGGGCGGGCAGATGGCACAGTGGTTAGGGGCGCTGAACTCCCACGTGGCTGACCGCAGCTCGAATTCTGGCCCTGGCAGCTTGCTTTCTCTCTCTGTCTCTCCCTCTCTCTGTCTGGTCAAATTAAAATTAAATAAATAAAGTTAAATAAGTTATTTTTTAAAACTTGGACTTGGTGGAAAGTTTCCTTTTTGTAGGTCTTGACTTATTCTAAAAAACCTCCACCTGATTCAAGACAATTAGTTAACTAATATGATCACTTATTTATGTTAAAGGGGGGAAGTATCTTACAGTGGAAAAGCCTGAGCGGATTCGACATGTAACCACCTGACGTGACCCTAAGACACACGTGATGACTGAAGAACAATTAGATAAACCTGTTCTACAAAACCAGTGACCCAGATGGCAGCATAATCAAAGACACAAAGTTTTAAATCTGGGACAGTGTTTCAGGTTTAAAGAGACATAAATAGGGGCCAGCACCTGGCATGGTGGTTGAGGTACTACTGGACTCCCACATGGCTGACTGCGGTTCAAGTCCGGGACCTGGCAGCTTGCTTTCTCACTTTCTCTCTCACTCTCTCTCTCTCTTTCTTCCTTTCTCTCTCTGGTGAGCATCTGTGCCCCATAGCAAAGTTTTAAAATAACAATAAATAAAGTAAAAAAAATTTTTTAATTGTTTGGGAAGTCTAAAAATATTTTCAAAAGAAACAATGAAATATAGTAGGTGATCTTGGAATGGAAAAAAATTACAAGAATTTGATGATTGGCAAAATTTTAGTGATATCGTACATTAAATAATATTGTCATGATGCTAAATATACTCAATTTGGTCCTTTATTTGTAGGAGATACACACCAAAGTATTAGGGATAAAGGGTCATAATGTCTATAGTTTACTTTTAGTGGGCTCGTCAAAGAAAAATGTAAGTAGCATAAAAATACCACCTACTTATAAGTCGAGTAACAGGAGATTCATAAAGGATACCACGTGGGGCAAAAAGGTAATAACGTCAAACATAAAAATATCAGGTGGCAGAAAACTATTGATCGTTTTATTTGTACACGGTGTCACTCATTTTTCACAAACGAGAACACGCCAGGAATCAGAGCTGGAGAATATTAGAATTCAGACAGCCTGAGGGAGGGCAGCTCGCGTTTGGACGTCTGCCGGCGATTTGTGAGGTCGGCAGAACTTCCCTGAGGACACCCCTTAGGTTCCAGCTCGCTGCACAGTCCCCCAGCCTCGGGCAACCGCTCCAGACACACGCCGTACCTGACCCGCCCGCGTGGCAACTCCAGAGGTGGCTACTTACCCCGGGCTGAGCCAGCCAGAGCACCGCATGCGTGTGTGTGCACACGAGCGTGTGCGTGCGTGCATGCGTGTGCAGGCGCTTGAGCATAGCTGATGCCTGCAGGTCCCCGGTGCCTAAGGTAACTCCTGGGAGTGAACGAGTAAAGGATGTTTCTGGAGTGGTTAGCAACGGAAAGGCCCGCGACCGCACTCAGCGTGGGCCTGAATCCTACACATCAGAGGTTGGAGAAATTGCCCAGTAGCCAGTGTAAGTTCAATGAAGGAATTATCCGCTGGGAGTGGGGCGGGGTAAAGAGCCAGGCACACCGTCTGAGGATTCAAGCGGTGTGAGGGGTCAGAGAAGCGACACGACGGAGGACTCGCGGGCTCTGCACGAACTCGGGACCTGCGCCGCGGGCCACCCCAGTCCACTGCCCTCTGGGGCATCTCTGATCCGCCCACGCATTCAGGAGGAGAGGGGTTCGAGAAAGAGGCGCCTGGGCCCCTCCTGGGGCTCGTCTACCCCTGCGGCCTCTCCGGCTGCGGAGAGGACCCCAGGAAGCAGGTGGGGCCACCCCTCGCGCGGCCAGCTGCTGGGACAGTACCTCCAGCGCCGGCGACGCGACACTCAACGCGGCGTCACTTGTCCGTTCCAGGTGCTTGGATCCCGAGGAACTTAGGCGGCTCATGCTGGCCAGAGCCCCCAGCACTCTCCGACCCGGAGCGGGTCTGAGCAAAGCCGCTGCGCCGGTAGCCAGCGGATGGAGGCGCCCCGCGCGTCTCCACGGGCAACCGGTAAACACCGCGGGGAGGCGCCGCGCCCCGCTGCACACCAGCAAGGTGGCCCAGCCGCGGGCGGCCTTGGAGACCCGCCCCGGAGCGCCAGGCAGACTCGAGTCTCCGAGGATGATTCCAGGCAAGGGTCTGCAGCTGAGCCGCCAACGACTGCCAGAGCGACTTGGTTGGAGATGGCGCGCAACGCCAGGTCTTGCCCTTATGTCAAGGACAGCGAGTGTCAGTGTTAACAGTGCTAGCGAGTGTGAGGTGTAGAAGAGTCCGCAAGGTGAACAGAGCATTTACTGAACACCCACTGTGTGCCAATGCACGTGCATCTCCAGGGAGGTCTTCCTAGGCGCGCAGACGCTGCGGATGCACAAGCTCTAGTCTTTCGCTTTAATACTTTGCATCCCTGTCTTGAAGTTCTTAATAACTTTTGAACAAAGATTCATGCATTTCATTTTGTACTGGGCTTTGCCAATTATGTAGCTTATCCTGGCGAGCGTCTTTTTTGTTTAACTTTATGAATCATGCAACTAGGAGATACAGGTTGAGGTTAATACTCCTGTTAGTAGAGCCCTAGCTTCTCATGAGGAGTAATCCCCCATGCTCTTCCACCAGGTGTTCTACGGGCTTCCCAAGCATTAGCTCATTAAACAAAACAACGTTATGAAGAGAATGCTAGGATAATCCTTCCTGTTGCTTGTTTGCTGTAGGGTGCCTGTGCTCACTGGACAGAGACAGAGCAAGAGAGAGGGAAAGTGAGAAATGAGAGGGGGCCCACACCACAATCCCTTCTCCATTCTTTTGGGCACACACACACATGCACCCAGCATCTTTTTCAAGCTGCTGGGTCTGGGATTCCATCTGCCAGTTGGCTGTGTGGACTCCAGCTCCCTTAACCTCCACTCCAGCTGTTGGCCCAGGATAATCTGATTTTTAAATAAATTTTCAATTTTATTTTATGTATTATTATTTTCAATTTGACTAGAGAGAGACAGGGAAAGTGAGAAGCAAGCCACCAGGTCCGGGACTCAAACAGTGGTCAGCCATGTGGGAGTCCAGCACCTTAACCACCATGCCACCTGCCAGCCCCAGGATAATTCATTTTAAGGAAACAATCACGGGGAAATTTAAAAATTGCCCAAGAGAATACAGGTGGTAAGTGGTAAAGTGAACCTCAGACCCCAGACCACAAAACTCAAGCCCAGAAAAAGTGAGTAACCTGCCTGAAGTCCTACCCTTTGTAACAGAAGCTGAAAATGGAATCCACACTCACTGCTCTCGATAGACCCTTGCGCTGTTCAAAATTTAAATGAAAGCAGAGCTATGGCAGCTTCTCTTAGATTCTATCCAACCCACATCTACTACTGTCTCTGAGGATCTCTTGGTCTTCACAATGACTTTTGATTTTGCACTAACATTGACACACCCAATCCAAACATATAAGGGGGAAAAAAAACCCAGCCCTACAGCCTATTGGTTAAAGTAACTGGATCCTACATAGCCCACCACGTGGTTCAAATCCCAGCCCCCTGGCTTGAAAAACATGCCAAGCACAAGTGAATAGTACCCAAAATCCCAACAGGGTGGAGAAATGGAGAAGGGGTCTTGGTGTGATCACATCCCATTGGGGGTGCTTTCTTCCTCTCTCTCTTCTCTGGCACACTCCAGCCCAGATGTCTCAAGAACTCCATGCATGAGCAGAACCCTCTGGTCTATACTACTCAATACAGACTTCCAGTTTTTTTGTTTTTGTTTTTGTTTTTGTTTTTGTTTTCCAGTGACAACAGACAGGAAGCAACCAGTGGAACTACCTTGTAAACCTTGACCTTGCATATAACTGCTTCTTTCTCTCTCCTTCTTTCTTTTGCCAGAGGGTGCATGTGCTTGCTAGAGAGGAGAGAGACAGAGACAGTGAGAGGGAAAATGAAAAATCACCCATTAGGATGGGTGGACACCCCACAATCCCTTTTCTTCCATTCTCCTGAGAGTTTGAGCACGCAAGTGCACATGCCCTGTAATTTCCAAGCCGCCAGGTCCAAGGTTCAAGCCACAGTCAGCAGTCCTTAACTGCTTCTTTGTAGAAGAGGGATGCTCCTAATTAGACGCCAGGCGGGAAATGGGCGTGTTGTGTAGGAGCTCCAGCAGCTCAGGCTTTGGAAGAGCAACACTGCAGTCCCAGGAACAAAATAGGGCAGCAGTCGGTGGGTTATGATGGGGGAGGCTGCAGAAGAGGCGAGGAGGCAGAGGAAGGGGCTGTAACAGGCCAGAGAGAGCTGGGACTAGAGGAAATGGGAGCGGTGAGGGGGAGACGGGAAGATTTGGAGGTGGGATTATCCAGAATTGCAGTTTGGCAGCCAGGCTGGAAGCCTGGGGAAGCCTGGCCGGCCTGCAAGGAGACAAAGCAGAGAGGAGGAGAAGAGAGTTCAGCTGGGGACAAGTTTAGCCCCGGGAGGAAACGGGCAGATATTCTGTTTGTCTATGGAGCAACCGCAGTGTGGAATGGGAAGAGCACTTCCAGCTTAAACCAGAACATCCAGCTCTTTCTGCTATAATGTTAACTGATACTGATAAGCCTGGCCCGCTGCCATACAGCTGAGTCAGTATGATCAAATACTCCTTCAGTAGCTCTGGGAGCCATGAAGAGCGCTATCTATTTTGCCACAAGGGCTTCTATTTCAGAGTTTTCTTGCGGCTCACGAAGTTATTACTCTGGCTTCCTCCTTTTGTTTATTTGCTTTGTTTTCAAAATGTACATGTTTTTCATAGGAAAATCTGTAATACGGGAACAACTCTTAGAGCT
The DNA here is from genome assembly GCF_000334495.1 of Tupaia belangeri chinensis. Classification (NCBI taxonomy): domain Eukaryota; kingdom Metazoa; phylum Chordata; class Mammalia; order Scandentia; family Tupaiidae; genus Tupaia; species Tupaia belangeri. The sequence goes on from NW_006159444.1 coordinate 5,251,229, forward strand.
TTTTGACATGTATAAAAGCTTGTTGTTGAAACCACAGTTAGGACATTTTTGTTGCCTAAAGACTGTTTACATGAATGTATTTGATTTTTATATCATCCTAAACAACTTGCTGTGGTCTGAATGTTTGTGCTCCCACCTCATTCACCATCTCCCAACTTCCCATACCCCTGTGACAGTATTAACAGGCGGGACTTTTGGAAAGTGATTAGCTCATGAGGGCTCCACCCTCACAAATGAGATGTGTGCCCTATAAAAGTGACTCAAGCTAGGGGACCAGCAGTTAGCGTAATGGCTATGTTGCTGGACTCCCATGTAGTTGACTGCGGTTTGAGTCCCGGACCCAGTGGCTTAAACTCACACTGGCCCCATGTGTGTGCGTGCCCAAGATCCCGAGAGGAGAATGGAGGAAAAGGGATTGCTGCGTGGCCATCCCCCCTGGGGGGTGATTTCTCGCTTTCGGTCTCTCTGTCTCTCTCTATCTTCCTGGCTCACCCTATAGCAAAAATCTCTCCAAAAAAAAAAAAAAAAAGTGACTCAAGCTAGTCCCCATGTTCTTTCTACCATATGAGAGTGCCAAAAAGGCACTGCACCATCCACCCACAAGGAACATGCCCTCACCAGACACCCAATCTGCTGGCAGCTGGATCGTGGACTTCCCAACCTCTAGGACCATGAGAAATGAATTTTAGTTGTTTATAAATTACCCAGTCTAAGAAATTTTATGTCAGTCCAGATGAACTAAGACCTCACTGAGTGAAATGTTACCAAAGGCTTCAAACAATTGCCTAAGTCATTTAATGGACGATTATTTGATGAAATATATTGGGTTGTCAGAAAAGTCAGGATGAATTTTGACATGGAAAAAATATATCATGACTTTCCTGGCAACCAAACAGATGACTGACATCTTCCCCTGCTATCGTTAAGTGTCAGCATTTGAAGGGCTTTCAAGTCACTCTTGTCTTTTCCCAAGCTGGTTTTGGTTTTTCGCTCATCCCTATTTGATCTCCCTAATAAATGAACCCTTCTTTGGCAATGATTTTAGTTTGATCAGTTCATCCTAAAATAGATTCCCTTCTGTGTCCTGTCATGACATATAGCCAGTTGTTTATAAAACAATTTATCAATGTGGCTTCCAAACGTCTTCATAAATTTTTATTTCATTTATTTTTAGGATCAATTTTCTTCCTTTTTTTCCATACGTATGAAGAGTCTTCTAAGACTTCATTTAAAAAAAAAAATTTAAAAAGCATAGGAAGTGAGAGGGGGGGATGACCACACTGCAATCCCTTTTCCATTCTCCTCTCGGGCTTTTGAGCATGCATGCACATGCACCCAGTGTGAGTTTTAAGTCACCGGGTCCAGGACTCAAACCACAGTGGACTACGTGGGAATCCAGCGACATAATCATTATGCATCTGCTGGCCCCTCAATAATCCCTTTTCTAAATCCAAATACGATCAGACTATTTCCTTGTTCTGAAACTTTCAAGAAAGCCCCACTGTTTATAGGAAAAGAAGGTGTTTTAACTTTGGGTACCTAGTGTATGTCTACTTTTTGATTTGCACAGATTATTAATTTTACTCTTCATATCAACTCCTCTGAGGCATGGACAACTATCCTTTTATTCCTGATGGGTAAACTGAGGTCACAGAGGGAGATGGGTCATGTTCACACCCCATAAATGGCAGGTGTTTCAAGTGAAGTCTCTAGGCTCCGCATTCTCTCCACCTTTGCTCGGCGTTACTAATGCTCATTCTCAAACTGCACTCATCTACCCCGTCTGCGCAGGCTGCCACGTGCAATCAGCCAGGCTGCGCACTGCACAGGGGCAACACACGTCACGGATGCTCTTCACAGAACAGGCATTTTCAGTATTCCGAAATTTTAAAATACTCTTTACAACTTTGCTAATTTTAAAGGTGAGAGACTTACTTTTTTAAAAATAATAATTATTTAATTTTATTTATCCATTCATTCATTTATTTTAATTTGACTAGAGAGAGACAGAGAGAGAGAGAAAGTGAGAAAGCAAGCCAGGTCCAGGACTTAAACCATGGTCTGCCTTGTGTGAGTCCAGCACTTCAATCACTATACCACTTGCCGGCCCTGAAGGTGAGAGACTTGTACGTTGACTATAGCTTTTTTTTGTTTGATGAAAGTAAAGTGTCTTATTCTAAAACATTAACTGTATATGAACTACTTTGATTAATAAAAGAGGAATAATTTTGAAAGCTGAATAATATGTCTCCCTCTCTCTAGATCCCTCTCTCTCTCTTTCTCTCTCTCATTAAATAATAATAAAGCTGTGGCTTGCTTCATAGAGAAAGTACATGTTAGAGACACTTTGTTCAGGGGACCAGTGGGTGGCATGGTGATTAATGGCACTAGACTCCCATATGGCCAACCGTGGTTCAAGTACTGGACCTGGAGACTTGCTTTCTCATCTTCCTTTATCTCTTTATCTCTCTGTCCCTCTCTCTTCAAATTTTAAAAAATAAATAAATGAAGTTGAATAGAGATGCTTTGTTCAGGCCTGAGTTATTGCTGTTGGCCACAAGTTCAGTGTCAATGAATCAACAATATGTTATTAAATAATGTGTCTTTAAACAAAAACACATAAAATAAGGTTATGTGTCAATCAGTTGATTAAAATGTTGTAACCTGGGGCCTGCAGGTGGCATGGTGCTTAGGGCTGCTAGACTCCCGCATGGCTAACCATGGTTTAAGTTCTGGACCTGGGGACTTGCTTTCTCACATTCCCTCTCTCTTTGTCTCTCTCTGGTCAAATTAAAAAATAATAATAAAAATAATGAGTAAAATTAAATATTTCTTTTTTTAAAAAACATGTTGCGAGCAGAGTCTCATGGGATCCTAACCCTGTATTTCTTCTTGAGCAAAGGTTCATTATTTACTAATTCAGTAGTCACAGAAACCTTATAGAACATAACTACTATGAATAATAAGACTTACTATTCTGCTGGAATTAGTCATTGGTTAAAGAACATTACATTATGCTGTGCACTTTTATTCTATGTATACACACACAGGTATAAATACATGTGCACACATATATATGTATAAATCTGGGATGAAAATTGAAGGTGCACAACATAATGTAATATTCTTTGTTGAAGATGATTAATATGGTAATAGTCTTGAAATGATTATCACACACTACATGCTAGCTTTGAAAAACCATTCTAGGACCAGCCGGTGCCATGGTAATTAGCACAGCTGGATCCCACATGGTTGAATACACAGTTCGAGTCCTGGATCTGAAGGTTTGAAAAGCACACTGGGGTATGTGTGTGTGCCTAAAGCCCTAAGGGGAGAATGGAGGAGAAGAGATTATGGCATGACCATCCCATTTGGGGATGCCTTTTCACTTTCTCTCTCTCTCTCTGTCTCTCATTAGCAAGCAAACACACCCTATAGCAAAAATAAGAATGTTCAACAATTAAATGTGAATAAGAAATTATAAAATAAAACATTTTAAAAATTAAGCAAATTCCAAGGGAAAAAAAGAAAAAGAAAAAACACCTTCAAACAACTTTTTGTGGATACAAAAGTGAAGAATAGGAACCAGCAGGTGGCGTAATGGTTATGTTACTGGACTCCAACTGCAGTTCAAGTCCTAGACCCAGTGGCTTAAAATCATGCTGGGTATATGCGTGTGTGTACCCAAAATCCTGAGAGGAGAAGGGATTGCAACCTGACCCTACCTCCTGGGGGTGGGGGGGTGTGATTTCTCTCTTTCTGTCTCTCTGTCTCTCTCTGTCTCTCCAGCAAGTGCAAGTGCCCTATAGCAAAAATCTCTAAAACAAATAAAAAACATTTCTGGCATTTATCATGAATTTCAAAATGCAAGCCAAATGTTACTTTTAAAAAAATGAAAATTTTTGGCCAAGCCACAGTGAACTGTGCTGCTTGGCAGGCTGAGGCCACAAGGGAGTCCCAGTTTCAATTTCTGGCTCACCCTACAAAGCGGGGTGCATAACTGCAGCCCCACCCACTCTGGAGGCTAAGGCACACAGATCACAACACAAGACTCCGTCTAAAACACCACGCACATACATACACACATACCACGAAATAGTCGTCGTAACTTAACTCCGGGCAGCTGGAGACCCTTTGTTTGTCCTTCCTCCAGAACAGGAGGACTCACATAGATTATATCATCAGCTGGGTTTAGTCTATTCAGAGAGATTTTTGCTATAGGGTGCACGCGCTCACTGAAGAGACAGAGACAGAGACAGAGACAAAAAGTGAACCCCTCCCCCGGGGTGGGGGGAGCCACACTGCAATCCCTTCTCCTCCACTCTCCTCTTGGGATTTTGGGCACCCACGCACACACACGTGTCTGGCATGAGTTTCAAGTCAGCAGGCCCAGGACTTAAACCACAGTCGACTACGTGGGTGTCCAGCAATGTAACCATTGCGTCATTGCTGGTCCCAGTGTAATCTATTTTAAAAAGCATTACCAACATTTGGTTAGAGATTACTGACTAGGACAATTAAAAACAAACACTTGAAGCCTTTTCAGTGCAAAATGTTTTTCTTTCTCTTTTCAGGGATGTGATTTGAAAAGCACAGAGTTTTCCTGCACTCAGACTGCCGGTAGTTTGGACCGATGGGAGGCTGTGGTAAAAGGACAGGGCAGCAGGGGAGGATGGTCAGAATATTTAGACCACCAACTATCTTTGTTATGGTTTGGGTAACAGCTTGTTCCCAAAAGGTCCGTATTTTTAATTTGTTATTAGTGGATGGTGATTGGATGTCTCCTAAAAGTTCATTTGTTGGCACTTGATTTCATTGTAAACATATTAAGTGAAAACATAATCCCTTCATGGTGTCCCAGGGCGGGGCTTTTGGGTGAGATAATGTAATTAGGTGTGATGTCAGTAAGTTCTGCCTTGCACCATTTTGTGATGCCTTTGGACATTCTAGCCACCAGACCCGTGAGTCAAGTAAACCTCTATTTTTGTAAATTACCCAGTTTTAGGTATTTCTGTTTAGCAGCACAATAACAGATGAAGGTACCTGTTATATATTATATTGTTTTATAACAAGAGAAAGTACTTTATAAGCTTCATTGCTTCATTTTTCTTCAAAGATTTTATAATCTCTTGATGCTTTCAAGGGTATCATATGCAATGAGTTTTGACTTCATCTTTTTATTGATAGCAATATTATTTTTAAATCATACCAAATTAATTCAGAATAACTACATTTAAAAATATAATAGTAACTGACTAAAATTTTTGTAACACTGAGAATAGAATTCTTGGGGCCAGCAGATAGCACAATGGTCATATCACTGGACTCCCACATGGTTAAGTCTCAGACCCAAAGGCTTGAGAACTCATGCCAGGTACATGTGCATGCATGCCCAAAATCCTGAGAGGGGAATAGAGAAGGGACTGTGGCATGGCCATCTGCCCTGGGGAGAAGGGTGATTTCTCTATTTCTATCTCTGTCTCTCTCTGTCTCTTTGGTGAGCACAAGCCTCCTATAGCAAAAATCTCTCTCAAAAAATTCTTTTGAGGGTTGAATAACATTTTACTTAACTAAGGCTCAAGATTAATGTTTACTGTCATCAAAATTTATTGCAAATGCTCGTCTCTTAATGCTTACGTGTAATGAAAATTGACACATTTTATCTTTGAAAATGTCATGGCATGTGTATAGGTACTGTCAAATACTGATTTCCCCCAACAAGCATGTGATTGTAATTGAACATATTAACCACTTGGAAAGCATTTGTAAACTATGTCGATATTTATCTTGATATGTACCTCTCAGCATGTTCTTAATTATAAATTAATCAATTCCAGTTGAAGCTTATATGGAAACTTCTCAGTTGTACAGTAAAATGTATTTTGATTACAAAAATTCCTTTGCACTTGCATTGAGGATGAATATTTGTGTGGGTATAAAGATTTCACATCTTATTTTAAATTTTGACAGTGTAGGAAGTGTAAAGCAATATAATGGTACTTGTACTTCCAACAGTAGCAATTGTCAAAATGACTAACATGGTAGTTTTGTGTATACCGGTGTTTTATCTTGTAATTTTAACTTACATGGATTAATAAATATTACCAAGTTTATTGAATAAGCTCATTTCTAAAGCCATTCGGTACTTAATAATAGTCATTGTGGGCTGTTTTTACCTCATTCAGAAAAGTTTTATGTCAGCCTTGAGCTTAAAAAAATCAAAATAAAACGTTATAGCTATTGGTCCATACATTGCTATGCAAGAGGGTGAGTCGGGATATTCAACTTCTAGCAAATATTCATAGAAGGGGCAATGACTAAGTCCATGAAAGCCAATAAAGTTCAACATCAACACCACTGTCTTAGTAACACCTGACAAATACAAATGTTTGTGATGCACTTAGTCATAGATAACATAGTAAATAATCATAGACTTTTCTTTTCACAAGCTTTATACATTTACCCAACTAACCCCCTTTCTGCTCAACAAATTTTGATCATCCTCAGGTATAACACATCTTATCAGGTTCCACTTCGGGTTGTACTGAATCATTTCTTAATTTCTTTCTTTGAACATATTCACACCTGTAGTGGTTGCACACAGACTTTTTCAGTCACTTCAGCCTCGGCACTGACTTCGCAAATGCATTAGTGAGCAGTACTGTTAACATCTGTCACTTTTATTGCAGCCTCATTTTTTTTTTAATTTTTGTGAAGCAATTCTGCTGTAATGAGATATATCATTTTAAATTTTCTAAAATTTTCTGTGACTTTCCTGACTTGGGAATTGTGTGATGAGTTCTCTGTCTAGTAATGTTGATGTATGTTGTATTCTTTTGCACAACTATACTATCATCGCCTAATAAAAGTAACATTTTGCCATCTAATTCTAGAAAAAAAAAACTATTCTTCACTATGTCTTAGAAAAATGCCATTAAAAATCTATTTTTCTCCTTTTTCTTTGTTTGAATGGGTAAGCCCCTGGTAGTAAAATAAAATGTCACAGTATGACAATACGCTGCAGGATTATAGTTGCAGCCCTATGAGTCATAGTTCATGGATCAGCAAGGCAAAATGATAAGAGCTCCCCATGCAGTCTCCTGCAGTGTGAAGGCAGCCCTCAGAACATAATCCAGTGTAGTTGTGTTTCTATAAAACTTAACTTCTGGAGTCTGAAATGTGAACTTCATATCATTTCAAGTGTCACCAAGTGCTCTCTCTATTGTTTAGCCAATTAAAAATGTAAAACTCATCCTTAGCTCATGAACCATATAAAAACAGGTGGAAGATTGATTTGTCCAACAGACCATAGTTTGACAACCCTTGGTCTAGGAAAACGCTTAGGATATTAGCATTTTTCAATCAACTTAACATAAGTTACTTAGTAAATCAATGCCTAGGTAGTATTTGGATACAACAAAAATCATACAGAGAACAGAGAAATAACTAAAGTTTGGAAAATACTCTATAGGCAAGTGCAAAGGAATTACTTGGCAGTGTTGAGTGAGTCTTTGGGGTTTATGGTCATGATTTTAAAGTGAAACCAGTCAGCTCAATTGTATGATTTTTCTTCCATATGTTTCAATTGTTTGAGGAAAAATGGAACGTAGTTACCTTCAACCAAGGTCAAGGTTAGGCCAGGCAAGTAAGATAGAGAAGGGAACAAGGTAATTGATTGTATTTGCAAGGGAGTCTATAGTGATTGATCATGGAATTTAAGCTGATAGTAAAGAAAATGAAGATAGGGAGAAAATGAAGGACTAGGGGTGTTTGAAAAGTAAAGGGATAAGATCAATGAATGAGAAGTCTTGATGAGGTCAAAACATTTTTGCAATGAAGCTATTCTGGTAAGTGAATTGAAAGGACCTTAGGTGTTGGTCAGAGGGGGATACTGAAAACCAGAGAGAGTACAGTTGCTGGACTAGGCTGTAACCATGGGAACAGGTAGCTCAGCTGAAATATAGGGGGGAAAAACACATTGATTCTGAGGCAGGTAATCAAAGGACTAAATGGCCAAGCTGTTGGATGGGTCACACTGTTGTATGTTGATGTCACCAAGGATGATGACAGAGAAAGATAGTCCGAAGCAAAACTCATCAATAGACGCATTACTGAAAAATTAGAAAAGATCCATGGAGTCGGCAAATTTTTCCCAGACAATAGTCAGCACCTCTTCTAGGTGGCTGGAAATAACTGCCCAGTGAAAATGTAGAGGAAAGTACTTACCCTGTTTTAACCAAGCTGGCCTTTCATAGATTAATCCTGAATTTTATATTTGTAGGTAAATGGGATTTTATATTTTTGTATCTGGAAAAAAAAATCATAAGGTATAAGAGAGATCATGTCCTTTTCTTAAAAATGGATTTCTTTCATGAAAAGCAGAGAGGCACCCTCAATAGGGTCCCATGCCATAATCCCCAGGCCCCAGTCTTCCCAGCCAGGCAGGACCAGGGAGGCACGGCCAATGAGTATAGGTAAACCAGAGACCAGATCCTAAGATCTCCTGAACGAATGCAGCATTACCTGAGCAGAAGGTTTTCACTATGCCACTGAGCCAGCCTGAGTGTGTCTGTGGGAGGGGGAGGAATCTATATCTATATCTATATCTATAGCTTTCTCCTTGGATTTATCCCAATAAAAGCATTTAAGCAAGCAAACCCTGGAGCCAGACTGGGCTCAAATGCTGGTTTTTCCATTTACCAACTTCGAGATGATGAGCAAGTTCCTCAACCATCTTAGGCCTGTTCCCTCATATGTAATAAACAGGTCATCATAGTACTTAACCCACGGTATTATCATAAGGATTGCATTAATAAAGGTATGTGAGGCACCTAGTACACAGAACCTGGGACAAAGTACAAAATAAGTGGTAACTATCAGGATTATTATTTTAAAATACAGAGTAGAGAATTCCCCCATAAGACACTACAAAAAAAAAAAAAGAAGATTAAAAAGCATAGTGTTTATTCTTACTCTAAATCATTACAACCTTTAAAAGCTCATAGGCTTTATTTTTTTTTAACTACTCAGTATATAAGAACAATTTTTTAAGATTTCCCCACAGGGTGCATTGTGCTGGAGGGAGATAGAGAGAGAGACAGCGAGAAAGCACCCCCAATGGGGAGTGGTCACACCACAACCCCTTCTTCATTTCCCCTTCTTCCATCCTCCTATGGGGATTTTTGGCATGCGTACATACGTGCCCCGCATGTTTCTCAAGCCACCAAGTCTAGTACCCAAACCGTGCGGTCAACTATGTGGGATCCAGTCACCCAACCACCACACCACAGGCTGGCCCAAGAACAAATGTTAAAAGCATTTCCGTTACTTCTGGAAAATGAGAATTTAGAAAATAAGAATGTAGAAAGGGGTTGAAAACAGCAAAGAGGCACTTCACCTCCAAGAACTCAGAACTCAGTTGGCCTTCTATGACTAAACCAAAGCAGAGAGTTATAAAACATCCAGTGAAGACACACCATCCCACAAGCCCCAACAGTACATTAGCTTAGTGAAATATGTTAACATATAAAAAAAGAATATGAGAATTACAAGAGAAGTTATTCCAGAATGGAAGCTGGAGGTGGAAGGAGGAAGAAGCAGAGACACTGGACCTCATGCTAAAGTCTTGTCTATTGAGTAGTTTCCCTTTTTTTTTTCACCAAAATTAACAGGTTTTCAGGCTTTTAAAGATCCAGATTGTGCTCTCAAAGCCTGCAAGCCTGTGGCCACAAAGCACTCACCAGGGAACTTGTCATCCTCTCTGGGGACCCTTGTCCAGGCCTAGGGCATGCCCAGGAGTGGTCAAGGGAACAGGAGGTCAAGGTCACACGCATGGCCACCTATATGAGGTGACATCAGGGCTATTCTCAGACAACAATGGAAAAATAAATACGGTACCTAGGAGTCTGCCTGTACCAGTTGGGAGTTCTTGAAGGACCAATGTTAAAAATTCCTCATAAAAAGATGATAGTTGGCCAAATGTTATGTTAAAATCAACTTTTCAAAGCAAGTATGGTTTCTACATTAAGTAAAAAAGCTCATCTTCTTGGGGAGCTTTAAAACGCCCTTACTATTTTAGAGTAGCTACAGCTTTGGCTGCGGGGAAGGCAGAGTGTGGGATTTTCCTGACCCCATTCAGACATGTTTGGGATTTCTTTGGAAATCATGCCAACTTCCTTTCAAAAAACTGGAAATAATTCTTGTTCGTGAAGTTTGTTTCTCGTATATTCTTACTGCTCTGGCTTCTTCTCTATGTTGAGTTTAACATCCTGCTGAGATTTTCTCAAAAGCATTCAAGAACATTTCAGTGATTTTCTTTTTTTGATTCAGACCAGGCTAGATTTTATTATCAACTGAAGGTCAGCCAATTTTAGGCATAGATACCCCTCTCGGAAACATCATTAGAATAAACTAGTCTGTGTTTTGGAAAGAGATTTTATCTTCTGCTGATTCACAGATTTGACCTCAATAAAACTACCTACCCTACGTATAAGTTTGCTTACTAGTCATAAATTGACCTGGTCTATAAAACTTCTTACGAAAGAGAAAAAGAAGGAAGCAAGATACAAAACGTTGGGCAATCAATTCATCTTTTTTTCTTTTTTTTAAGTTTCTTTTTCTGCAGTCTGCTTTGAGTATCTCCCAAAGGATCTTAATGATGGAATCCATCAACCAGCCTTCAACCATTCACATCAGACACACGCCTGGAGTACTCAGGGAAGTCTCCGGGCCTGAACCAGGAACCTTCCCACACGTGATCACCTTACATCGCATCCTTTTTTCACTGCTGTGTCACCCATGAGTCCCTGTCAGGCAGCTATGCCAGTGAGAAAGAAGGAAAACTGACCTCTGCAAAGGTCTCGACAGTGTCGACATGAATTCCTACCTGAAGAGCTAGGTGCTAGGCCAGCAGGTAGTGTGGAGGTTAAGGCAGCCAGACCCCACCCGGCCAACCGTGCAGCTGAAGTCCCGAACTCTGAGGCTTGAAAATCATGCCGTGTGTGTGCATGTGTGCCCAAAAAGCCCAAAATGAGATGTGGATATCTCTCCTGGGGGGTGTTTCTCACTTTCTCTCTCTCTCTGTCTCTCTGTTTCTCTCTAGCAAGTACATGCACCCTATAGCAAACAAACAAAAAGAGCTTTGTGCTAAGCCAGACTCTTCAATCTAATAAAATATTATATCCATTCCATGAATAATGTTTGTATATAGTGTCAACAGTCTATGCTGTATGATGTGGAATATTTCAGATGGACTCTTTGAACTGAAAAGAAGTTCTTTCTTTTTTTCTTTTTTTGGAGAGGTTTTTGCTATAGGGCGTGTGTGCTCGCCAGACAGACAGACAGAGAGATAGAAAGTGAGAAATCACCCCCTCAGGAGGATGGCCACACTGCAATCCCTTCTCCTCCATTCTCCTCTTGGGATCTTGGGCATGCACACACTCACGCCTGGCATGAGTTTAAGCCACTGGGTCCAGGACTCGAACCACAGTCGACTATGTGGGAGTCCAGTGACATAGCCATTATGCTAACTGCTGATCCCAAACTGAAAAGAAGTTCTATACTTTGGTTCCTTCTTACTAGCATATTTAATTGTTATTTTGTCTTATAAACACTGTTTAAAATTTTCAACATGGCTAAACTTGCAAAAGCGCTTAGTCATGTGTAATAGGTACCATGACCTGCCCAATGAGATGATAGGGGTCATTAAACTTATGGATGGAAATTAGCCAGTATTTTAATGGGTTAGGTAGATTAGCAGAAGGTGGGGGGGGGGGATGACATAAACGAAGTAAGTAGAAGATAGCAGAATTTTCTACAAAGGACAAGAACCGGGTTTTGTGCAAGAGGAGTATAAGCTGTGGCATGTGGCAGAAAACACAACCAGAGCCTGAAAGTGTAGACAGAGCAAAAAAGTGAAAAGCGAGTATCCCGCCTATGTGAAAGGACACTCAGTAACAAAATGGCAGATCACCTTGTTAGTTGGTAAACCAGCTAAAAATGACATCTTAGTGACAACCGGAATCAGAATCCTGGCCTCAGCTGATAAGGTTATGGCTACAGATGAAGCTTTGAACTGGAACCCATCTCAATAATGGAAGGTGGCTGGCTGATGGGTCTTCTCAAACACCTCGATTGCTAGGTTTCGGCAGTCACATCATTTTCCACTTAAGAACTGATTTTTAAAAAATCAAATTAAAGCAGAGGTAGCATGGTGGTTAAGGCACCGGATCCCACATGGCTGACTCAGCAGTTCAAGTTCAGGACCTAGCAGCTTGAAATACACACCTGATGCATGTGTGTGCGCCCAAAATCCTGAGAGGAGAAGGGAAGAGGAGGGATTGTGATGTGGCCATCCCCCCGGGGATGACATTTTTCTTTCTTTCCTTTTTTTTTTTTTTTTTTCTCTCTCTCTCTGGCAAGGGTAGGCACCTCATGGCAAATCTAAAAATTAAAAAAAAAAAAAAAAGTGAAAGCAGAATCGTGTAAAATTGTGACTCATTGACTTTTAAATGATTTATCAGTCATGCTATCAAAGTCGAGGCAGGAATTGGAATAATTTATATGAACAGAATTTTGGATTTTACTAAGAAAGCAAAACATAGTTCCATCATCCCTTTGGTTGGAAGAGGGAGCCAGTTCATCCTCAGGAAATCCTTTGTCTCTTCACAGAAGCAATTTCCCTTTGAAATAACGACCCACTGGCTTCCAGCTGCGTGGTGGCCCGACACATGAGAAAGTGTCCTTTCCACTCTTGGATTTGTGGATGTTCAGCCCTCTACCTTAAAGTTCTTAGAGCTTTTCCTTCTCCGTGCGGTGTTCAGTGTGTTGTAGAAACCACGAATGCCTATGTGCCAAACTACACTAAATCTATGCAGAAAAGGCATCCTCCCTCACTGGTCTTCATTGTAAAACGTTAAGTGGTACAGGTTGAAATACTTTATCCCGACTGGCTTGGGCACCTACTCCATATGGAATAATGTGTGGACAGGCCCCAAAATACAGGCTGCAGCTGCCCCAAGAAATGTATGACCAGTGGGAATTGATGTTAGAAGTGTCTTCTCTATCAACTGATTTTTCCCTCTGTTTTCTAAAACTTCTGAAAATGGGGTGAAGTAATATTAAGTAAGCTGAACGGGAAAATATGGCACATTAAAGAGAAGCAGGAAGGAGAACAATCGGAAGGATGGTCTCTGAGCTCCACAAGCCAGTGTTTCTGCGGAGGAAAAAAGTCAGGTTTTACAGAATGTCCAGGTGGACACTAGGGGGCGCCAGAATGCTATTATCTTTGGCAGGATTCGGATTTCCCAAGGGGAATTTGGGTTTGAAACTGAATGCAACAGTTCAAGGTGACCAGAAATAACTTCTTTTCCAGTAAAATTATGTGAATACGACTTATGAGGTCCAAAGTTCATGAGAGACTGCTGCTATATCTTCAGTGTGTTCCCTCCAAAATCCTGGTGTTGAAATTGAAAGGCTTAAATAGGATGGGATTAAGACTTGGGTTCTTGGGCCAGCAAGTGGTATGGTAGTTAAGGCAATGGATCCCACATGGTCCATTCCATGAGTTCTAATCCCAGACCCAGTGGCCTGAGAAACATGTCAGGTGTCAGAGTGTTCTTGCCTGAAATCCCAAGAGGAAAATGAAGTAGAAGAGTTTGTGGTGTGGCCATCCCCCCCGTTCTCACGTTCCCTCTCGGTCTCTCTCTCTGGCGAGCACACACACTCTATAGCAAAAAAATCTAAATTAAAAAAAAAAAAAAAAAGACATGGGCCCTTTCCAAGTTTCCTCCTTAGAGAATGGGATTACCACCCTTATAAACTAGGCCTCACAAAGAATTTGGCTTGTTGGTCCTTCCACCACCCACTACGTGGGGACAGAGTTCCTCTATGAGGGGCAGCAGGGTGCCATCATCTGGAAAGCTGGGACCTTCACACTACTAGTACTTTGATCCTCAATTCCCAGCCTCCAGAACTTGGAGAATAAATGTTTTGTCTTCTTAGTTTGCCAGAGAAAATAAAAAAGTGCCCTCCCACCCCCCATGAGTGTTCACACAGCAATCCCTTCTCCACTTCTCCCTCCTCTTGGGACTCTGGCCATGCACACAAGCCCAGCTGGTGCATTTCAAGCCAGTCTGGGACCCACGTGTGGCAGTCAGCCATGTGGGCCTCAGCACCTTAACCGCTACGCCACCTGCTCCCTCCCCCAATGAAATTTATTATATAGATCTTTTTTTTTTAAGTTTATGATACAGGGCACATGTGCCTGTCAGAGAGAGAAAGAGGGGAAAGGGAAAGTGAACGATGACCACGCCACAATCCATTCTCCTCTTGGGATTTTGAGCACGCACACACACTGGGTCTGGGACGCAAACTGTGTGGTCAGTCATGTGGGATCCAGTGCCTTAGCCGCAACATGGGCTGGCCCTATAGATTTTTTTTTTTTTTTTGAGATATTTTTGCTATGGGGCATGTACTCTCACCAGTGAGACTCAGAGACAGAAAGCAAGAAATCACCTCCCGGGGAGATGGCCACGCTGCAATCCCTTCTCCTCCATTATCCTCTTAGGGTTTTGGGCATGCACACGTACATGCCCAGCACGAGTTTCAAACCCCTGTCTCCAAGACTTGAACCACAGCCAGCCATGTGGGAGTCCAGCGATGTAAGCAATACACCATCTGCTGGTCCCTAGATCTCGTTTTTAATCTTCCTTTCTTGACTTTTCCCCATTGAAAAATAAAACCGACAAGATATTCAGTATAATTCATTTTATTCTAGTGCAAAAAACCATTTCCAGGTTTATTTCCAATTTCAGTTTCAAAACAAACTGACTTGAAATTTTAGTCTTTAGTATCTAACAGTGATGATCAATAAAACATGTAAGAATATTAAAAAATGAATGCATTGCTGATAGTACTCCAAATCTGATGCATAAAAGATTTTCTATCTAAAGTATTTTTTTAAAAAGTGCAAACTAAAAATTTGTTCATTTAAAACACTTATGTGGTAAAATAATCTCAATTATGTATATCATAAATAGAATGTAAAAGATAATACATTTCTCCAAATATTCATTTCATTCTGTTCACGTGTGTTTCCTAACATTCATTCCATAGGTCAAAATACAAATGCATGCAAATAAAACAGGCTATTGAAATAAAACTCCAGAACAAAAGTTAGAATTAACTTATGAGGTAAGTTTCATATATTCCAACATCACAGTTGTAAGAGAGGCCTCTTTACAAAGTCATTAAACTGTATAGTTTCATTATTTCAAGAGCCCCAAATCAAATTAAACAAAATCCCATGCTTCCTAGAATATTAAATACCATGCAGCATATACTGAAAGGCAGAATTCCCTTTTGTTTCGCTTTCTATCCTATTAAAAATAAGTTCACTAAAACCATTTAAATTATGCTTTTCATTTGAAATAAACGAATTGCAACAGAAATGTAAATATCTGGAGCTATCTGAAACCATCTATTCCCAAAACAAAGCAGCCAGGCCAAATGTTAAAGGAAAAATCACCCAGAGTGAATGCACACGAGCACCAAGAAGCTGAGCTTCCCAGAGCTAACGCAAACAGCTCGGTGACAGAATCCACGCACCGCCCTTCTGGGGGTGAAAAGGTGCCCACGGAGCTTTCTGTACCACGGAGACTTCCCAGATGTGTCAGAGTGGACCATCAAACTGAAACACTCCGTATTTCCCAGTGGTCAGCCAGTGGGGGTCTGTGGCTGAGAGCTGTTCACCTTGCCCTGGCTGTAGACCAACCTGAATCTCAGCCTTTAGTGTTCTTATGCTACAGAGGGGCGCGGGATGGAAGCCATTCAGGGCCTGATGAAATGGGATGGTAAACTCCCATTTTCTGTCACCTGTCAACTTCCTGTAATTCAAATCGCCCTTGAACAAAATTAAATGTGCCTTCTGTAGCTCAGCATATAAGTCGGGAGCAACCTGAGACATTGCGCTGTATTCGTGAGGCAGAGTCCAAAACACATGATCGTGGTAGACCCACCTACCCATTTCGATGTAGCGCTCCCAGTCCGCCCCACACCTGGACATCCACTTATGGTTACAGTGCTTCACTTGTCTGACTAACCAATTAAAATCGTGGACAGTGGTATCAGACACAAACCATGGAATGGTTTTTCCATAAAAATGGACCTCAGTAGCCAGTTTGGAGGACAACAAGAAATCGGCTAATACCAAATCGGTAACAAGTTCAAACCCAGCATTATCCAGAATAATGTCCACCCTAACAGACGCTTTTTCTCTTGTTCTCTTGCAACTGCTAAGCAATGACCAAAGATGTTCAAAGTCATTCACTAAGATGAAAGGTTTCAGGTCTTCCAGAGAATTGATTATACTCATCTTCTGAGAACTGCTTTCCCCTCCTGATAGAGACAGATCACACTTATTTCCCCACAGTGAAATCTGAAAAAGTACAAAACAGTCACTTTTTTGAGCAACCAACAGAAACTCTATTATGTTAGGGGGAGGATTGCTAAAAACGTTCATAAAATGTATCTCTACCATAAATCTACAAATCTAATCTAATCCAGTCCAGTCCAAGTGTAGATCCGAATCTATACTTTCTCGAGTAACGCAGAGACTGTTCCGCGATGCTAGGTTAATAAGGTAAAACGGTGGCACTTTTAATCAATCAGTATGTAATGGGCTTTACAAAACACTGATTCAAATTATTTTAGCATTCACGCTCTTTTATTCAGAATGGAAGTTTTTGCATATTGCAGATATTAGAACATCAGATGCTGTGAAGAGAAAGGCTGAGTGAACTTTGTAATTCGGAGTCAGCAGAAAAATGTAAGTTCCTCTCAAATTTCTTACACCAAAATAAATTCATACTTTCAGAAAAAGAGAAGTTCCTTTTTGCCTCCCAACATCCCCCCAAACTGCCCAAGTTCTTCTAAGAATTGTATAAACTTAGGCTATGGCAACCTCTCTAGGGTCTCATTTATAACATAAAGAAACTGGACAAGGTGATGTCTAACGAGTCGACCCTTAGCCACGGAGATGTAAAGGCCCATTGTAATCGACGCACTATAGCTCAGCTTCAAATTGAAGTTTTTGTTTTGTGGGAAATTTTGGGTCATCTGAAAAGTCATGACACATTTCACATAGAAAATACGTCATGACTTTTCAGACAACTCAACAGTAGATGATGCTATTTTGTAAAGCTATTATCAGGTTGGCTGCTATACTGTTTTGTTTTGTTTTGTTTTGTTTTTGCCAGATGGCGCATGTGCTCACTGGGGGCTGGCGGGAGAAGGGCACGAAGAAGAGAGA
The DNA here is from genome assembly GCF_000334495.1 of Tupaia belangeri chinensis. NCBI lineage: Eukaryota > Metazoa > Chordata > Mammalia > Scandentia > Tupaiidae > Tupaia > Tupaia belangeri. The sequence continues at coordinate 5,268,537 of NW_006159444.1, forward strand.
GAGAAGCACTATTTTTTAAACTATAAAATTACACACACAGGACTGCGGGCTTTACATCAGACAGAGTTGGGTTCAAAACCCAGCATCTTCAATAAGTGACCTTTGGCAAATTACCTCTGACCCCTAAAGCTCAAGTTCTGCAACTGAAAAATTAGATGAGGACACTTCACAGTTACCGCGAGAATTAACTGACAACACATGTGTAATGTCCCGAATACCTGACATGTAGAAACACCAGTAAATACTAGCCAAAGTGGGCTCTACCCTCATTTGTGACTTAAAATAAGAAAAACGTGATCCAACCAAGAGTATTCTTTTTAAAAGAAAGAGAAATGAATTTTTTTTTTAAAGGCATAAGGCTTAAATATCAAGTGTTTCCAGCCACACTTCTCCAGTTAGCCGAAGAAACACCCACGACGGGGTTCATAATGGCATGCACCATCTGAGACGGGCTTCCTGCTGGCCCTGCCCACTTCCTTCCACAACTTTTTCTGGTCTGGAAATACGTAAGTAATTTCTGTAATTATGTGATTGTCAATACTCCCTCAGGATGACCGATTCCATGGGCAAGGAGGGACCTGTTTTTCCCATTACCACGTCTTCAGCACCCAGAGCAGTGTTTGACACAGTAGGTCCAGAAATACGTGTGCGGACAGTCACAGTGCTGACTTCTGAAAACAGGTCGACATTCCCAGCAAACTAAAATGCCATCGAGGTTCTCTGAGGACAATGAACCTGTTGTTCACTGAGGCCACTAGGAAAAGCAAACCTGGCTCCTCCACTTGGGAGCGGAGTGGTGGTGTGGGATAGCTGGCCACGTGAGGGTAGATAGCAGAAAACAGATTTTCACAACTTATTATACCTCTGGGACAAAGAACATATTTTTAAAAAAACACTACTCTCTTGAAGAGCTAGCTAGGACTCAAGAGTTGGCATACTAGATTTTTCTTTTTAAATTCCAACCTAAGTATAAAAAATTCCTAAGGGGGGGGTTAAAAACTTGGTTTATTAGTCAACAATACCATGACAAAGTTTCTTCAGAGCCCAAAATAAATAGGCCTTCACTTGTAAGCATTCAGCTGCCTCTGCTTGCCCTTCAAGCCTCACCAGGGCTTTGTCACATACCCACAACCTGCCAGCAGTCTGTAGCCAGAACCTGGTGCCGTGTGCCCTATGCTACCAGCTGGATCCTGCTTCGCTGGGTCAAAGCTTAGCAGACCGCCCGTGTACCTGCAGCCTCCTTACCTGTCTGCCTCCCCACATGCTCCCAGACCCGCTGGCCTTGCCCCGCCCCTCACCACTCAGGCCTTCCCTCAGGTCACCTCCTCAACCTCAGCGGCCCTCTCAACACTCCTGGTGCTGTCTCCAGCTTTGTCTCTTCCTGGCATTTCCTTTTTCTTTTAAGAGAGAGATTTTTGTTATAGGGCGCGTTTGCCCACCAGAGAGACAGAAAGCGAGAATTAACTCCCAGGCTTTGATTCCCTTCTCACCACAATCCCTTCTCCTCTGGAGATTTTGGGCACTAACGCACACGCACCCAAAGTGAGGTTTAAGCCGCCACAGGGTCCATCTTGCACTTTCTAACACTGCTTTCTGGAAATGTTCTTAACATTTATGTGAGGACCAAGGTTACCCCTGTATACTACTATGCGATTTCAAACAGTTCGGGTTCTGATCACTGATTTTAAATTTTAGGATATCTGTATGAGAATTAAAACCTAAACTTGGGACCAGCAGAGAGCCTAATGGTTACATCACTGGATTTCCACATAGTCAACCATGGTTTAAGTCCTGAACTTGGTGACTTAGAACTCACACTGGACACGTGTGTGTGCATGTTCCAAATCCTGAGAGGTGACTGGAGAAGGGATTGCAGTGTGGTCACCTCCCAATGGGGTGATTTCTCACTTTCTGTCCCTCTGTCTCTGTCTCTCTGGTGAGTGCATGTGCCCTATAACAAAAATCTCTCAAAAACAAAAAACTACACTTAATACAAGATAAATGAAGAAATGTAATAAAACCACATGAAAACGCCAAGTGACCACTCAAGAATTATCAGCAGCCACTGCCGGCAACCTCCACGTTCAGGCTCTGTTCTTAGTGCTCGACATATATGAATCTAGTTTCATGTTCATATCAAATTATCATGTAGACATTATCATTGTCATTTAACAAATGAGGAAACTGTAGCCCTGAGGAATTAAGTAACAAGCCTTAGATCTAACCACAAATAAGCAACAGAGCCAATGCTGACACACATGGCAAGCTGGGCTGACCAAATTACTATGGAGTAGTCTCTTAAACATGACAGAAGGTGGGACCAGCAGTTGACGTAATGGCTATGTCGCTGGACTCCCACGTAGTCAACCGCAGTTTGAGTCCCGGACCTGGTGTCCCTAAATTCATGCCAGGCGCATGTGCGTGCGTGCCCAAGATCCCGAGAGGAGAATGGAAGAGAAGGGACTGCGGCGTGGCCATCCCCTCTTGGGGGTGATTTCTCATTTTCTGTCTCTCGTTCTGGCGAGTGCACGTGCCCTATAGCAAAAACCTCTCCAAAAAAAAAGATGACAAAAGGTCGAAGTCATGTGACGCCTGTGTCACTAAAACCATTTCTAGCCCAAGCAAAAGAAGTCAAAACTCATTTTTATAAATTAAGTGGATTTTGGGGCCAGTATGTGATGTGGTAGTTAAGGTGCTGGACTCCCACATGGCCAATCATGGCTCGAGTCCTTCGGCAGCTTGAAAGTCACACCAGGCATGTGTGTGTGTACATGCCAAAGATCTCAGGAGGAGAATGGAGGAGAAGGGATTATAGCACGGCCATCCCTCCTTAGGGGATGAATTCTCTTTCCATCTCACTGACTCTGTCTCTCCGGTGAGCACATGTGCCCTATGGCAAAAATCTTTTTTTTTTTTTTTTTTTTGAGAGAGCTTTTTGCTGTGTATGTGCTCACCAGAGAAACAGAAAGTAAGAAATCACTCCCCAGGACAGATGGTCATGCCACAATCCCTTCTCTCCGATTCTACGCTCAGGATTTTGGGCATTCATGTACATGCACCCAGTGTGAGTTTTAAGTCCCCAGGGTCCAATACTCAAACCACGGTTGACTACATGAGAGTCCAGCGACATTAACCATTACACCATCAGCTGGTCCCAATGGCAAAATTCTTAAAAAAAAAATTAAGTAGATTTTTATCTCCTAAAATTAAAATGATAAAAAATTATTAAAATGAAAAATTATAACTCAAACGACAATATAAGCATGCTTTGTCATTCACCATGTACCAGTTTGTTTGCTTATTAATTTACTTAGAGATTTTTTGCTATAGGGCATGTGTACTTGTCCGAGAGACAGAAAGCAAAAAATCACCCCGACAGGGGATGGCCATGTCCAAATCCCTTCTCCATTCTCCTCTCGAGATTTTGGGTATCAAAATCATGCACCTGGTATGAGGTTTTTTTAAGCCGCCAGGTCTGGGACTGGGACTGGAACCGCGATCGACTATGTGGGAGTCCAGTGACGTAACTATGATGTCATCTGCTGGTCTCACCAGTTTATTTTTTAATTGTTCAAATAAACAAATACACTCAGGAGGTTAACTGTCACATTTACCTGTAGAAATTTAAAGAACTCATTCTTCAGCTGATTTTCATCTAGATCGTCGATGGTTCTCACCAACTCCTGAAGGTGAGTACATAAAGCAATGATAGATTCCTGCGACTCGAAGAAATTCTGTTCTTTTGATTCCTTAAATACATCGAAGTCATTGATTGGTGGACTAAAGCAGGAGAAAAATATAAATGAAACACTTTTATAAGTCTGTACCTTTTCTTTTCTTAAACACTTGAGTAACTGCAGCTTTTTTTAAGGAAAGAGAATAGCACCACCCAGTCTCAATAGTTGGTGGTAACAGACGAGATATAACATAGAAAATCAAGTTGCACAAAAGTAAATCCCACACATTTCAATTAATTGTCAAAATTCCTTGGGACCAGCAGTTAGCGTAATGGCTGCATCGCTGGACTCCCATGTAGTCAACCACAGTTCAAGTCCGGGACCTGGTGGCTTAAACTCACACCGGGCACATGTGCGTGCATGCCCAAGATCCCAAGAGGAGAATGGAGGAGAAGGCATTGTGGCGTGGCCATCCCCCCTGGAGAGTGATTTCTCGCTTTCTGTCTCTGTCTTTCTGGCAAGTGCACGTGCCCTATAGCAAAAATCCTCTCAAAAAAAAAAAAAAAATCCCCAATCAACTATTTTACTAGAATTATTATATAATTATGGTGCTCATGTCCACAATTACTTACCCATCAGGGACTCCAGGGCAAAAGGAGAAAAAGGTCAAAATAATTGTTTTATTACGTCATTGGGGGTCAGGAAAGCCACAATGCATTTTTGCATAGAAAAGCACAGAAAAATGGTCATGACGTTCTCAACTCAATAGCTCCTTGCCTCGCTCACTGTGCCAAGGCTCTAAGTAGCACACGCAGCAATATAAACAGAACGCAGAATACAGGGCAGTTATCACTACAGAGTTAAACGCAGGGTGTTCTGGAAATACTACACATACTTGAGGTAAGCCAGGCTTAACACCTTAGAGTGATGAATTTTGATCATCTATGTACAGATATTTTGGGGCAACTTTTACTCCCAGGTTCATTCATACCAAGGGTAATGTGTGTGCTACAGATACATCTCATGCTGCCCAGTAAGAAATCAAATAATATCGACCTAAGAAAAACACATCTAAGAAGACATGAATATGAACAGTCCTTGTAGAATTCACTATCTGATCTTCTAAATGAGCTACTTTTCCCATGGGCCACACGGTAGGGTAAAACAACGTAAGACTGGTATAAGGGTCGAGATTTTTCAAACAGACATAGCAGCATTTACACATCCCAGTGACAGCTGCCTCCTTCAAGCCAGTCAGTGCCCTTGGGAAGCTACGCCCTTATTCCCAGGAATGTCCCCTTGCTCAAAGCACTCTGAGAATTCCTCTTTTGGAACTTTCGTCAGAACCTGTGGCATACTATTAAATGTCCTGTCAATGATCACATATCCTGATCCTTCAGAGTCAGCTTATTTTGGGGAATAGTCAAAAGTCACTCAGGGTGATTTCAGTAGAATAAGGTGGGCAGTCAAAATTAATTGAGGAGTGACTAAAAAATAATGAGCCTTGGGAGCCAGCAAGTGGCGTGGTGGTTAAGGGCACCAGACTCCCACATAGCCGACCATGGTTCAAGTCCCAGACCTGGCAGCTTGCCTTCTCTCTCTCCCTGGTCAAATTAAAATTAAAAAATGAATAAAGTTAAATAAAATAATTCTTTTAAAAAAAATAATGAACCTAATTTGATTTTGAGCCTTGCAAACTGGCTCTGACAGAAGTCCCGAAGAATTCCAACATGTTTTTTAGCAATGGCAGCATTATCGAAATCGGTTAGTCTCTCAAAGTGACTGAAAAGTATAAAAATCGTTTGGATGCACGGACCCAAGTATGAGGGGGGCTTCAAAAAGTTCATAGCAAATGTATATTATGAGAAAACCATGTACAGGTTTTTTGTTGGTTTTTTTTTTTTGGCACCAAAATATACTCAGATTTTCAAGTTCTACTTTTCCACAAACTTTTTGAGGTCCCTCATATAGGGGCCAGCAAGCTGAATCACAGACCCAGTCTGGTCTACCACCTGTTCTGTGTGACCCATAAGCTTAAAATGATTTTTACATTTTTGAATAGTTAAAAAACAAAGCAAAAGAGGGACCAACAGGCGGCAGTGTGGTTAGGGGGCTGGACTCCCACATGGTGGACCACAATTCAAGTCCCAGACCTGGAGGCTTGCTTTCTCACTTTCTCTTTCTCTCTCTCTGGTGAGCACACCATGCCCTATAACAAATTCAAAATAATAATAAATAAAAATTAAATAAACCTTTAAAAAGAATAGCAGCATTTTATGACATGTGAAATTCAGTTTTCAGTGTCCACAAAGTCTTACTGGAACACTGCATGCTCATTCACATAAACACTTGCGATGCCGCTTTCACACTGCAATGGCAAACTCAAGTGGCTGAAACACGGACCACATGGCCCCCAGAACCTACAATAGTTACTATGTGGCCCTTTACAGAAAAAGCACGCCGACTCATGTTCTAATGTTTCATCAGCAAATGACTCATTAGTTTTAAGTCACACCTCATTTTAAGAATGAGCCTTATTTCTTGCATTAAGTGACTGAATACATATAATTTCTTATTTAAAAACTTCACTATCGGGACCAGCAGTTGGCGTAATGGCTATGTTGCTGGACTCCCATATAGCCAACCGCGGTTCGAGTCCTGGACCCAATGGCTTAAACTCACACCAGGTACGTGTGCACGCGTGCCCAAGATCCCGAGAGAATGGAGGAGAAGGGACTGCGACGTGGCCATCCCTCCCTGGGGGGTAATTTCTCACTTTCTGTCTCTCTCTGTCTTTCTGGCAAGTACACGCACCCTATAGCAAAAACCTCTCAAAACAAACAAACAAACAAACACAAACAAACAAACAAAAAACTTCAGTATTTTAGGATCTGCTCAAGCTGTGTATGTGCATATACTATGACCCTGTGATATTCACTCACTCTCTCTGGCAAGTGCACCCACCTCTGGCAAATTAAATACATGTA
>NW_006159444.1:5275280-5278896 GCF_000334495.1 Tupaia belangeri chinensis
AAATAATGATATAATATATAAAATATATACATATATATGTGTGTGTATATATATATGTGTGTATATATATATATATATACATACATGTATGTATATATGCCAGAAAAACCTAATGAAAAGACACAAAGTTATGTATGCTTCTCAAAATAATTTTATGTTACAATTAGTGCTGGCTTGATTGATCACTTGAAATGATCCTACGCTACGTTCAGGAATAGATCCCCAAGGACTCCTCCTACTCAGTAAAGCAGTATTCCGTACTTGTGAGACGCATGGACAGTCCACACACTGTTCCTTTTTCACATTATAAATCAGCTCCATATAGAGTTTTGCTAGGAAAAAATAAATGGTAAGAACGAGCCCACAAAAAGCTATTTTGGAACACACGTGTAACTTTTAGTCTTTTTCTAATGTAGTCCTTAAAAACAAAACAGGACTGGGGCTGGCAGGTGGCAGGGTGGTTAAGGGTGCTGGACTCTCACATGGCCGACTACGGTTCAAGTCCTGGATCTGGCAGCTTGCTTTCTCACTTTCTCTTTCTCTCTCTCTCTCTCTCTCTCTCTGTCCCTCTCTGGTCAAACTGAAATAAATAAATAAATAAAGTTAAATAAAATAATTCTTTTAAAAAAAGGACTAAAAGAGTAAGACAGTAAGTAAAATAACAGAGCAATTCACTATTCTGATGACTCCTTATACCAAATAAATTCTATCATCTGTTATTATAAACAAAATATTTGCTTACTTTGTCCCATCTTGACTTCCTATATAATTATTTCAAAAACCTTTTTTGCTCATCAAAGTATATTTTGTTATATTTCAGATGAAAAGTCTTTCTAAGAATTTTTAATGAGTTCAGTTCATATTTCAGATGTTCAATCGTATGTCTCTTCTAGGCTTGTGGTTTATAATTGCCAAGGATGTATAAGTCAGTAAGATTTATAGAACTGTCCAAGAATATTAGTAATATTTGCTGAGCTCAATTAAATGTGGGCTTCCACTGGTGTCCTACGTTCATCCATTTATAATTTCGGAGAGAGCACAAGATACCTGAGCGTCTGCTCTGATGGTCACACACTCACCTCTGAATGATGGCTTCGTGAATTCTGCGATACATGTAGCACTCCACGAACAACCACGGCGAGTGGAACCACCTTGGCTTCCCATCACCTTCATTTAACAGACTCTGTTGATACTCTAGGTACTGATTCCAAACATCAGTATCAACAAACTTCTCAACCAAGGGGACGATTGGCTTATCTGTTTGCAATTCATTCCGTAATTTTGAAAGAAGAGAAATGGCTTTTTTTTCAGCTTCCATGCCTTCCTGCAGAAGTGTGAAAAAAAATCCTGTATGCATAAATATAACTCCTCTGGGATAACACATTTTTATGGACCTAAACTTAAGAAAAATTCCGCATCTCAAAATAACAAGTTATAGGCTGAGCTTGTAGCTTAGTAGGTAAGGGAGCCAGATCCCACATGGTCAACCATGGTTCAAAGCCCGGCCTCTGGGGTACGAAAAACACGCCAGGTACATATGCATGCATACCCCAAATCCCAACTGGATAGAGAAAACAAGGGACTGCAGCATGACAATGCCTCACTGGGGGGTAACTTTCTCGCTTGCACTCTCTCTAGTGAATACATGAGCCCTCTGGTAATTTAAAAGGAAGAAAAATAATAAAATGACTACATGCTATATCTTTCACAATCTATTATAAACATTTAAATTTAGAGGTAAACTGCAAACCCTTGGAATACCTAAGCTCTCCTACCTACACAGTCATGCCTTATCTATTCTTTCTGGATCTTCAGGCAGGACTGCGATTACTGCAGTGGGAAAGGGACCACGGTCAGATTTTCCATGTCTTTCACGCTTCCAGAGGTATTCTCTTTTCACACCACTAGAAGGGGAACTCTGGTCTTCCTGAGGATTCTTGATTCTTTGGGCAGCTCACAGGGTATTTTTTATTCTATGTTCCCCTGAGTTCAGAAAAGTGAGAGTCCTCTGACCAACAAAGTCACCACTTAACAGGCCAACTGGAGACGAGACAAATGTTACGAGATCAGAATAAAGTGAGAACCACATCGTATCTTTCGTTTCATACCAGCAAAATCCTTGCCTGAATTAAACAACAAAAATGAAGAAAGATACGTGAGACATACATAAAAAATGTACGAAATAAGCATCTAGTCCAACTGAATATCTTTATAAAATCATTATCATTTGACATCAAGAGAATTTAGTCCAACTTTCAGACCTATAATTTTCTCAAAAGTCATCTTGTCAATATTTTTATTTTTCTAAGTACAATCTCTTTTGCTGCTAGAACAGGCTGAAACTTCAGAGGTTCTGCCAGATCAGAAAAACAGAAGAAAAGAAGTTGTAAAAGTTTTAGGAGCTGAGACAGATTCCCAATGACTGACTTTCTTAAGAGGAAACACCCACTTCTTCCAAATCTCTACCCTAAATGCATTAGTGAGAGAGGGTGGGGTGGAGGGAGCATAGGCCCTGCTTTCTCACTCTTAGCCAGCGTGGTAACCTGATAGTGATGAGCATACAGGCCAAGCAGCAATACACTAAGACTTGATTGATTATGCATCTCAGATCACTCGAGTCAAAAAACCTGAAATCATACAAGTATTACAGTCTTAAGTACATGGTCAAATTCTCAAGTGAAACCATCCAAATTTGGCTAATTTACACTGGATGGTAAAAGTATGTGTCCATCAAAATGAAATCACATTTATCTGAGAGCCACTGAAGCCATTCATCCACAGAAATGTCTTTGTCCAAGATAAGGTGTATCTCAGCAATAAACAACAGGTAATCCCTATATTACACCAGGATTAGTTTCAAGACAACATATAAGAGCTTGGAAGAAATGAAAAATTACATTCAAATTGCCTCTGTGCTGTCTAGTTCTCTTTCAATTTGCCCAAGAAGATCACCAAACATTTCTCTGAGTCTTTACTGTCAACTCTTTCTTAAAAATGTACTGTTGTCCGTCCCTGCGCAGTCGCGCACCGGGAACGGCCTGGCCGCACACCGGGAACAGCCTGGCACTCCTCTGGGGGCCCCGCTGCCGGGGCCGGCCTCCCTGGCCTCTCCAGGGCTGGATGGCCCGGAGGCCGAAAACAAGGTTGAAGAACTTGCAACTTGAGAAGATGACAGTTACCAGCCCTGTATTACCTCAGGGGAAAACAAGAACTACTCTGCCATTCTTAAGGAAGCCAGATACCCAAGGACAACTCACACTGCAGATCCCCACAACACCATTCCTGGTAACTACAAGATGACTGCTGTGCCGCATCAGCTGATAATCATCCCTGCGTACCAGAACTGCTTTCCCGAAACTGCATTCCCTGGAGACTCACCTACACTTGTGGATCTGCAGGAGACCCTCCCTTAATCCAACCCAATCTATGCTCCCTATTGTCAAAAACTTTATGAGCTGATAATTGGAACTCCTGGCCTCTCTCCCTTTACTTGTATGTATCACTTTTTCAATGACTCTTCTGGAGGACAACTGTATATAGCAGAGATATTGTAATGGGAGAGTGAGAAAGGGCAGAGGGACAAACATAGGGGGAAAAAAAGAGGAAGAGAAAAAAA
>NW_006159444.1:5285172-5290255 GCF_000334495.1 Tupaia belangeri chinensis
AGTCAATGTAAAGTTATATGTAACCCAATGTAATATAAAGAAGATTATGATGATAATATAAATAAAAAAAATAATAAAAAAATAAAAAAATAAATGTACTGTTGTCAGATCCGGTGGCTTAAAACTCATGCCAGCCACGTGTGTGTGTGCATGTCCAAGATCCTGGGAGGAAAATGGAGAAGGGACTGTGGTGTGGCCATCCCTGCTAAGAGGTGATTTCTCATTTTCCCCCTCACTGTCTTTCTCTCTGGCAAGCACATGCCCTAAGGCAAAAGCCTCTTTAAAAAAAAAAAAGTACAGGTGAGGCTGGCTCTGTGGTCTGGTGGTTAAGGCAGGTGGATCCCACAGGGTGGATTGCACAGTTTGAATCCTGGACACGGTGGCTTACTTAACACACTTAGCTCATGTGGATGTGTGCCCCAAATCCCAAAAGAATGAGGTGTGACCATGTCCCACGGGGAGTGCTTCCTCCTCTCCCTCTCTGTCTCTGGTGAGCACACACAACCTCAAGCACCAAAAAAAAGAAAAAAAAAAAAAAAACAGTACCAGGGCATGCATTGTCTTCGCAATCTGGAGCAGTGGTGCCCAGCCTTCCTGGCACAGGGACTGGTGGAAATTAATCCTTCTACCTACGGGGCTGGACGTTGGTCCCAGGAAGACTCAAGAGCCCCACATCTACCGTGCACCCATTTCCACCTCTACCATGTGGCAATGTACAATGAAACAATCACACGATAGCATCATGCTCCCATGAGAAGCCAACACAGCCCCTGATCCGACAAGAGGCAGAGCCCAGGCAGCAATGCAAGTGATGGAGAGTGGCTGCAAACAGACGAAGCCTCACTCCATCACCCTCCGTCCACCTCTGTGCATGGATGGGAGGTAAGAGGTTTTGGGGAGCAATGCTACAGGCTTCCAACGGGGCACAAACCAACACCAGTCCACAGCATGGGGGCTAGGGAACACTTGGTCTATAGTACAACAGAAAGCTAACCAGATATGCAAATTTAAAGACCTGTATCTATAACATAGTTATTTAGGGTTTTTTCTCATCTACTAATTGAATGGGACAAGGTGATTCAAAGGTCCTATCCTGCTCTAAGTACTAGTGAGTCTTCTGTATCTCTAATTAGCATAATTTCCATCCGTCCTAAGTCTTACCACTCTTCATTTTGAGTTTTACATAGTGACCCGAGCTTCTGGGACTTAAGATTTTAAGCACTACTATAAACATGGCAATTTGGCAAAATTTAAAATGAAGAAAGCTGTTCTGATCAAGTCACACTATGTACATGTACACACTGTACATGTGTAACACTGTACATGTAAGAAAATAGAAGGCCAGCCCATGTCCCAGTAGTTAAGGCAGCTAGATCCCACATGGCCATCTCTGTAGCTCCAAGGCCCAGAATCGGTGTCTTGAAAGACCTGCCAGGTACGTGTGCGTACACACCCCGCATCCCAATAGGACAGGGAGATGAAGAAAGGACTGCAGGATGACCACAGCCGATGAGCGGTGTTCCTCACTGTCCCTCCCTCTCTTTCTCTCTGCTCATCTTGTACCACATGGGCCCTCTGGTAAAACTTTTTTAAAAAGGAAAAAGAATTCTGTCTACATAACTAACAGAATAAACTGCTGGGACGCAATTCTTTTCAAATTAGAGACTGGCTGTTCTCTCATGGCTACGTCATTATTATACTTCATGTCAATGTATCACAATAAGATAGATAAATACGTGGCCCATACACTCATTCTTACAGAAAAATTGATACCTTTAATAACTAGACTTACAGTGTTTCTGTTGAAGATTTAACAAAAGATTAATGTTATAAAGCAGTAAGCTGTATAGGGGGAGCCAGATCCCATGGCTTACCGTGGTGCAAACACTGCAGCATAGCGAAAACCCTGACGGGATGGAGAAACCAGAGGAAAAAGGGCTGCAATGTGACCATGCCCCACTGGGGGATGCTTTTTCCCCTTCTTTGGCAAGCACATGCAACTTCTGGCAATAAAATATTTTTAAAAAATAAAAATTCTTACCTCTCCATGTTTCTCAAAAAATTCACTTTTATGTCGATGCAATGTATCAATAGCTTTAGTTAAGATCTGTGGTATTCTGTCTTTAATTGTAAGGTATGCAAATGATCTAAAAAAGAGAGTAACATACAATGTCACTTAGTAGTATTAACACTAGAAGACTGGTCACCTTTCAGTGTCTGAAACACTTCACTTAAATTACAGTTCTCAGGTGGCATAGTGGTTAAGGCACTGGACTCCCACATGGCCTACCACAGTTCAAGTCCTGGACCTGACAGCTTGCTTTCTCACTTACTTTCTCTTTCTGATCAAATTGTAATAATAACAATAATGAATAAACTTAAATAATTCTTTAAAAAATAAATTATAATTCCTTGTTAAGCAACTACTACAGTTAGAAAAAAGAAAACTTAAAAACGACTGTGTCATGGAAGCTAAGCAGTCTAGGCCCTTGGAATACAAATTCTCCCCCAGAGTCTAATCACTCTCTTTCCAGTTCTTCTGGATCAGACACTAGTTTAACAATGTGATAGGAAAGAAAAAGGATTAGCTTGAAAATCAAGCAGGCTCTTATCTGAGATCTATTCTTTGAAAGATGAGTGAGGGGCCAGTAGGTGGTGTAGTGGTTGGGATGCTGGACTTTCACATGGCCAACCTCGGTTTGGATCCTGGACCCGGCAGCTTGAAACTCGCACTGGGCACATGTACATGTGTGCCCAAAATCCCAAGAGGAGAATAGAAGAGAAGGGATTGCAGCATGGCTCTCCCCCTGGGGGGGATTTCTCACTTTCTCTGTCTACCAAGAGGACATGCACCCTGTAGCAAATCTCTAAAAAAAGATGAATGAGAAAGTGGACGGAAAGCAGCCTAAAGAACTCCAATGTACTTGAAGAATGTAGGGAACCAGCAGTTAGCGTAATGGCTATGTCGCTGGACTCCCACGTAGTCGACCACGGTTCGCGTCCCGAACCCGGTGGCTTAAACTCACGCCGGGCGCACGTGCGTGCGTGCCCAAGATCCCAAGAAGAGAATGGAGGTGAAGGGATTGCGGTATGACCGTCCTCCCTGGGGGGGTGATTTCACACTTTCTGTCTCTATGTCTCTCTCTGTCTTTCTGGCGAGCGCACACGCCCTATAGCAAAAACTTCTCAAAAAAAAAAAAAAAGAATGGAATAAAATATTTAAGAACTTGCTTTTCTCCTATATATACTCTTAGTCAATGTTAACTCTTTTCATATTTTCACTGCTGCCTTCTCTACCTGCACAATAGACTCCTATCCCAATTTGCCCCAAAACAAATTTAAGACATGCTACCATCTCCCTCTTTCAATCAAAAAAAAAAAAAAAAAGGTGTTCTAGATGTGTTAAAGAACGAACAAAGTTAGAGATGAGGAAAAACATACATTAAGAAACCGAAGATATTCTTAATTTTATACATACAAACCCCAAGATTTACAGATTATCATTTTATGTAACTAGCCTTTTTTGGAAATGTATGTGAATCATTTGGGGAAAAATAGGCTTCCTATTTGGTGCCTATATACTTTTTAAATATACAACACAGAGCTTAGCCGATCAATATCTTTAGATTCCCAGAGACCAAGTAAAACCAAAAAAGTTGCTAATTTAAAAAAAAAAGCCAAAAACCTCTGCCCAAATCATCTAACTTTGAGATCATCACACCTCTGAAAACTCGTGTCTTATTCTCATTTTTAAATTGAGTTGTATCTTGAACATCTCTTCAAAAGGTTTCCTCAAATGACAGCTATGAAATGTGAAGAAGTTACAAAAGCAAAAAGGTTTGGACTTTATAGTGCCTTCAATGTCCCAAAATGGTGACTGAGATTTAATATTTAAGAGTAACTACTCTGGGGACCAGCAGATGGAGCAATGGCAATGTTGCTGGACTCCTATATAGTTGACCATGGTTCAAGTCTGGGACCGGTTGCTTAAACTCACGCTGGGTGTGTGTGCGTGCGTGCCCAAGATCCCGAGAGGAGAATGGAGGAGAAGGGATTGTGGCATGACCATCCCCCCGGGGGGTGATTTCTCGCTTTCTGTCTCTATGTCTCTCTCTGTCTTTCTGGCCAGCAACCGGCCCTATAGCAAGAACCTCTCAAAAAAAAAAAAAAAAAAAAGTAACTACTCTGATCAGAGTTGAATTTTTAACAAAATCGGTCAAGGCAGCAGAATTCCACTTGGCCAAAGGCATCATTTCAGACTGGAACCTTGAGAACACGTGTCCAAAAATCCCAAAAGGAGGGACGAAAAAGGACTGCTGCTTCATTTCTCCTCTCCCTCTCTTTGGCAAACTTACCTGCCCTCTAGCCAAAAAACAAAAACTCACCAATACCTTGAAGGAAGGGAAGAGACATTGACTTGAAATTGGAGAGATTTTCCAAGGTAGCAGAAACAAAAAGAATGAGTCCTCTGTGACGTGATTATTGTTAAGTATTACTATTTCCTAATTATTACATTCCTCTCATAGAGGCTGGCACCTCTAGGGTAAAGTCCCTGGCTAGCACAAGGGTAGGCCAGAGGTGCCTGGGGCTCAAAAAATGAAGAACTCAGTCCCTACATTTGCATGTCGTAGGGAAGAGTCCTTCCTCAAATTTGGGGCCACTAACGCCTGCCTGCCATCAACCTAATTCCCCCTCCCCAAATAGGGTCACTTTTTATTAAGTGTCTTGTGCAATATTTTGATGGATCTGTATCAAATAAACTTGGCTATTCGACTTATGCAAATTGAGTTATATTATTTTTATGGTAGCCCGCAACTTTATCTTGCATCTGCAACGTGATGCCTAAAGAGCAAAAAACTCACAGACGTTATCTATTTACCGGGAGAGCATGCGTTAATATGAATAGCAACTGCAAGAAACCCCCTAACGGATCTGGACGTCCAACGGTTTGCGGAGGATTTTGAATTTCCCCCATAATCATGTTCATGAGTGCAAACACACAAACTGACGGCGAAGAGCCTGCAAAGCCGACCGAGTCCTGCCCCTCGCGAGCAGCCGCTCCGTGGGACTTCCCTCCGCAGCA
>NW_006159444.1:5290919-5334320 GCF_000334495.1 Tupaia belangeri chinensis
AGGCCCCGCAAACCCGCCCGTCTCCCCCCCCCCGCGCGCAGCCGCTACGTGGGACTCCCTTCCGCGGGGCCCCCTCGCTCTCGAGTCCGCGAAGCCCGAGAGCGCGACCCCGGGAAGTGGAGCCCGACGGCGGGACTGGAACTCGTAGCCCCCAACGGGCGGCGCCCTCCGCCCGTTATCCACAGTTACCCGGCGAGGCCCGCTTTTGTCTTAAAGTGGAGAAGTAAAAAGCGAGACGAACCCCACGTCCTGTCCTGAGAGAGACGCAGGACACTCCGCCATCACGCTTGGGTCTCACCAGCCGCGGGAATACAGGGGGTGCCGCCGCGAAGGAGTAGCTGAAAACGGTACGCTGCGACTTTAAAAAAACGGTTTTTTGAATGATACAACTTTATTTAGTGCCCATACAGGAGGCAAACAATGGCTGGCTCCAGGACGCGGAGATCTTCCGGGGACAAAGGCGGGTACAGCGGAGGGTGACGAGAGGAGCGGAATACGGAAGCGGACGGAAGGCGGAAGCAGGCAAGGACCGGGAGGTAGGGAGCGGAAGAGGTAGCCGCGGCGCTGGTCACGTGGTCGGGCCGTCACGTGGCTCAGGCGGCTGTCTGCTGGCGGGGCCCCGAGTTTTGTGCGCCTGCGCGGCGTCGGGCACTGGGAGCGAGCCCTCTGCCTAGAGAGGTTTGGCAGCGGGAGCGGGAGACAGCGGCGGCCGCTCACTGCTCTGCAGTCGTGCGGCGGAAGCTTGCGCCCCTGGCGCTTCCATCTCCTCCGGCGGAGAGGTTAGTGCACTGCCTTCCCCTCGTATTTCGTACGGTGTAGCGCAGAAGTCTTGGCCTCGGTCCCGGTCGCCGGAAACCTCTCGGTACAGTTTTGATACCGCTATGACCTCTTGCCTCTGACAGTGATCTTTGATCGACTTAGCTGAAAGTAAAAGCACTCGATCGGTAAACACTTATTAAAGTCTTTTTTTTTTTTTGAGCCAGTGCATTGTGCTAATTGCAAAGAGCAGTAAAATAATTTGGAGCTTAAGGAAATGAAAGGCGCATTCCCGAAGATTAGCGCCATTTATCCTTTAAATCCTAGCCTAGTTGTAACCCGTTTTCTTAATTGGTATTATACTTAAAAGTTGAAATGTGCCCAGAACAAAACATAAAAATCCTTATCTTTATGGAGTTTGCTTTCTAGAGGGGGTAGAGAAGCAAAAAATCCATCCTTTTTTATGTTTTTCATTTATCGTGCAACTGGTGTATATATATCTTTCTGAATTACCACATTTGTTGTCTATCACTCCCAGTGTAACTTAAGCTTCAGAAGAGAGGGATTTTTGTTTTCTATTTTCATCTGTATTATTAGCATCTGGGACAGATGTCTAGGGCATGGTGACAACTCAGCTCCTGTTTGCTGTATGAATCAGTAAACCGAAAATTCAAGGTATACAAGTGATGCTAAATGCAATGAAGAAATATAAAGGAGAGGAAGATGGAAGACTGGATAGTGGTTGGGGGAGACTTTACTGGGAGAAGACACTTGAGGAAAGCTCTGGAGGAGGTGAGTGATGAGTGAGCCTTCCAGTTAGAAACGAAAGTGCAAGGACCCAGAGGCCAGGAGTGGCTGGAGCGAAATGAGAAAGGGAGACAGGAAACATCAAAGTGGTGACCACATATGCCATTTTATGGACTTTGACTTTATGGTACGTGAAATGGGAGGCCATCAAATTTTGCACTAAGGAAAGATGTAATCCCACTGAAGTTTACAAAGTATGATTTGGATGCTGTTGAGAAAGATCTGTAGGAGGCCAAGGGCAGAGGAAGGAAGACCAGGGAGTGACTGGTGGGAGAGGGAGTGACACTTAACCTAGGAGCAGTGGTGGTGATGAGATCTGCCCCACGTAAAGCCAGTGGAATTTACCGACATAGTGTGTGGAGGATAAAGACAATCGCCAAGGGTGGCTCCAGGTTTTCAGCTTTAGCTAATATAAGGATGTGATTGTTGTTTGTGAATGGGGAAGACCACAAGAAGGAGTTTTGTGGGAAGATTTCAGAAGCTCACTTTTGAGTACGTTACATTTTTTATGCTTATTGAAGTGGCTTAGAGATAAATACTTGATAGCCATCCATGTGTAGATGGTATATACACCTGTGAGACTGGGTGAGGTCACCAGGAGATTTATACGGGAGAAAAGTGGCCCTGAGACAGCCCTGGTGCATTCCATTCTTAAATGGATGAAAAAACCTGACTATAGGTGCAGCCATTCAAGTAGCAGGACACTGCCAGTGTGGTATTCTAGAAGCCAAGAAGAAGATGCTTTGAGGAGGATGGAGTGATCAATTGTATGAAATGTGGCTTGGTATCTCAGGCGAAGACTGAGAAGTTACTTGTATTTAAATATGCAGAGGTAATCAGTGACTTTAACCAGTGAGCCTTGGTGGGCTGCAGGCTCCTCAAAGAAAATGAAAGAGTCCTGGTTAGTATGCAAATTTCCAATTATATCTTACAATTAGGCTCCTCAAAAGCCACTGTTCAATTGACAGGGAATGGTGCTGTTTAAAGGCAAACTGCAGTTGCTAATTGCATTGACCTAAACACAACACCAACTTTTGAAGGTATTTTGAAAGCAGGTTCTACCTCCTAAATGTCATTGTGACTCATGTTTGTTTGTTTTTAAAAGAATTATTTTATTTTATTTATTATAATTATTATTTTTAATTTGTCCAGAGAAAGAGAAAGCTGCCAAGTCCAGGACTCGAACTGCAGTTAGCCATGTGGGAGTCCAGCGTCTTTAACCACTACTTGCTGGCCCCTCATGCTTATTTTTAGTGCTATGTAAGGGAGGTGTTACAGTGTAGCAGTTAAGAGTATACTGGGAACTGGAAAGCCGGGATTTTAATTACCTCTCTGCCATTCGCTAACCTAGCACTTGGCCCCTCTATACCTGTTTCCTCATTCATTAAATGCCTGGTTAGATAGGTTATTGTTAGATAAAACAGCCCTGGTGTATAGAAAGTACTCAAAAGCAATGTCCAGGTTTTGCTCATATTTTTATTAAAAATATGTTTCTTAAACACACATTTAACCATGTGAGTGTCACACTTAAGGCTCTGGCTTCCCCTCGGTATAGAAACAATTCAGGATCACTGAGTCAATCTTTTCATGATCCGGCCGCTGGCTCCTTTTTAAGCACCTCACCTCCTGCTGCACACTCTTCCCCTTCCCGCATTAACACCATTTGTCCAGTAATACTGGTGTGGGTACCTACCTGGAGGGTTTGCTTTGCTGATCTTGCCCCCTCGAGACCCAGGTCAAACGTCACCTCTGTGAACCTCCCCGCTACTCTTCATCCCAGGTGTTCCTGTCTCTGGATGCCGTAGCAGTTCGTTTGACACACTCTGTTTCATGTGCTGGAGTGAATTTTGAGATCACTGTTCAGACTTGAATCTCTGACACCTACTATGTTATTTTTTCAAGAATTACTGATTAGGGAACCAGCAGTTAGCGTAATGGCTATGTCGCTGGACTCCCACGTAGTTGACCACGGTTCGCGTCCTGGACCCGGTGGCTTAAAACTCACGCCGGGCGCATGTGTGTGTGTGCCCAAGATCCCTAGAGGAGAATGGAGGAGAAGGGATTGCGGCATGGCCATCCTTCCTGGGGGGTGATTTCTCGCTTTCTGTCTCTATGTCTCTCTGTCTGTCTGGCAAGCGCATGCGCCCTATAGCGAAAACCTCTCAAAAGAAAAAAGAAAAAAAAAAAGAATTACTGATTACCTAGTTGTAGGTTTACGTTTGTATAACAGACACTTTATACTGTAAATAAGGGCTGTAGTTACTACGTATATAATCTGTTTGTTTGTCTGGAGTGAGTGTGTGTATATGTGTTTCTGATAGCTCTACCCCCACCCCCCCCACTCTTTTGTCCAGCCCCAATCTGAAAAACACCCTTTTTCTTTTTTTTAAGAGATTTTTTACTATAGGGCACGTGCGCTCGTCCGACAGACAGAGAGAGACAGAGAGATAGAAAGCGAGAAATCACCCCCCAGGAAGGATGGCCATGCCGCAATCCCTTCTCCTCCATTCTCCTTTTGGGATCTTGGGCACACACGCACACGCACCTGGCGTGAGTTTTAAGCCACCGGGTCCAGGACGCAAACCGTGGTCAACTACGTGGCAGTCCAGCGACATAGCCATTACGCTAACTGCTGGTCCCTGAAAAGCACCTTTTCTGACAAGCAACTTTAATCTTTCTGGGAGCCACTCTTGACTCTTCCTGTAGAGACATAGAAACACTTGTATGTTTTCTCAGCATTGTGTGCTTTAGCTCAGTGGGAGGGTCTAGTCCACTGATCTGTGTAATGAGGAGTTGAAAATGCCTGTTTCAGGCCAGTCTGTGGGGTGGTGTTTACAGTGGCTGGATTCCACATGACCAAATGCATGGTTTGAGTCCCAGACCCAGCAGCTTGAGGAACAAGTGCGACACGTATGCCCCAAATCCGGAATCCGGATAGGAGAACAGAGAAGGAATTGCTGCATGACCCTGCCGCATGGGGTGTGCTTTCTCTCTTTCTCTCTCTCTCAGTCTGGTGGAAAAAAAAAAAAAAAACATGCCTATGTCCCACAAGACGTCAGCACCACGTGGCAGAGACCTTGGACTTTAAGGGGTCCACCCCTAGCCCTTGCTCATTGTTTATCTTACTATAAAGGTTAGGTAAGTATTAAGTTAAAGGCATTTGTGAATACAGTTTTTTTTTTTTTAATAGCTGATACACTAATGAAGTAAATGAAGATGTCTTATTATTCTTTTTTTTTTTTTTTAAGGCCCTCGTCCTATCAGTAGCTTGTGATCTTCAGTAAAAAAAGGCCAGAGAGGGGCTGGCAGGTGACATGGTGGTTAAGGGCGGTGGACTTCCACCTGGCCGACCATGGTTTGAGTCGTGAACCTGGTGACTTGCTTTCTCACTCTTACTCTGTCCCTCTCTGGTCAAAAATAAATAAATAAAGGGAACCAGCAGTTAGTGTAATGGCTATGTCGCTGGACTCCCACGTGGTCGACCACGGTTCGCATCCTGGACCTGGTGGCTTAGAACTCACGCTGGGCGCCTATGCATGCGTGCCCACAATCCCGAGAAGAGAATGGAGGAGAAGGGATTGCGGCGTGACCATCCCCCCTGGGGGGTGATTTCTCGCTTTCTGTCTCTATGTCTCTCTCTGTTTGGCAAGCACACATGCCCTATAGCAAAAACCTCTCAAAAAATAAATAAATAAATAAATAAAAATAAATTTAAAAACAATTTTAAAAATAAATAAAGTTAAATAAAATAATTCTTTAAAAAAAAAAAAAAAAAGTCCAGAGGTTGACTACAGGAAAAGTGGCAGAAACACTATTTATTTTCTTGTTCTTTTATTAGATATCAGATGTATCTGTTTTGCAATTATTTTTCTATAGAAACATGCCTATTACCTAGGGAAATATTGATATTAGATATATTTTAAACAGTAAAATAAATAATCATGGACCAAGCCCTTATGTAGCCTAGCAGTAAAGGGAGCCAAATTGCACATGGCCAACCCAGGTTCAAACCCCGGTCCCAGCAGCTTGAGAAACGCTGGGTGCACATGAGTGCTCCAAATCCCGACAGAATGGAGACAAGATTATGGTGTGACTATGCGCTCATAGGGTGTGCTTTCTCTCTGTCTCTGGTGAGTACTGGTGCCCTCTGGAAATTAAAATAAACAAGCAAACTTGAACTTTGAATTATTTTTCTTCTAGCCCGGGATGTGGCAGTAATGTCAGCCAGACTTCTCAGAGCCCTAACTGGATCATGCCGTCTTTTATCAGAAGCACATCAGTGCAGAAGATTTGTTCACCTGACGTCACAGCCACATAAGGAGTTTGAAAACCCATCCCGCAGCGCCCCTCCAGTAGCTCGGAGCTTGGTTTTATCCTTTCCTGATAGGACGGCCGGCGGTCTGCACAAGCTTCAGATCCTGGAAATGAACTGGCGACTGTCACAGACAAGCATAGGCTCCCCATTAAATGCCTCCCATTGCCAAGATGGAAAAGCCCACCTTCCAATCGTGAAATCGTTTGGTACTCACAGGAAAGTGACCCACAAACCAAATCTACTGGGTTCTAAGTGGTTTATAAAAATACTAAAAAGGCATTACTCATCTTTATCAACAGAAACATTTGTCCCGAAACAAGACTTTCCGCAAATCAAGAGACCACTGAAAGCATCGAGGACCAGGCAGCCGTCCAGGACCAACCTTCCAGCTCTGTCTGTGAGCGAGGTAAATGGTGCAGCCGTGGCACTCCCCTGTCATCCCTGTCTGCATGAACGTGCATTGCACGACAGTCTCACTGCCAGCCTGAGAGAACTAACAGTCGGCCTGCAAGTTTTCATCAAGCAAGGCCTTTGAAGCATAATATATCCAAAGGGAGTGAAAAATCTTAATTTTTAAGAATGAGTGACACATGGGCAAAGCAAGATATAAAAATATAGGTTATGAAAAAGGAATAGTTATTGGTCTAAAGAATCTTTGACAAAGAGGACAAGGATTATGTCCAGTCTAGGAATGAACTGTGAAAAATATCTACTTTTAAAAAATTAATTAGAGACCAACAGATGGCATAATGGTTATATTGCTAGACTCCCACATAGTCAGCCATGGTTCACGTTTTGGACCACGCTACTTAAAACTCAGGCCAGGCATGTGTGCATATGTGCCCAAAATCCCAAGAGGAGAATGGAGAAGGGATTGCCGCATGGCCATCCCCCCCGGGGGAGAGTACTTTTTTGCTTTCTGTCTGTCTCTCTGTCTCTCCAGCGAGCACACACACCCTATAGCAAAAATTGCTCTTAAAAAAAAAATTAAAAATTCTACATCAATTTTGAAAAGTTCTAACTATGCAGATGGGTAAGCATTCATTAACCTATGGTAATCACACGAGGTGGTGAAATGACATGGCAAAATAAAATCAAAGCACAACTAGGGCATGTTTACTTTTTTTAATCCTTTTAAAAGTTCAAGGGGGTGTTTTTAGCTTGCTGTTAAGAGGTTTCTGGGAATTTTCCAGGTACCATTTGCATTTTCCCTTTAAGTGATACACAGCATCCGAGTTAGGATCAAACCCTTGTTCTGCCTTTGTACCTTGCATAAAATACTTAGGGTTGGACCTTGTACTTAATGTTATTAAATCAGAAAGGACTGAAACAAGGCAAAGGAATCTTTTGTGTTGATAGTCATCAACATGAAAGATGGGATTGTGCATATTTAAAACTGATGAGGTCTTTTGAATCTATCAGAAAACCGCTTAAACTGCAATTCTTGATTCTGAGTAGAGCCCCTGAGCATATTTAATTTGGGCTGTGTGTGTGTGATTGACTGTATGCCCGACATCCTTTGAAAGGATGTGTGTGTGTGTGTGTGTGTGTGTGTGTGTGTTTGACTGCCCGACATCCTTTGAAAGGGCATATGTACCTGAATTACTCCTCTGAAATTCCAAAGTAGGGAGTTAACGAGCAGTTTTCAGTTTGGGTCCTAGTTTGGTTTCCGTCCTTGCATGGTTTCTTGGAACCCAGGATCTGAAGCCTGGAAGGTTGTGCAGGTTCCACCCTCACTGCTTCCTTCTTCCTAGCTCTCGGGTCTGGGAAACGTGGTATTTAAGTTTGAAATTAAGGTGACATTAAGTTTGAAAACTTGAATTTATGGCAGATGCAAAAGATCAACTCATGTTTTCTTTTGTTAAATCTAGCAGCATGGCTAGATAGTCCATGAAGTTTCTTATGCAGAAGTTGATGGGATCAGAGAAGTCACTTTCTTTGTAGTTGGTTATGAACTATCAAAGAGACTTAATTTGTCTGTGCTGTACTTAAAAACAATTTTTCCGGATTTTACTTTTTGTTTTTCTTCAGTCTTTTTTCCGCTTCCATCCAAGAAAAGGTATAAGGTAAATTTTCAAAATTCAACACAGTTCAAATAAAATAAGAGTATTCAAATGTAAGACAGAGCAAACAATTGTTATGAACAGAGAAACAAATGTTATGAGGTACCTGTTATAATCTAGTTGAACATTTAATTCTTTTTTTTTTTTTGAGAGGTTTTTGCTATAGGGCGCCTGCGCTTGCCAGACAGACAGAGACATAGAAGACATAGAGACAGAAAGCGAGAAATCACCCCCCAGGGGGGATGGCCACGCCGCAATCCCTTCTCCTCCATTCTCCTCTCGGGATCTTGGGCATGCACGCACACACGCCCAGTGTGAGTTTTAAGCCACCGGGTCCGGGACACGAACTGTGGTCGACTACGTGGGAATCCAGCGACATAGCCATTATGCTAACTGCTGGTTCCCAGAACATTTAATTCTGAGATGCCCAATAATTAAATAATAAAAGGATTTATCATATTCTGGGATTTTATGTTTCTTGTTGTCTGAGGTGGGGGACAGAAAAAATTCTAAAAGTATCTTAAATAACTTTTTCCAGCACTGAAGTTAAGGAGTCATTAATTTCCTAGGTCTGTTTATAGTAGACATTATGTAACATACAGGTTGAGCATCCCTAATCCAAAATACTCCAAAGTCTAAAACTTTTTAAATTTATTTATTTATTTTATTTATTTATTTTAGAGGTTTTTGCTCTAGGGCATGTGTGCTCACCAGAGAGACAGAGAGAGATAGAGAGACAGAAAGCAAGAAATCACCCCCCAAGGGTGATGGCCACACCGCAATCCCTTCTCCTCCATTCTCTTGGGATCTTGGGCACTCACGCACGTGTACCCAGTGTGTTTAAGCCACCGAGTCCAGGACTCGAACTATGCATAGTGGCTTTATCACACATGTTATCATTTATAATGTTCCATTTCTAGTTTCTTCATATATATATATATGTGTATACACACACATATATATATAATTATATATATATATATAAAATACATATGTATATAAATATTTTCCCCCTATTTCTCACCCTCTGCCATTTCTCACCTTCCTCCCACATTATCTCTGGTGTCTAGAGTTACTTTCCATTTTTTTCCCCCCACATTTTATTGATTTACAAAATATCTTAAATAATCTAACTGCTTTTAGTAGCAAGTGCAGCTGATATAGACATATCTGTGAATACATGTCTGACTTTAGGCGTGAAACTCGACTCATTCTACTCAGAATGAATATCTATAAAGTAGCACCTAGTTGATGCTACATAGCTTACTGGAGTCATTAAATACGTATTTTTAATATGTTTTTTAATTTCAAGAAAAGCAGTTTTAACTTTAATAAATCAAAGTCAAAGAAATGCTAAGAGGGCTTTGCTTAAAACTGAAAGCTAGGAAACAGGTTAGGATTCTGTTCAAATAGGTACATGAACCTTTCGGCAAGACAAAAATCCTTAAATCTAGAAAACAGAGCAGAGAAGAAAATCAGTGATGTTTCAGTCAAAAGTCATAAGATTCTATTTCACCAGTTCTATCTCACGTACTTTATCTTCTGTTGTGGTCCAAACTCATTTTCAGGCTATGTGCCTATGGTCTGTGAAGCATAAATGAATTTCACGTTCAGATTTGGGTCCCATTGCCAAGATATGACATCATGTACAAATATTTCAAATCGGAAAAAAACCATAATACTTCTAGTCCCAAGCCTTTGGGATAAGGGTTACTCACTTCAATTGGAGTTTTGCAAAAACAGAAGCAGTATGTTGTTTTCTAAAGCACAGGAAAACAACATACTGTTTTCTAAAGTGGTCTGAGGTAATACTTTTAGAACACTGTCTTTTTACAACTTTACTTTTATTTTTTCCAAAGATTTATTTTGGGACCAGCAGGTGGTGTAATGGTTACATCCCTGATCTCCCACCTGGCTGACAACAGTTCAGGTCCTGGAACTAGAGGCTTGAAACTCAAGCTAGGCGCGTGTGCATGCAGGCCCAAAATCCCAAGAAGAGAATGGAGGCGAAAGGATCGTGTTGTAGCCACCCCCCTGGGGGGTGATTTCTCACTTTCTGTCTCTCGGTCTCTCTGGCAAGTGCATGCACCCTATAGCAAAAATCTCTCAAAAAAATATTTTATTTATTTGTTAAATTTGACCAGGGAGAGACAAAGATAGAAAAGGAAAGTCAGAAATCAAGCTGCCAGATTGGGGACTCAAACTACAGTTGGCCATGTGGAAGTCCAGCACCCCAACCGTCATGTCACCTGCTGGTCCCAACAACTTCATTTTTTTTGGAGACGTTTTTGCTATAGGGCACGTGTGTTCACCAGAAAGAGAGAGAGACAGAAAGTGAGAAATCACCCCCCAAGGGGGAAGGCCATGCCACAATTCCTTCTCCTCCATTCTCCTCTCAGAATCTTGGACTCCATTCTCCTCTCAGAATCTTGGACACGCACACACATGTGCCCCATGTGAGTTTAAGTCACTGAGTCCGGGACTTGAACTGCGGTCGACTGCATGGGAGTCCAGCAACGTAGCCATTATGCCATCTGCTGGTCCGACAACTTTCTTTTTAATAGAGCAATCTTGAGATATGACTAGGGAGTATCCTCAGGACCGAAGGTTGACTTTTACTGTCCCACATTGAGGACCACTCCATTTTCATATGGGCATTTGGGGGCTGCCCAATCCTTTCTTCCAAGATGATTCTTTTTACCACTCTTGACAGAGACAAGGAAAGGGCTCTGCTCTGTATCACAGCAGGTGTG
Source organism: Tupaia belangeri chinensis (assembly GCF_000334495.1). Lineage (NCBI taxonomy): Eukaryota > Metazoa > Chordata > Mammalia > Scandentia > Tupaiidae > Tupaia > Tupaia belangeri. Next base: position 5,301,614 of record NW_006159444.1, read on the forward strand.
CTTTGTTGAGTTTCCACCCTTCGAAGCGGATTCTTACTCATCTGCCAAACTGCATTTGGAATTGGCCCAGTAAGGTTTCAGTCACTTTCTATATTGGAATCACATTTTTTTTTTTTTAAAAAAGTCTACCCATCCCTTCCGTAAGAGAGGAAGAGAGACAGGCACCCCCAGCAGGGCCCTCTTTCCTGGACCAGCCAGTCTGCAGCCCAGGTGCTCGTGCCTAGCTGCTCTGGGAGGCCCTGGAGCATGAACCCAGGACTTCTCACATGAGTCCAGATTTACCACTGCTTGGCCCCAGGAATTGCATCTTCACCTGGGTGCAGACCCCACAGGGTAAGCTCGGTCCCACGAGACTGACCACATCGGACACCAGTCACAGATCCATGTGGACAGCTGTTCTTCCCACTGACCTCTAATCTGGGGTTCCCAGGGCCTCCGCCTACGGTTTGATAGTTTACGAAACTTAGGGAGACCTCTTATGTTTACTAGTGTATTGTAAAGGTGGTTGTTATAAAGGATGCAAATGAACAACCAGGTGAACAGGTACATAGCGTAAAGTCTGTAAGTGCCCCAAACATAGGAGCTTGTGCTCCTGTGGGATTGGGGTGCGCCACCCTGTCGGCATGTAGTCGTGCTCACCAGCCTGAAGTTCCCCAAGCCCCATCATATAGGCGTTCTCACGGGGACTGCATCGCATATGCACGATCAGTTAGTAGCCCAGGCTCCGGTCCCTTGCCCTCCCCTGTAGGTTGAGGGGTGGGACTGAACGTTCCAAGGTTCTTTGGGATGACCAGTCCCTCGATGCTGAAGCTGCCGAGGAGCCCAGTAAGAGTTGCCTGATTAGAACTAAAGACGTTCCTGTTACTCAAGAGCTTCTGAGGTGGTTAGAAACTCCAGGCCAGGAACCAGAGGCAAAGACTAAATGTTACAGTAAAAAATACTCCTGTCATTCAGAAAATTACCTTAAGAGCTCTGAGCCAGGAACCAATGGCAAAGATCAAATTAAAAAATTTCTTGTTCTATCATAGCATCGCAATAATACATTAGGTCATCAGGAAAGTCATAATTATTTTTCTGTGCAAAAAATATGCATCATGACTTTCCCAGTGACCAGAGAAGCAGCATTACCTTAATACACTTATTTTCTTCAGTAACAGAGCATGAGTAAAAGTAGTTTTCTTTTTAAGAAAAGTGTCCGATCAGAGCACGTAAGCTACCAAAACAGAAGTCATGCATAGATTTCTAGCCCCCCCTGCTGGCAGGTGGCATCTGCAGTCAGGGAAGCAAAACACTGAAATACACAGGTTTAGGAGGGTTTTGTTTGTTTGTCTTTAAAACTTTAAAAATAAAATAGCCTCAATTTAGGGAAATCCACTATTTAAAGTTGGCCTGGCACATCTATATGACAAGTTTTCAATTCCCATACTGAAACTTGAAATTTATTTTACATAGATATAAGGAGACTTCAGAAAGTTCAGAGAAGGGCCAGCCCGTGGCCTGGCGAAGGGGGCTGGATCCCACATGGTCCACTAAGCAGTTTGAGTCTTGGACCAGCAGTTTGAGGGATGTGCCAGTCAGGTGTGTGTGCTTGCCCAGAATCCTGGAACGGAGAAATGGAGATGGGATGGCAGCATAACCAGGAGACCATGAGGGTGTTTTCTGACTTTCTCTCTTCTTTGTCTCTTTGTCTCTCTGGTAAGTGCACACACCCTCTGGCAAAAAAAAAAAAAAATTAAAGCTTAAAAACGTTTTCTGTTTGAGAGGGACCAGCAGATGGTGTAATGGTACCGGTCTCTGGACTCCCATATAGTTGACCATGGTTCGAGTCCCAGACCCAGTGGCTTAAATTTCATGCTGGGCATGTGCCCAAAATCCTAAAAGGATAATGGAGGAGAAGGGACTATAGCATGGCCATCCCCTCTTGGGGAGGGGGGTGATTTCTCACTTTCTGTTTCTCTGTCTCTGCAGTGACTGCACACACGCTATAGCAAAAAAAGTTGAGAAAAGTAGAATTAAAAGACAAGTTTATTTTAGTGCAAAAAATATTTGAAATCCAGGTGTAGATTTTCCATGAACGTTCTGAAGACCTTTCTCATGTAATTAATACTTAATAAAAAGAAGAATTCATTATTTGGGGGGGGGAGGTTTTCGCTATAGGGTGCGTACGCTCACCAGACAGACAGAGATATAGAGACAGAAAGCGAGAAATCACCCCCCAGAGGGGATGGTCACGCCACAATCTCTTCTCCTCCATTCTCCTCTCGGGAGCTTGGGCATGCATGCACATGCGCCCAGCGTGAGTTTTAAGCCACCAGGTCTGGGACGCGAACCACAGTCAACTACATGGGAGTCCAGTGACATAGCCATTACACTAACTACTGGTTCCCAAAATAAGGATTCATTATTTAAAAACCCACAGAAAGACATGATAAAATTAAAGTTTCTCACAAAGTAATAGCACCTTTAATTAATAGGAGGGGAAATTGCTAAAGCAAAGCATTTTTTTTTTTTTGAGAGGTTTTCACTATAGGGCGCGTGCGCTCGTCAGACAGACAGAGAGAGACAGAGAGACAGAAAGCGAGAAATCACCCCCCAGGGGGCATGACCACGCCGCAATCCCTTCTCCTCCATTCTCCTCTCGGGATCTTGGGCGCACACGCGCCCAGCGTGAGTTTTAAGCCACTGGGTCCAGGACGCGAACCGCAGTTGACTACGTGGGAGTCCAGCGACATAGCCATTATGCTAACTGCTAGTCCCACAAGCAAAACATTTTATGTTTCTTTTTCCTTTTAGCAAATGGGCTTAAATAAAAACATGACATTTAAAAGCAAAAGAAACAAAACCAAAACACTTTCTGTCCAAAAAGTCAGACTTTAAAAGTTGTGAATCATTTACTAATAGAAGTTCACACCTTGGGCTGAGCCCTGTAGCTTGCTGGTTAAGTGAGCTGGATCCTATGTGACTGATTGCAGTTCAAATCCTGGTCCCACCTACTTGAAAAACACACAGGGCATGTGTGCCCCAAATCCCAACGGGTTAGAGCAGTGGAGGAGAGGGAATTGTAGCGTGACCGTGCCCCAATTGGTGTCTCTCTCTCTCTCTTCTCTCTGGTGAGCGTATATACTATAGGAAAAAATAGACGTTTACAACATAACCAGAGACAGGTTCAAGAAATTTAAGGAAGATATAGAAAGTAGTGTGGCAAGCCATAAATGCCATGTGACATTGGATGGAACTTTGAGGAAACTTAATAAGTGGAAGCTGGGGCCGGTGCATGGCATGATTGGGGGTGCTGGACTCCCACATGGCCGGCCACTGTTTGAGTCCTGGACCTGGTGGGTAACTTTCTTACTCCTCCCCCCTTTCTCTCTCTTACTCTGTCCCTCTCTAGTCAAATTTAAACAAATAAATAAAGTTAAATAAAATAATTTGTAAAAAAAGAAAAGTAGAAGCTGAGAGAAGGAATCTTTAGAAAACCAACCATGGAGGTCCTTGGAATGGCTAAGTAAAAGCATTGTGTTTTAAGATTTATTTATAACCTGACTCTGGAGTTCAGAGTATATTTTCTCAAAAGTAGTCATTGAATGACTTTCTTGGTCATTGAAAGTTCAACGTGGAATGCAGTTCTAGCTCAGATCAGCCGGCCAGTAACATAAATGGTGAAGCAGGCAGAGACTGTAACAGAAAGAGAAGGGGAGACCCCTGTTCTACCTGCGTCCGTTACTGCTAGGTCTTTGACTTGGGAAGGTCAAGACCTGGATTTGGTGTGAAATCTCAATTTCTTGTTGGCAACTCAAAATTTTAAAACATCCATCTTGAGTTGGATGGTCCCCTGAGCTGCCTGTTGACAACTAGTACGGGAGAAAGAACCGCCTCTACCATTTTCAGTCCTTACTGGAAGAACGTCACTGGACTAGCGTCTGACCTAACTTCCTTTTGGGGCCTCTGCTCTTCTCACTCCAGCCCCGAGAGCCTTTCGGCTGTAGGAGTTGTGGCAGTAACTCACATCTCAGCTGAGAGCCTGGGACTTTGCCTGGCCAACCTCAGTGGCTTTGTCAGGCCTCACAGACCAGAGCCTGCCTGCAGTGGCCTTATCTCCTGCCTTTTCACAGGACTCCTTCCTTCCAGCCAGCCTGCTCTCTGCTCATACGGTGTCAGCGACCTTAGCAGACAGTGCCTGCCCCTCTGAGCTTTAGCACATCCCTGACTCCTGTGCTGCAGTAACCGTCTCTGCTGGGGCCCCCTTGATCCAGATGCACTGGAATACGTGTGTGTTCTACTCTTGCGTATGCCTGAGAATTATTGATAGTTTATGGGTTATCTGCAAAAGGAGGGTACATATCCATTTATATCCGTTTATTCCCATATTCAGTAATTTCATTTTGCCTGACTTAGAATTTTTTGCTAATGGAATTAAACTGCTTTGCATATGAGGGTTTTTTTTTTTTGGGGTGGTTTTTGCTATAGGGCGCATACGCTCTCCAGAAAGAGACAGAGAGACAGAAAGCAAGAAATCACACACACACACACCCAGGGGGATGGCCATGCTGCAGTCCCTTCTCCTCCATTCTCCTCTCGGGATCTTGGGCACGCACGCACACATTCCCAGCGTGAGTTTAAACCACTGGGTCTGGGACTCAAACCATAGTCGACTACATGGGAGTCCAGCGACATAGCATAGCCATTACTCCAACTGCTGGTCCCAAGTTTTTTGTTTTTTGTTTTTTTAATTTCTGATTTTTTTCAGTTTGTGTGGCTCCCCAAAACTCTCTATATTCCTCTGCTACTTTATGAAGCACAGATCAGAACACAGTAGATGAATGAAAAGGCCGAGCATAGGTAGGCTTTCCTTGAGGAAGGGCCAGATGCTAGATAGGTAATAGAGGTGGAAAAAAGAAAGGAATTTTACTACCACACTGGAATTTCACCGTGGGAATGTAAGAATGGTAAGGAATTTGGGAGCTGAGAGGACAGAATCCTAAGAGTAAATGTTGTCATGACTCAAACTTCTTTGGACCATGAAGCTAAGAACTATTGAACTTTTACACCAGTCACAATCCGGAGCAGTTTACATTATCAGCTTGTTCCAGCCTCCCAACAACCTTATAGTCATTACTGTTATTCTGATGTTTAAGAAATTTTCATCAAAATGCTGTGCCTGAGGCTGGCACCTTAGCAATGATCAAGCCCTGCGAGTAGGGAGCTAGTGGTTTGAATCTCAGCCTTGGTGGCTTGAAAAATATGCTGGACAGATGTGTGTGTATGCCCAATAATCTGACTGGGTGGAAAGATGGAGGAGAAGGAGTTGTGGGGTGACTATGCCCTAATTGGGAGGTGCTGTCCTCTCTGGTGAGTGTATATACCCTCAGGCAATAAAAAAAATCCTGTGCCTGAAATCTTAACTCGTATATCAATAAAAATTTCATACTGCATTGACCATATCCCATGATGAGAAATATATTTTATATTTCACGTACACGGTGACCCATTATACGTAGGTTGACACATGTATGTGACAGAAGACTTCATTAAACGAAGTTTGTTTTTACTATGAATAGTGTGCTATAATGTTCCCTACTTTATCTAGTAAAGCTAGTTTTATTTATCTGTTGAAGCTAGTTTATCTATTAAAGCTTAGTTGACATGGGAACTTTCTAATGGGTTGTGACCTACAGTTTGAGAAGACGCTGCAGGTGCCATCTTGGTTCCTATGTCCACCATGTAGACACACAGCGTGTCCATCTACCTGTGTACACAGACAAGACTCTGCGTGTGCACAGCACTGACCACACTGGGACGCATTCTCAGTGCACAGACCTTTTTGTTGAGTACTAACCAGAGTGAAAATAACTAATTGCTTTGTGGATTTAAAGGAATTTCTGCTTGTGCAGTGCTAATGTTGCCGTGAAAAACTCATGGAAACTCAGAGTCGCAGAGACTTGAAATATGATGTCTTCCAGTGTCCCTGTCATGCCTTAATCCTCTGTGTCTTTTGTTCAGTCTGTGCTTGAAATGCCACCAGTTGGGAGTGGTTTCCCTTTCAGGGTACTCACTCCCTGTTTTTGGCTAGCAGGAACAGGCCCGTTGGTAGACTGAGCTCAAGTTTGTCTTCCTATAACCTCTTCCTCTTCATCTTTGTGGCCTCCCTCGTGTGAACCTCTGAGATGTTTGAAGAAGACTGTTGCGATTGCTGGCTTTGCAGAAAGGAGTCCTCGAAGGTGACACGGCAGCCATCACAGAAGCCTTAGCCTCTTCTAACCCGTGTGTGCTCACCTCCCTGTCACAGGACATGATGCACTGCACAGCCTTCGCCACCGCAGATGAGTACCACCTGGGACACCTGTCTCAAGACCTGTCTTCCCATGGATATGTTGAAGTCACGAGCTTGCCTCGAGGTACGTTTGATCCTAGGGCCACATATGTTAAAATGTGTTAGAAAATCATTTCTTCTGGTACCATCCTAAGTATACATCTGTTTGCCTTCCTGTTTTCTATTGAAAGGATTATGTTATAAAATTAGTAGTATAGAATCCCTTTATACAAATGACATGAATGTAAGTGACTAAAATGTTTTTACAGAGAACTTAGTTCTCAGATTGAAGTCGGTATGATTTAGTAAGCCTTATTTAGGGGATCATTATTACTTGGGGTGGTCATAGGTCATGCAACTTCATTTCTGTCACATTCAAAAATTATTTTTATGTTACAGAAGAACCATGAAATTGATAGAAACATTTCTTTTTCTGTAAATTTTTTTCAGCTCTTTCGAGTACACTCAAATCTAGTACTTTAAAACTAACAAAATGAGTTTAGATAGGAGATAAACACAGTATTTTTAAAGAAAATTTAGAAATAGACTTAGTTGAGAATGTGAGAATGAAGGATTCTTGACAAAATAGCCTGCTTTATATTATAAAATGAGTAACTTAGGACATTTTGACAGAAGAAAATTTTCTCAATTTTTTTTTTTTAATTGCAAAGTGCATTCATTCAACAAAGAGACTGAGATGGGGGGAGGGGAGGAGAAAGCATCCACCACTGGGGTGTGGTCACACCCCACTTCCTTCTCCTGTTCTCTATCCTGTTGGGATTTGGGGTATGCACACAAGCTCCAGGCATGTTTTTCAAGCCATTGGCTTCAGAATTTGAACTGCAGTCAGCCATGTGGGATCTAGCTCACTTAACCATTAGTCTGAGGAGCCAATTCTGATGGAAGAAAATTTTACAGTGAAATTCAAGATAGCCCAATATCCAGAAAAGTTATTAATTTACTCCGAAGTAGAGAAATTAAAAGGGTAGAAATCACCATCTACAGAGAAAGTTTGGGAGAGTCATTGACTGTAAGAAAGAGTCGAGAGCCTGCAGGTAGCATGGTGGTTACGGTGCTGGACTCCCACATGACTGACCACAGTTTGGTCCCAGACCTTGAGACTTGAAAATCACTCTGGGTGCTCGTACGTGCATGTCGAAAATCCAAGGAGGATAATAGAGGAGAAGAGATCACAGCATGGCCATCTCCCCAAGGGAGGATTTCTCACTTCCCTCTCACTGTCTCTCTCTTTCTCCAGCGACCACACTCCCCCTATAACAAAAAGCTCACATGCTTTGATGATAGGAACAAACTATTTGTGCTATTTGATGACAGTAGCGAGTTCACATGTCTGTGTCAGGTGCCCGTAAGGTCAAAAATTGTTTAGGGGGATTGTTGGCCGACCTCAAACCACCAGAGTGAGTTTTAAGCCACCAGGTCCAGGACTTAAACCACAGTCGACCATGTGGGAGACCAGCAACGTAAGCATTACACCATCTGCCAAGTCCCATGTGTTAAGCCCTTTTAAAAGCCTTAATAGAAAGATGGTGAATATGTTAAAGAGCACTTATGATATATGAAGAAATGATCGTAAATACTTTATTAAAGTGTTTATAGGTGACTCTTACATCTTGTGTCACTTTTTCATTCATTTATTTTAAAATCACAGATGCAGCAAATATTTTGGTGATGGGTGTAGAAAATTCTGCAAAAGAAGGTGATCCTGGAACAATATTCTTCTTTAGGTAAGGCAGGAAAGACACCCTGCTGGAAGGTGGGTGTCCTTTATCAGACTAATCTACCTCTTCTTGCTGTCTGTTCTTCCTTACAATTTCCTTCTCTCTGTTCCCCCTCAGTAGCTCTATAATCAGGTAATTATGGTCTTTATAGGTGTCAGTGGGCCTCTCTTTATTGTGAGTATGTTCAGAATGTATCTGTGGGGACCAGCAGATGGTGTAATGGTTACCTTGCTGGACTCCCGTGTTGTCTACCGTGGTTCAGGTCCCGGACCCAGTGGCTTCAAACTCAAGCCAGGCATGTGTGCGTGCCCAATATCCTGAAAGGAGAATGGAGAAGAAGGGATTGTAGTGTGACCACCACCCGCCCCCAGGGGTAATTTCTTGCTTTGTGTCTCTTTGTGGCCAGTGCAAGCGCCCGATAGCATAGCAGAAATCTCTCTTATCTGATCTAGGAGAGTTTGTCAGTTTTAGGAATCCTCTGGTATATAGAATTTTAGGAACAAGAAAGTAGTCATTTTCTTTACACAGGTAATCTTCCCCAGTTTGTCTTTCTTTGTAAATAAGGATTTTTATTGACTAAATTTCTGTGAAGCGTACTATTTTCCATAGAGGGATACCGAAGAGTGTCCTTTATCAGACTAATACTACCTCTTCTTGCTGTCTGTTCTTCCTTACAATTTTCTTCCCTCTGTTCCCCCTCAGTTGCTCTATAGTTAAAAGTTTTAGCTCACCTTACCTCTCCAGAGACTTCAGACAGGGACCGTGACTCACAGATACTTACTTCTTCTATTTAAAGGTTGTCTTAATGCCAGGTGCTCCAGAGTAGCTGACTAGAAATAATAGTAGAAACCATGTATAATAATCTCAGATTGGGCCGGCCTGTAGCCTAGAGGTTAAAGGATCCAGATCCCACGTGACTAACTGCAATTCAAGTCCTTGACCCAGCCGCTTGAAAAACACGCCATGTGCATGTACACGTGCAAGCATGCCTTAAATCCTGACAGGATAGAGACATGGAAGAGAAGGAATTACAGTGTGATTACTCCTCAATGGGAGGTGCTTTTCTACCGCTCTCTCACTCTCTGTATCTCTGGAGAATGCATGTGCCCTCTGGCAGTTCAAAAATAAAGATAATCTCATAGTATCCTCTCCATACTTGAGGAAGGTCTATTCTCATTTCACAGCAAAGCACGCTGAGAGTGAGTTGCCCATGGTCACCAAAGTGTAAGTGGCACAACAGGTGCACCTGGAACATTCATAAGAACCCAAACGGAGGTTTTATGGTCTTAGTTCTTAGAGTTGATGGCCACTGGAAGCCTTATCTTTGTGCCTGTTGATATATCCTTCCTTTTGACCTTAACTTTAGAGATAATCAAGATTTTTCACATTAGTCCAAGTAGAATAATACCGTCCTTATTGCTTCAAGTGAAGAATTTAGATTTCTGAAGGCATCTAGATCAGCACTGTCTAGTAGAAGTTGATAGAATGGAGAAATAGAAGAAAGAGGACCATGACTGTGCCCCATTGGGAGAGTTCTCTCTCTCTGTCTCTTTCTCTAGAGAGTGTGTGTGTCTTCTGACAGTAAAATTATTTTTACTCTCTAATTAACTTTGAACAGCACAAGTAATATATGTTGCCCAAGATTAATTTTAATAATGTATTTAATCCAGCATATCTAAAATATCATTTGACCATGCAGTTAATAAATAATGTCCCCTACTCTTCCTTCCATGCTAAGTGTTTGGAGTTCACTGCGTATTTTCAACTGAGAGCACATCTCGGTTTGCTCAGGCGTATATCTAGTGCTCGATAGCCATGTGCTTCAGAGCACCATGGTGCACAGCGTGGCTCTAGGTGGAGGGTGCTCACTTCGCTAGACCTCTCTTCTGCCCAGCAGTGATTCACGCAGCTCACACTGGGATTGTCCTCTAAACCCCTCTCCAGGCCATGTCCTGAGACCCTATCCTGGCCTGTTGCAACAGCCTATGTGCCAGTAGCCCTGCCTGCTCACCCACCACCAGCTATTTTCTGTTCTAGGTGGGGTCGCTCCTCAATGGGCACTTCTGGTCTCCACACACTGCTTAAAGTTCCATGGAATCTGACCAGATTCTTTGTCCTGAGTCTTAAAGGGGTTGGCTCCTGCCTGCTTCTCTAGCCTGACTGCCTACCCTTGACCACAGCCAGACCATGTGGCTACTAGCGATTTAGTCTGAGGGCCTTGTGTTCCCCACCTCCCTGCCTCCCCGTCTCCCCAGGAGCCTATGCTGGTCCTCTGCTGTGGTGTCTCCTGTTTTCTCCTGTGGCTTGCTCTGCTGGTGTTTTAGGAGAGGGAGCTCTGTGCCATACATCCCACAGTACAGTCTGCATGACTCTTAATTGCACTGAGCACGCACTGGTGTAACTGGTGGTCCGAATGCCAGCCTTTTCTAGATTGGGAGTTCTTTGGGGATGGAAACCGATCATACTTAACTTTTTATCCCAGATGCTAAGCACAGACCCACACCTGTGCTAAAAGCACATGGCTTAAGCAGTGTTTAAAAATGACATGGGGTCAGGGACCAGCAGTTGACATAATGGCTATGTCGCTGGACTCTCACGTGGTCGACTGCAGTTTGAGTCCCAAACCCAGTGGCTTAAACTCACGCGGGGCGTGTGTGTGTGCATTCCTGAGAGGACAATGGAGGAGAAAGGATTGTGGCGTGGCCATTCCCTCCTGGGGAGGTGATTTCTCACTTTCTCTCTGTCTCTCTCTTTCTGGGGAGTGCACATGCCCTATAGAAAAAAACCTCTCCAAAGGAAAAAAATATATGGGGTCATATTTATCATTCTTTCATTACACCTTTCCATCCTCCAGTGCACTAACCCACAGCTATGACTCTTCTTTTTATTTCCTATCTGAAACAGCTCAATACATCAAACTTCAAGAATGACAAGTTGATTTATAGTTCTTAGACCTTAAATTCTGTCACCAGAATCAGGTTGAGAGGCCTTCCAGCGGCTTCTTGAACTTCTGTTCTCAGCACTGTAGGGATGGATGAGATAAGTCCAGAGAGCATTTTAGCCGCTGGAGGCTGGAATGGCTCTCATTATCTTTATTCCACAACTATTAAACATGTGACCCTTTATGCTTTGCCCATAGCAGAATCTTCCTCAGGACAGCTATGACGAGGTCTCAAAAAATTTCCTTATTCTGATTTCTGCACATCAGAATTGAACAAGGTATGGAAGAGACTAGACATGAAGTTATACAATATTACAGTAATAGCTGTTTATTTTTGGAAACCATGTGAAAAATCACAGATTTTTCTGAAGTTTTGTTCAGAATCAAAAAGTCACTCTGATTTTAGCAAGTCCATCTAGGGACCGTATTGTCAAACTAGCCAATGGATGTGTTTTTTAGAATTGTGTTCCAGAGAGAGGCTAGAAATTACCTAAGCCTGACTTTCTATATGACCCTAAAGAATATTTTGTATCTGGGACCAGCAGTTAGCGTAATGGCTATGTCGCTGGACTCCCATGTAGTTGACTGCTGTTTGAGTCCCGGACCCGGTGGCTCAAACTCACACTGGGCGCATGTGCATGCGTGCCCAAGATCCCAAGAGGAGGATGAAGGAGAGGGGATTGCGGCGTGGCCATCCGCCCTGGGGGGTGATTTCTCGCTTTCTGTCTCTCTGTCTCTTTCTGTCTGTCTGGCGAGCGCACTTGCCCTATAGCCAAAAAAAAAAAACCTCTCCAAAAAAAGAAAATTTTGTATCTTCAACTTAGTTTTTTCTTTTATTTTTTTTTAACCAGGGTAGGAGCTGCTGTGTTTTGGAATGTGAAAGACAAGACTGTAGTTAGCACTCAGTAGTTTAAGATCTTAGATGATAGATTAACAGAAAACCACAACTTTTTTGCTCTGCATTACATGGCTTTTATCAGGTTCATCTTCCAAAATACATTGTATTTGGCTTATTTTCAAATCTCCTACATTTCACATTCTCTGCACCTACACTAACGTGGAGAATCAGAACCACCCTAGCTATTCTGCAGACAGAAAGAAGTATACTTCGCATGTGATGATGTACAAAATGAAAATGTCTACACAGCTCATTGGTAGTTAGTTGCATTGAGTCTCAGATCAGATTTTCTAGAACTTATCACACATAGGAAATCATTTCTTTAGTATCGGAATCAGGGTTTGTTTAATACAACCTGTTTAGAGACAATTTGGTATATTTAACCTGGCAATTTTACACCCAGAAAGTTATCTAAAGGAAATAATGACAGTTATGTTCAGAAATGTTCACCAAAGCATTATGTATAATAGCAAGAGTTAGAAATAGCTAAAGACAGTAGAAAAACTGTTAAATACATCCATAGGATGAAATGTACTGCAGCTCGTAAAACTCATGTGGGAAAAGATCTGTTCCTGGGCAACTGTGTGTATGACACAGTTCAGTTAAAACAGGCTACAAAATATAACCAGCACAGTATCGGTCTAGTTAAAAAAATGTGCTTCATACAATCCTAGTTTTACTAAAAGGAAATACATATGCACACACAGTGAGGGAGAAGGGGGAGAGAGCCTAGAGGAAAAAAATACAAGTGACCAATAAATGTAATAAAAACATAAATTGACGACCTGGAGTTACTGACTGCCCGTAGCGCATGTTGTTGCTTTCAAGAATTATTTATTTAATTTTATGTATTATTATCTTTTAATTTAAGGTATGTACACTCACCAAAGAGAGACAGAGAAAGAAAGGGAAAGTGAGAAAGGAAGCAACCAGATCCGGGACTCAAACCACAGTCAGCCATGTGCGAGTCCAGTGCCTTAAGCACCATACACCTGCTGATCCCCATACCATATGTTTTTTTTAACAGTGCTCTTATAAATGTTTGGATTCTAAAATTGAAAAAATTATTTTGGAGAGTTTAGCAGTGTGTATCAAAATTATATAAATGCAAATCTTCCAAACTACAATTGCTAAAGAAATATTTTCACGATGCCATGAAGCTATCTGCATAAGGATGATGCATTATGGCATTGCAATAGTGGAGAGTGGAAATAATCCCCCACTGATGGATGTATAGGTTAGTTAAATACATCATGTTTCTCCCATTAAGCAGGATAGTATTGAAAATGTTGATGGGCCGGCCAGTGGGCAGTGTGGAGGTTAAGGTGACTGGATCCCAAATCGCCAACTATGCAGTTCAAGTGCTAGAAACAGAGGCTTAAAAACATGCCAGGTACATGTGTGTGCATGCCCAGAGTCCCAAGAGGAGAATGGATTACAGTGTGGCCATCCCCCGGGATGAGGAGTGATTTCTCACTTTCTCTCTCTCTCTCTCTCTCTCTCTTTCTTTCTCTCTTTCTCTCTCTCTCCCTCCCTCTGTCTCTTTTTCAGGGTAGTGCACACTCCCTGTACCAAAAACTCAAAAAAAAAAAAGTTCACAGTATGATCTCGTTTCATATAAAAAGCAAAATATGGGGCCAGCTGGTGGTCTGGTGGTTACGGGCACTGGACTGACACATGGCCAACCAAGATTCTAGTCCGAGATCTGCCAGCTTGCTTTCTTACTTTGTCTCTTTCTCTCACTCCGTTCCTCTCTGGTCATATCTTAAGTAATTAACTTTTAATTAATTAAAATTCAGTAAAATCATTCTTTAAAAAAATAAAAAGCAAAATAAAGGATACACATACACACATAGAAAAAAAAAAAATCCAGGATAGAAAGATATGTACCAGGTTTGAGTATGGTTACCTCTAGGGATTAGGATTTCAGGAGAGCAGAGGTCATTTTCTTCCCTTTTTTTGGAGAGATTTTTGCTATAGGGTGTGTGTGCTCAGCAGAGAGACAGAAAGCAAGAAATTACCCCCAGGGCGATGGCTATGCAATCCTTTCTCCATTCTCCTCTCGGGATCTTGGGCATGCACGCACATGTGCCCATTGTGAATTTAAGCCACCAGGTCCAGGACTCGAATCACATTCAACTACATGGGAGTCCAGTGACATAGCCATTATGCAAACTGCTGATCCCTCTTTTTTTTTCAAAGAGATTTTTGCTATAGGGTGCATGCTCTGGCTAGAGAGACAGAAAGCACCCCACCCCACCCCTCCACCAAGGAGATGGCCATGCCGCAGTCCCTTCTCCATTCTCTTCTTGGGATCATGGGCATTCAGGCACATGCACCTGGCTTTTTTTTTTTTTTTTTTTTTTTTTTTTTTTTTTTTTTTTCTTTGAGGGTTTTTTTTTTTTTTTTTTTTTTTTGCTATAGGGTGCGTGTACTAGCCGGAAAGACAGAGAGAGACAGAGAGATGGAAAGTGAGAAATCATCTATCTTCACACACACACACACACACACGCGTCTGGCGTGAGTTTTAAGCCACCAGGTCCAGGACGCGAACCACGGTCGACTACGTGGGAGTCCAGCGACATAGCCATTACGCTAACTGCTGGTTCCCGCGCCTGGCATGTTTTAAGCTGCCAGGTCTGGAACTCGAACCACAGTCAACTACGTGAAAGTCCAGTGACATAACTATTACAACTTCTGCTGGTTTCAGATGGTCATTTTCTATACCTCTGCGTTGCCTAAATTTTTATGAGTATATTGCCCTTACATTTTTTTTTGAAATTTAAACAATGTAAACTAAAATATTGTTAGTCGTTTGTGTTGTAGGATAATAATTTTTATATGCTTCATGCTCATTTGTTTTTGTAAGTATAAAAGCAAGTGAATGTATCATCCTGATCAGGTTAATGTCACCATGAATTTGCCTTTTCCTTAAAAACTAAGCAACAGAGGGGCCAGCAGGTGGCATGGTGGTTAAGGTGCTAGACTCCCATGTGGCTGACTATGGTTCATGTCCTAGACCTTGTGGCTTGAAAATCACATTGGGCACATGTGTAGGCATGCTCAAGATCCCAAGAGGAGAACAGAGAAGAAGGAATTGCAGTGTGGCCATCCACTCTGATTTCTCACTTTCTCTCTCTGTGTGTCTCTGTCTCTCTCCTGTGAGTGCATGCACTCTGTGGGGAGAAAAAGAGCAATAGAAAACATGGCATAAAAAGGATTGAAAAATGTTAGGAGCATTAATACCACAACATAATTGTACTAAGGACATCAGTTTTAATTTCAGGTGAATCTTCCTTTTCTTCTAGATGAAGCACGTGATGCAAATTCTAGAAAAACATGAAATTCAGCCCTATGAAATTGCATTGGTGCACTGGGAAAATGAAGAGCTTAACTACATAAAAACAGAGTAAGCAACCTTTTATCAAATTTAAAAGGGCACTTGGAATAAACTAGGTAAAGCAGTAAAGGAGATAAATTATTCATGAATACAGACTCATTTTAAGAAAAAAGTTATTGCTACAGATACAAAGCCTAAAACATATAATAAACATTAGTGAATAAACTACTTCTTTTAACTTCTTAGGCTACCCACAGATTAAAACAAGTAGACAGTATAAAATGGGAAGTTTAAATTTTCTAAGCAGACTAAATCAATAAAAGATATATCTTCATCCAGTAAAGTTTGCCCTTAAGTAAATTTATTTTTTTCTATTGACTTTAGGTATAAAAAGGAAGTGTAAGAAGGGGTCAAGGGCCAGCAGGTGGTATGGAGGTTAAGGCTCTGGATCCCTTATGGCAGACAGCAGTTTGAGTCCCAGACCCAGTGGCTTAAAAATCATGCTGAGTGCATGTGCATATGTGCCCAAAGTCTCAAGAGGAGAATGGAAAAGAAGGGACTGCAGCATGGCCATCCCCCCGGGGGATGATTTCTCAGTCGTCTCCGTCTCTCTCCAGTGTGTACATGTGCCCTGTGGCAAAAACCTAAAGGGGGGAGCTGTCTAAGAATCACTTGTTAAAATGAGGGTCCCTGCAGAAAGGAGGAGCCTGTGTGCCATTCTCAGGTAAAAGGGTAGGCAGCGGACTGGCTGGTTTTCCTGGCAGCCAGAGTGGGAATGAAGAGGTTCATGAGCAAGATGGGTCTTTCTTCGTGGAGTTACCTGCCCACTAGAATATGAGAACTAAAGTCTGTCGGTTCCTAAGGTAGGAAGTGTTGACAGCAGAGCTTTAGGAAAATCAGAGGCCCCAGCTGCACCAGGATCAGGTGGGAGAAGGGCTACGTGGTAACAGCCCGGGGCTTCAGGTGCTTGCCAGCTGCCAGGCACTGTTCTTTCCCCCATTTGCTTCCCAGGGAGCATCTCATTTTATCTGCCCAACCCTGCAGTTGAAGCTAACTGCTTTCAGATGAGCTTCAGAGAAGTTTGGTCCTCCTAAGGCACGGACTAGTGAGTGAGGGCCAATTACCTGAAGTTGTAGACCTGAGGCCAGGATGTCAGGAGCTCCTGGAGTTTTCTTCATTGTGTCATTTAGCCCTTGGCCTGCGGGATGGTTCCCATGGAGTCCCTTCTCTGTTTGACCTCCAGACCAAACTTGCTTCCCAGACACTCCTGTCTTCCACACACACACACACACTGCATGGAGTAAAGTCAACTCTTGGGATGCCAGAGTTGGATTGGGTTTCATCAGAAAGCCCTGTGTGAGGCCTGCTTATGATTTCAGGAATCTTCTGCCTCCTTCAGGCCCATGGCATTGTCTAAGCTCCTTCATAAAACATCTTGTAAATGAAGGTTTTGGTTTTGTTTTCTGGTCTTTTTTTTTTTTTTAAGTTTTCTAAAGAGCATGTGCACTTGCTGGAAAAGAGAGAGAGAGAAAGAAAAATCGCCCCCTAAGGGGACGGCCACACTGCAATCCCTTCTCCATTCTCCACTCAGGATGTTGGACCTCCACGCACACACACCCAACTTGTGCTGCTGAGTCTGGAACTCAACCCATGAAGTCGGCCATCTGGGATCCAGCTTTCTAATCCATCACCTGCTATCTTTCTTCCCTAACCCCCACCTAACTTGTCAGAACAGTGGGTGCCTTTCAGCCCCCCGTAGTCCTCGTCCACCTCCCTTTGCCCAATGTCTGACTCCTGTCAGTCGTGGGGGTTTCCCAGGTACTTTGTCCATTTACTTGTGATGTCCCTGCTCACGTGTTCCCTCCCTCTGCTCCTCCCCAATCCCTTTCAGGGTTCTCTGCAGTTGCACCTTAGTTTTTCACAGCACTCCTGCCTCCCCCCACATCATGGGATTTTAGATTATGCCATGTATGTAGTTGTATATTTAGTGTTTTCTCACTCAGCAATGTGCCATGAACATTTTCCATTTCTATTAAACGTCCTTCCCAAACGTGCTGTTTAATTTTTGTTTTGTGGAATTAATAATTATTGACCTATCCTTCTATTCAACATTTAGTTGTTTTCTTAATTTTTTACTATTAAACTTTTGACTATAATAAGGTTTTTGTTCTCAAATCTTTCTTAGCATCTTTGATTATTTCCTTACAATACATTTCTGGAATTATTTAGATCAAAGAGTATGGGAGCATTTATAATAGTGTCATGCAAATTGTCAAAATGACCTCCAGAAAGACTATAAGGTGACTTTTTTATTTTTTTAAGATTTAATTTTTTTTATTATTATTACATATTTTTTTATTTGACCAGAGAGAAAGCAAACCGCCAGGCCGACCATGACCGGCCGTGTGGGAGTTCAGTGCCTTAAGGACCACCCCACCTGCCAGCCCAATGAGACTTCTGATTTTTTTTTTTTTTTTTTTTGGAGAGGTTTTTGCTATAGAGCACATGCACTCCCCAGAAAGACAGAGACAGAGACAGAAAGTGAGAAATCACCCCCCAGGGGGGATGGCCACACCACAATCCCCTCTCCTCCATTCTCCTCTTTGGGTGTTGGGCACATACACACACACACCCAGCGTGAGTTTAAGCCACTGGGTCCGGGACTGAAACTGCAGTTGACTATATGGGAGTCCAACAATATAATCATTACGCCAACTGCTAATCCCCCAAAGTGATTTATTTTTAAAAGAAAACTTAAAGTGCTTTTTAGGATTTAGAAGATACTTTTTATTTTCTTTTCACAGAGGGCAGTCAAAACTTCACAGAGGAGAAATCAAGTTAAATTCAGAGCTGGATTTAGATGATGCCATTCTAGAAAAATTTGCTTTCTCCAACGCTCTTTGCCTCTCAGGTAAGTTACTACTGCTTGTCCGAAAAGGCACCACACAGTTCTCATTTCATGGAGGGAAGTTCAAGTGCTGAGGAACGATTTGGGCATGCTTTCACAGAACACTCAACAGCCTTAGCGTTCCTATTCTTTTTCTCCACCGACAAGGAGAATATTTTGTTGATATCATAAATATTGTATCCATGCTGAAATTACTTGTTTCTTATTAAATATGTCGATAAGGCTTACCTTCTCTAATAGTAATGTTTATACTGTTGTCGCCCTGTTTCCTTTTCTCTTGCTCTGTGTGATGATGATTCTCAGGAGTGTCTGATCCAGGCAGACAGTCCAGCCCCATGTGATGGGGCACAATCTTCTGCATAGAAAACCACTCTCGTGGGTCACAGGACTGGGGCGGAGTCACAGTGGCTCCATGCCCTGAGTCACACCGTGGAAGTTCTCTGAGAATGGCTTTGCCTCCAGTCTGCGTTAGACACCCTCCTCCCCCCACCCCCATCCACCACACCCTGTGTGTGAAGCGACCGAGGGAAAGTCTCACTCCTGCCCCCACCTCAGAGCTACCGGTGGTGTTAAGGTGTACTTTACACCCTCCAGTTTCCGAGATGTCATGTTAGAAAACCAGGAACTTGGCCCAGCCTCCATGGTACAAGGGTCGCGTGCTGATCTGCCATGCTCAGAGCTGCATGGTCAGATCCCCAGCTGAGCTGAAAAGACCCTAGGGGTGCGCACATTCCATCTGAGATCTTGAGAAGGTAGAGGGTTGGGGAGAGGGGATTGCGGTGTGCTAAGACTCTGTCAAGGGTACCCTCTCTTGCTTTTTTTCTCTTTCTCAAGAAATAAGTATAGGGGCCAGCAGATGGCCTAGTGGATATGTTGCTAGACTCCCACAGAGCTGGCCATTGTTCAAGTCCTGGACCCAGTGACTTGAAAATCACACTGGGCACGTGTACATGCATGCCCAAGATTCCAGGAGGAGAATGGAGAAGATGGTGGCATGGCCATCCCCCCGGGGAGGGGTGATTCCTTACTTTTCTTCTCATTGTCTCTGTCTCTGTTTCTGTTTCTGGCCAGTACACACACCCTATGGCAAAATCCTCTTTAAAAAGAAAAAAAGAAAGAAAGAAAAGAAAGAAACTGTTAAATAATAGACCCTATGGCAAAATCCTCTTTAAAAAGAAAAAAAGAAAGAAAAGAAACTGTTAAATAAGAGTAATAATAATAATAAGGAATTCCAGCAAATATAGTTTTGGTCTGCCAAGAGAGCTTGGAAATCTATTCGGTTTCCTTTTTTTCTGTTTCCATTATGTCCTTTATAATAACTGTTCTGAGGGACTAGAAAGTGGTGCATTGGTAAACACTCTGCAGGGCTGAGCCACATGGAAGGTTCTGGGTTCATACCCAGAGATCTCCCTGAGTATGCTGGGCATGTGTACCCCGACCCAGGACTGGCTAGAGCGGGGGTCATAGCATCAGGACCCTGTTGGGGGGGTGCTGTTTCTCTCTCTTTCTCTCTTATCCAAGGAAGAAATAAATAAATATATATTTTTTAAATAACTGTTCTTTCATTTTAGTTTCAGGATTATAGCTCATATGCTTCTTAAGCTATTGTTAAAATGTTAGTGAAGGTACAGTGTGATTTATGCATTCCATGTAGGTGTGAATAAAGAAATGTTTCATTGTTGACTTTTTTGCTATTTTTTTTCCCCAGTGAAACTGGCTATTTGGGAAGCATCACTGGATAAGTTCATTGAATCTATTCAGTCAATTCCAGAGGTAATTCGACCAGTTTTATAGTTGTTCTTAAAGTTTATTTGTGTTTGGGGGAAATACATATTTTCCCATTCAATCATATATAGGATTGTCGGAAAAGTCATGACGGATTTTTCTATGCAAAAATGTGTCATGATTTTTCCGACGACCCACCTATGTAGGATTCCAATAAAGTAATAATGAACATTAGGTAAGCTGTAATAATTTGAGCAAAACAACCTTCTCAGTTACATATAAGATGGTGAAATAAACTTTATATTAATATTATTTTTAAAATTTCATATTACTTTCCTCTAATGATATAATATTTTGAATATAACTGATAATTAAAGAAGAAAGTGAAATCTCTTCTGGAAGGCAGATTATTGAAACCATTTCTTGATTTAAAAAAGTGTTTTGCTCAATTGTGAGAAAAACAGTGGCATAAAAATTTATTTAATACATAAAATTATAAATATATTATTAAAATTTCAAAATGCATTGACATTTTTTGATACTATTTTATTTTTTAATAATTTTTTTAAGAATCTTTTTTTTTTTTTAATTTTAATTTGGCCAGAGAGGGACAGAAAGAGGGAGAGGAGGAAAGTGAGAAAGCAACCTGCCAGATCCAGGACTTGAACCTTAGCCATGTGGGAGTCTAGAACCGTTAATCACCATGCCACCTGCTGACCCCACTATAATCTATTTTTACTGTGACAGAATAATTTAATTATACTTGAGAGAAAAGGCCCTGATGTTTCAATAGAAGTTAGGGATATGTATTGTAGGAAATGCTGAGAAAAAGGAATATGAAATTTCTACCCAATAAGATTTTGAAATCTCAGGCCGAGTTAAAACATACATCTGGGAGACAGTTATCTAAGAGGTATTTACATATGATCAAAATTAATGCCCCTTTTGAAATTTGTATTATGGACCTAATACTTAATTGGAGAGACATGTGTATGACTTTTTCCCCTCCCAATAGGCTTTAAAAGCTGGGAAGAAAGTGAAACTATCTCATAAAGAAGTTATGCAGAAAATGGGTGAACTCTTTGCCCTAAGGTAAAATTTTCTCTTGTAAATAAAGTATTTCGTGTAGTTACAACCTCAAGAAACCATTCCTATAGACCTACAGTAAAGACCAAACATTGACACCTCCATGGGAATTATAGCTCTTTTCATTTCATTGATTGTAAGCAGGAATAACTCCTGCCCATTCAAATCAGTTGAGCTGAGGCCAGCAGGTGGTGTGGTGGTAAAGGTGTAGGACTCCCACATAGCCATCCACATTTCGAGTTCTAGGCCTGTGGCTTGCTTTTCTCACTGTCTCTCTCTATATATATCTGGCCAGCCAGGTCCGAGACTTGAACCACGGTTGGCCGCGTCCAGCACCTTTAACCACCATACCACCTGCTGGCCCCAAAACTAATTAAATCTTAAAACAAGCAAACAAAAAAAAAAACACACACACAACAGTTGGGTTGTATTAGGGCTGTACTGGAAGAAATTATGCATGGACAAAGGAGATCATAATTGATCTACTTTAAACCCACATCAGGTAATACAGTAGAAATTTTTTGAGAGATTTTTGCTATAGGGTATGTGTGCTCGCCGGAGAGATGGAGACAGACAGAAAGACAAAGTGAGAAATCACCCCCCCGGGGGGGGTTGTTGGTCATGCTGCAACCCCTTCTCTTCCTTTCTCCTCTCTGGATTTTGGGCATGCACACACACATGCCCAGCATGAGTTTCAAACTGCTGGGTCCAGGACTCGAGCTACAGTCAGCTACACAGGAGTCCACCGACGTAACCATTATGCCATCTGCTGGTCCCACAGTAGTTTTTTGAAGGTAGAAAGAGACATTTGAGAATTTGGTTCATGGGAACTCTCAGAAAAAAGGTATCACTGTGTCCTAATGCTAAACGGACCCAGTTGCGATCAAAAAGTTATGTGCCATATTTCACTGAATCTGACACACTGTAAGATTCCACAGGCGGCCGGAAATGCTGCAGATAAACTGCGGTGGTGCTTTTATATCACAGAGTTTAAATATAACACTTACGGAAATAGCCCATTTAGTCTGACTTGGATGTAGATTCTGTCGCATTCCCCCTTGAGCAAACATAAAAAGGAAAGCGTAAGGGGAAGACATTGTTTAGGGCAGTGACAACTAAGCCACAACTGCCACCTGTAAGACACCACCACCTTTAAGTTACCTCCCATTCTCAGACGTTAAATGGGAAGAATTGTGTCTTAAAATGATGAAACAGAGAAATGTATAATTTTAGATAATGTCTGGAAAGGTTTTCTGCTTTATTTTTATCATTTTCCCACGATTTACTGAGTGAGACATGCCAGATGTTGATGTTTTTCTTCCTGGGCAGCATTGTCCGGTGTCATCCCTTCCGGCACGTGGAGACATCCCTGAGCTCATTGCAAATGCTTTCCTCAGACTAGTCTCCCTCGTTCTCCTCAGACGCTCTGCCCAGAGAGGAGAAGTGGTCCAGCATTTCATCATTTGCTGATGAAACAGATGAAAAGCGTATGCCTATTGTAAACTTTTTAAAATGACAACAGAAACAGCCTTAGAAATTAAAAATGAAATGAGCTTTTTTTTTTTCCCTAACCATAAATGACATTGGTATTATAGATTGAAATCATTTGGCTGAGAATTTTGAAAGTTTTTTGTATAATCTTTCCTATTTACATGTATCCTTTTTTTAAGAATTATTTTATTTAACTTTATTTGTTTATTTATTTATTTTAATTTGACCAGAGAGGGACAGAGCAAGAAAGAGACGGAAAGTTAGAAAGGAAGCCACTAGGTCTGGGACTCGAACCACAGTTGGCCATGGGGGAGTCTAGCATCCCTAACCACCATATCACCTGCTGGCCCCCAATTTATAAAAATTTTTAAGTATTTTGATAAAGAAAGCATTGGGACCAGCAGTTAGCGTAATGGCTATGTCGCTGGACTCCCACGTAGTTGACCGTGGTTCAAGTCCCGGACCCGGTGGCTTAAACTCACACCGGGTGCATGTGCGTGCGTGCCCAAGATCCCAAGAGGAGAATGGAGGAGAAGGGATTGCGGCATGGCTATTCCCCTAGGGGGTGTTTTCTCGCTTTCTGTCTCTGTCTCTCTCTGTCTGTCTGGCGAGCGCACGCGCCCTATAGCAAAAACCTCTCTCCAAAAAAAAAAAAAAAAAAAAAAAAGCATTAAAGAAGTTTTCATAGTGCACCACATAGATATGAAATACAGAAAGGATGATTTTAATTCGAGGTAGATAAAAGGTTATCTTTTTTTTTAAGGCATCGTATCAATTTGAGTTCAGACTTCCTAATCACTCCTGATTTCTACTGGGACAGAGAAAACCTGGAAGAACTTTATGATAAAACTTGTCAATTCCTTAGCATTACTCGAAGAGTTAAGGTATGTATTTTGTACTTTCCTGAGAAAGACCGTTGTTGTTTATAATTCTGTGACTATGTGAAGAGAAATTTTAAGTTAAGTGGATTTTTGGTATAGGGTACGTGTACTCACTGGAGAGACAGACAGAAAGTGAAAAGCCACACCCAGGGGAATAGCCACACTGCAGTCCCTTCTCTCAGGGTCTTGGGGACACACGGCCATGTAGCCGGCGTGAGTTTTAAGCCACCAGGTATGGGACTTGAACCGCAGTCAACTACATGGGAGCAGCAACACAACCATTATGCCATCTGCTGGTCCCAAGTGCTATGTTTAACTCTGTGGAGAACTGTCTGGCTTGACTTCTATTCCAGTCTCTTTAGATTTCCCCTTCCTCTTCGTATCCTAGCTACGGCCAGTTTTTATACCTTTTCAAAGGATCTTCTGGTATTTGCTCTGCAGCTGAGTCAAGACTGGTGTGAGTTGAGGCCCCAGTGGTCCCTTAAAAAGTTCTTGTCATGTTTCAAGCAAGAGTTCATGGTTCTGAACAATAACGGTGACAGCGAGAGTAGAAATGAATTTAAGAAGGAATTCTTTAGGATGAAACAAGGGACTGGCAGTGGGAGGCCAGGGAGAAGGAAGACTAAAGGGTGGCTGAAGCTTGCCTGCTGGTGAGAGGTAGAAAAGGGGCAAACAAGGAGAGGCTGGGGGCACCGTAGCCAGCTAAATTTAACACAAGCCGAGATTAGAGTAGCAACAGATAGCCAATTAGAACTACACACAGGCACTTAGAAGTGTGGAAGCAAAGTTGAGAAAGAAAATACTGTACCCAGGAAATGTTGAAGTGGGAAGGCTGCAGGCAGACCCCATGAGGGAAGAGCACAGGAAAGAGAAAATGGTGTCAGTATGACACGTGCACGTAGTCCTGACGTCCCACCACAGGAGTAGATCCACATAACCACACAGTCAAGACACTGAGCCATTTGCTGCAGAAATCCCCTTAGACAGCCCCTTCATGGTCACACTAGCGCCCCCGCAACCCCTAACTCCTGGCAGTAAGTAATCTCTTCTCTGTTCTATAATGCTATAATTTTGAGGATGTCATGTAAATAGAATCACACAGTACCTGATCTTTTTTCAGGTTTTTGTAATAGGGCGTATAAGCTCACCAGAGACAGAGGGAGAGGGAAAGGGAGAAAGCAAACCCCAGGGGGAATGGCCACACCACAGTCCCTTCTCCTCCATTCTCCCTCAGGATTCTGGGCACTCACACACATGTACCCGGCATGATTTTCAAGCCACTGGGTCCCGGATTTGAAACACAGTCGGCCATGTGGGAGTTCAGTGTCTTCACCATCACGCCACCTGCTGGCCCCCAGTATCTGATTTCTAAAATTGGCTTTTTTCAGGCCAGCCAGGTGGTGTGGGTTAGGGGACTGGATCCCACATGGCTGACTGAAAAGTGAAAGTCCTGGACCTGGTGGCGTGGGAAATGTGCTGGGTGCATGCACGTCCAAAATCCAGAGAGGAGAATGGAGAAGGGATTATGGCACGGCTGTCCCCCTTGGCAGGGGGTGATTCCTCACTTTCTCTCTCTCCTGCCCCCCCCCTTCCTCCCTCTCTCTCCCTTGTGAGCATACACATGCCCTATAGCAAACTTTTAAAAAATTGACTTTTTCACTAGGCCTATTGCCCTTTGGATCCATCCAAGTAGTTGTGTATCAACTTCTGTTTCCGGTGGGTTACATATACATGTTTTAGAATTTCATTTTGATTCATATACTGTATTTTAGCATATCTCTTTGTACAGATATTTAATGGTTGCTCTAGCTATTGCATTATATGTACATAACTTCTTACAGACTACTGGTTTCACTGTTTTACCAGATTAAATGAAGTATAGAAACCTTACTTTCTCTTATATTCCTTACCCTCTCCTTTTTATAATATAGTTGTCTTGGGGACCAGCAGGTGGCGTGCTGGTTAAGGCACTGGATACTCCCACATGGCCAACCACAGTTCAAGTCCTGGACCCTGGTGGCTTGCTTTCTCACTCCCCCCCCAGCCCCCCCATCTGTCTGACTCTCTCTGGTCAAATTAAAATAAATGAATGAATAAATACCATTAAATAATTCTTTAAAAAAATAATACAGTCATC
This sequence comes from Tupaia belangeri chinensis, assembly GCF_000334495.1. Taxonomy (NCBI): domain Eukaryota; kingdom Metazoa; phylum Chordata; class Mammalia; order Scandentia; family Tupaiidae; genus Tupaia; species Tupaia belangeri. The sequence continues at coordinate 5,327,070 of NW_006159444.1, forward strand.
TTAATATTCTATAGACATTGAGAACTTCATTAGTTACTATTAACATTTTTGCTTCCGCCTTCAAACATGATTTAGAAAACTCAAGAGGGTTTTACCCTTATTTTTATTCTTTCTGTTGTTTCCTTTTGATGTTCCAAAATTTTGTATTTCCTTCCTGTTTCAAGAACTTTCTTGAGCTATTCTTTTTGATGTTGTTAGTTTTGCTGTGGAGCATGTGTGCTCACCAGCAGAGTGAGAGAGAGGGAACATGAGAAATCAGCCCCCGGGGAGGGGGCATGCCACAGTCCCTTCTTCTTCCTTCTTCTCTTGGAATTTTGGAAACACACACACATGTGCCCAGCGTGTTTTTTAAGCTACTGGGTTCAATCCTCAAGCTGTGAGGTTGGCCGTGTGGGATCCAGTTCCCTTAACCACCATAACACCAGCAGGTTCTTGCTATTCTTTTAAGATACATTTGCTGAAACAAATCTTTCAGTTTTCTTTCATAAGATATAGTCTAATTTCTCCTTCATTCCAGAAGGATATTTTCAGTAGGTGGAGAACTCTGGGTTATCATTTTGGTCGCGACTGAGAAATGGTACCACTTTCTGCTAGCCTCTGGTTTCTGACAGGAATCTGCCGTCATTCTGTGACATTCTGTGACCTGCATGTTGTGTCTTTATCACACTGCAGCAAGTCTTAGAGGCTCTGTCCACTTGGTTTTTTCTCCCAGCATATTTTCTCTCTGTCGTCAAATTGGGTAATTTCCATCTTCCATCTTCAAGTTCACTGCTCTTTCCTCTCTCACCTTCATACTGCTATCAAACCCATCTTTGAGTTTTTTTAAGTAGAATTTTCAGTTCTAAAATTTTGTTGTTTCCATTTCTTTCTTTTTTTTTTTTTTGGAGAGGTTTTTGCTATAGGGCACGTGCGCTCACCAGACAGACAGAGAGAGACATAGAGACAGAAAGCGAGAAATCACCCCCCAGGGGGGATGGTCACGCCGCAATCCCTTCTCCTCCATTCTCCTCTCGGGATCTTGGGCATGCACGCACATGCGCCCGGCGTGAGTTTTAAGCCACCGGGTCCGGGACACGAACCGCGGTCGACTACGTGGGAGTCCGGCGACAGCCATTACGCTAACTGCTGGTTCCCACATTTCCGTTTCTTTATTTCATGTCTTGTGTTTCTTTGCAGAGACTTCCTGCTTTTTTACTTCTTTTAAGTGTGTTCATAATTGCTTATTGAAACATATTTATGGTAGTTGCTTTAAAATCTGTTAGATAATTTCAACATCTGATTCCTCTTAATATTATTGTCTGTTGGCATTTTTTCTCATTCCCTTCAACTAACTCTAATACCTCCAGTTTTTCACATTGTCTGAAATGTTATGTTCACATGTTTTTGCTTACTATACAAGGTCCTTCCTACTTTCTCCCTATTAAATCATTTTATTCTCACCACTCCCCAAATTCGCCCCATGTCCCCTCAAAAATAGATGATGTACAATTGCAAAATCTCACTATGGCTCACCAAATACTATGGCAGCCGTGGTATGTATGTTTTTATCTCCAAGCCAGACACAGCCACTGTCATACCCACACCAAAGGTGTCTGCAGTCATCACTGATTTTTGGTACCATGCCTGCGTGGGTGTTTTCAGGGCAGGAGACTAGAGATCATTGTCAGGTAGAGGATCATCCTAAGCTACGTTGCCTTTAGCTGACACAAAAAGGTTGATCAGGGTCAGCTTCATAGCATCATGGTTAAGGTGGGGAGCTGGAACCTCTGGCCAACCGGCGTTCAAGTCCCAGCCCTGGTGGCCTGAGAAACACAGTGTGTGTGCATCCATGTGCCAGATCCCAATAGAATGGAGACACGGGGGAGAAGGGATTGCAGTGTGACCATGCTCCACTAGAGGTTGCTTTATCCCTCTCCATCTTTCTCTCTGGCAAATCCACATGCCCTCTGGCAATTAGAGGAAAAGGCTTTATACAAATGAGATGCCTCCTATGTTTGTATTAGCTGTTATATAACAGATTACTCTCAAGCAGTGACTTAGAGGACCCATTTTCTCATGGTTTAGGGGTCAGGAATCTGGTGCTGCATGGCTAGATTCTTTGTATCTGAGACTCTCACGAGACTGCTGTTATCTCCATGGTTGCCTGAGAACCATCCACCTCCTCGTTCACTCGTGGCTGTGGCTACATTCAGTCCCTGCAGCTAATGGACTGAGGCTTCGGTTCTGGAAGAGCTCTCAGCCAGAGGCCTCAGTCAGTTCCCTGCCTCGGAGGCTGCTTCATAGAACATTGTACAGCATGGCAGCCAACTTCATCAGTGAGCAAGTGAGAGGGCAGGGGAGACTGCTGGCAGGAGGTGCGCTAGCAAGAGGAAGTAAGTCACAGAGGTGATGTCCTGTCACTTTTGCTGTATTCTCTCTGTTAAAAGCCAACCACAGGGGCCAGGCAGTGGCACAGCAGTAAAACATGATGCTCTGCAAAGCTGACTCACATGAGAAGGTTCCTTGTTCAAGTCCAGAGACTTCCCTGAGTATGGCAGGCATGTGCATGCCCGTGATCTGGGGCTGCCTGAGGCTGGGGTGGATTGTAGCTTCAGGACCTTTGGGATTATGTTTCTCTCTCTCTCTCTCACTCATGGAAGAAATAGATAAATGGTCAAATTTGAGGTGGGGGGAACCAAATACTAGGCTCAGCCTGTACTCCAGTGAAAGGGATTACACAAAAGTGAACACCAGGATGTGGGGAATCTTTGGGTGGCATCTCAGAATTCTGCCTACCATAATCATTTTGAAACATAGAGAAAATTGTGTAGTTACTTTATGAACACTGGCAACATGAGGCTCACACTGCCCAGTACTAAAATGATTCTCAGCCTCATGCCACCAAAGACACTGGGACCATTGCTGATCTCATTGTGCGCAGAATCATCAGTGAGCCAACTGCCACTGCCACTGCCACTTGGCTTGGACAAGAAAGTTGTTGTCAAAAGCAACTTTCTGATCTCTGATCTGGGCGGCATTTTGTGTGTGTCCATCCTCACTGTTCAAGATGGAATAAAGTTTACCCATCTGAGTGGAGAATATCTTGACTACCAGGGCCCACTATTTCATGGCCGAGAATAAGTGCAAGTATGAAAAGCACATCAGTGTGGACCAGAGGGCCATTCAAGCCTCCCCCCGTCTACTGAGTATACTCTTCATTCCAACGGCACAGCCAGTCTGAGGTTGAGTCCTTCCTTGAAGGATGAACAGCTGTACCCCTGTAGCCCATCAGCAGCTGGAAGAATCAAATGCTAGGCCTGTGGGGAAAGCCCTGCACAGCACCAGTTAGATACGTCACTAGTCCTTGGTGGGGTGGCTCTATCAATAGTTGTGAGATTTAAAACCTCTTATAGGAAGAAATAAAACTGCATTTATTTACAGTGTGATCTTATATGTAGGATACCCTAACAAATTCACAAAGAAGCTTCTATAATAAATGAATTTATAAAGGTTGCAAGATCAGCATATATGGGACCAGCAGTTAGTGTAATGGCTATGTCGCTGGATTCCCACGTAGTTGACTGCGGGTTGAGTCCCGGACCCGGTGGCTTAAACTCATGCCGGGCGCATGTGAGTGCGTGCCCAAGATCCTGAGAGGAGAATGGAGGAGAAGGGATTGCGGCATAGCCATCCCCCCTGGGGGGTGATTTCTCACTTTCTGTCTCTATCTCTCTCTGTCTGTCTGGCAAGCACACGCACCCTATAGCAAAAACCTCTCAAAAAAAAAAAAAAAAAGATCAGCATATAAAAAACAATTCAATTCTTGATACTATGAATACAATTGATAAAAGTTTTTAAATACTAGTTATAATGGCACCAAAAACTCAAATTACACAGGAATAAGTTTTTTTAAGTATAAAACCTCTACCCTAAAAACTACAAAATATGACTGAGAAACTAAAGAAATTCTAAATCAATGAAAATCTATACCATGTTTGTGGCATAGAGTACTTTTACTAAGATGTTCTGCAAATCGATCTGTAAATTCAACTTAATTGTAGTCAGATTCTCAGCAGGCTTTTTTTCTTTTTTTAGAACTAAAAAGTTGATCTTAATAATAAAAATGCAGGGACCAGCAGATGGCATAATGGTTACGTCACTGGACTCCCACGTAGTAGACTGCAGTTCCGAGTCCTGGGCCTGGTGGCTTGAAACTCACACTGGGCATGTGTGCATGCGTGCACAAGATCCTGAGAGGAGATGGAAGGAGAAGGGATTACGGTGTGGCCATCCCTCCTGGGGGATTGATTTCTCACTTTGTCTCTGGCAAGTGCATGTGCCCTACAGCAAAAACCTCTCTAGAAAATAATAATCATAATGAAAATGCACAGGAGCCTAGGTTCCCCAAAGCAATTGTGTAAAACAGGCAAAATTGGAAGACTGTTATTGCCTGATTATAGGACTTCTCTAAAGCTGTAGTAATCAAAACTGTTGAACACTGGCATAAGGATACACATACAGAGCAATGGGGGCCAGCCCCATAGCCTGATGGTTAAGGGAAGCCAGATCCCATATGACCGACCATTATTTGAGTTCAGCCCCCGTGGCTTGAAAACCACAATAGGCACATGTATGCGTGTATGTGCATGCTGCAAATGCTGATAGGGTGGAGAGGTGGAGAAGGGAGGAGGGTACGACCACTCCACAATGGAGGGCACTTTCTCCCGCTCTTTGTTTCTCTCCAGCATGTGCAGGTGCTCTCTGGCAATAAAAAAAATAATAATAAAAATAAAAAATTTTAATTAAAACTAAATTAGCTCAGTTCAGTAAGTCAGAATGAAATCCAGATGTAGAACCATAGACGCATGGACCATTGACCTTTAACAAAGATGACAAGGTAATACCAAAAGGCCAGTCTTCTTAACAAATGGTGCTAGAACAGTTGTATAGCTGTATGGAAAAAATTGAACCCTTTCCCGTAACTCACATCATTTTGAAATGAATATGAGCCCTTAATATAAATAATAATGTTAGTAAATATTGAGTTCAAAAATATGTAAGAGAAATGTTCTCATGATCTTGAGATGAGCAAAGATTTCTTAGGACAAAAACAGCAAGAGGCCCAGCAACAGTAGTTCAGGCGGCCAGAGCCGCTGTGTAACACTGGAGCCATGTGGGAAGGCTTGGTTTCCCGGTCAGTTTAAATACACAGGGCATGCCCATGGGAAGTAGGGAGGAGGCGAGATTACAGCGTGTTGAGACACTTCTCCCTCTCATAGGAAAGAAGGAAAAAAATTTTTTATAAAGGCAGAAGTCATGAAAAAACAATTTCAGAATTTAACTTCATCAAAATTAAAACTTCTCATGAAAAGGCACTAAGAATATGAAAAGTAGGCCTTAAATTGCTCCATACTGGGAAGAAAACATTCTTAGTATATAAACCTGACCAAGGACTTGACAGAATGTACAAGCTTTAAAGAACTCTTTTTATTTATTTATTTATTTTTTAAGAGAGGTTTTTGCTATAGGGCGTGTACGCTCGCCAGAGAGACAGAAAGCAAGAAATCACCCCTCAGGGTGGCCACGTGGCAATCCCTTCTCCTCCATTCTCCTCTCGGGATCTTTAGGCACGCATGCACATGCACCCGGTGTGAGTTTTAAGCCACCGGGTCCGGGACGTGAACCATGGTTAATGTTAGTAAATATTGAGTTCAAAAATATGTAAGAGAAATGTTCTCATGATCTTGAGATGAGCAAAGATTTCTTAGGACAAAAACAGCAAGAGGCCCAGCAACAGTAGTTCAGGCGGCCAGAGCCGCTGTGTAACACTGGAGCCATGTGGGAAGGCTTGGTTTCCCGGTCAGTTTAAATACACAGGGCATGCCCATGGGAAGTAGGGAGGAGGCGAGATTACAGCGTGTTGAGACACTTCTCCCTCTCATAGGAAAGAAGGAAAAAAATTTTTTATAAAGGCAGAAGTCATGAAAAAACAATTTCAGAATTTAACTTCATCAAAATTAAAACTTCTCTTCAAAAGGCACTAAGAATATGAAAAGTAGGCCTTAAATTGCTCCATACTGGGAAGAAAACATTCTTAGTATATAAACCTGACCAAGGACTTGACAGAATGTACAAGCTTTAAAGAACTCTTTTTATTTATTTATTTATTTTTTAAGAGAGGTTTTTGCTATAGGGCGTGTACGCTCGCCAGAGAGACAGAAAGCAAGAAATCACCCCTCAGGGTGGCCACGTGGCAATCCCTTCTCCTCCATTCTCCTCTCGGGATCTTTAGGCACGCATGCACATGCACCCGGTGTGAGTTTTAAGCCACCGGGTCCGGGACGTGAACCATGGTCAACTACATGGGAGTCCAGCAACACAGCCACTATGCCAACTGCTGGTCCCTTAAAGAACTCTTTCTACTCCATAAAAAAAAGCCCAATTTTTTGCAATGGACAAAAAGTTTGGAGACTACAAAAGAAGGTGTAGCTGGCCAAATAAAAGTATACACAGCATCATTATTTATCAAGGGTACACAAATCAAAACTGCACTCAGATGTCCTTACACTCATTAAAGTGGCTGACATAAAAAGGACTGACAATAGCAAGCCTGGGTAAGGATATGGATTGAAACTTTTATTTATTATTTATAGAATATAAATTAGTACATTTTGCAAAACAGCTTGGTTTTCTCATAGTTAATCATTATCTTACTATATGACCCATATATTTACTAACCATGACAAATGAAAACCTATGTCCTCACACAGATTTGTACATGCATGTTCATGGTCGTTTTATTCATTGTAGTAAAAGTTGGAAACCACCAAATTCAAGTTTCAGAAGATCCATACAGTTGAACACCATTCAGCAATAAAAGGATGTAGCTCCCAATTCATGCAGCATGGGTAAATCTCAAAATCGTGCCGAGGGAGAAGCTGAACACTGCAACATACATGCAGTTGTATTTATAAGAAATTCTGGAATGGCAAGTCTTACATGTAAATACAGAAAATCAGTGATTCCCTAAGGCTGTGGATTGGGAGAATGGGCAGGTCAGCAGATTGCATATTTACTGGGACAAACTTATAAACATTCAGAATTTACTACTCTTGGGTCTTTTTTTCCCTTGGTGTGGAGACTTTTAGTGGAATCAGGATTGTTGTCATGAGAGATAATGTCAGTGCCATCAAGCAGGTACGAACTTCTGCCCAGCCTGCTCTGCTTAATTAAGTTCATAAAAGTGAGCATGAACCAAGATAACCAGTTGAG
>NW_006159444.1:5334351-5354455 GCF_000334495.1 Tupaia belangeri chinensis
AAAGAGAATAAGATCAGTTACCACTGATGAACGTTCCAGAAGGAAAATATTGATAGTGTGATCCAGAGGCAAAGCAGAGAAAGGAGAATGTCTTTCAAGAACGTATTAAAATCAGATTCCTTACGGTCAACATGAAAGCCACAGCAGAAGATAAGAGATGTCAAAAAAAGGATCAGTAATGAAAAAAAAACACAATGAACAGTTAACTAGTTGGACAGGAACTACCGGGCCAGCCGGTGACGTGGTGGTTATGATGGTTGGATCCCACATGGCTGACTGACAGGTTCAAGTCCCAGGACCGGCAGTTTAAAAAACACACCAGGTGCCTGTGCATATGTGCCCAAAATCCTGAAAGGAGAAACAGAGAAGGGATTGCAGCCTGACCATCCCCTTGGAGGGTACTTGCTCTCTCTGTGTGCATGCATATGCTGTTTCCAGCAAGCACATACATCCTCTAGAAAAAGTTTTTAAATACTAGTAAGGGGGAAACCTGGAGAAGTACCAGTGCATTGTCACTGCTAAATCAGAGGGAAGGGGCATGCAGGAAAGGGATGCTGGGGCTCACCCCAGGGCTGAACTCTCCAAGTGGAAGGGCTGCTTCTGAACCCACCCTGGAGAGTTGGCTGAGCAGGTGAAGTAGGTTCTACTCAGTGCCCAAACTTGAGGATTCCTGTTAACAATTCCTGTGGCTGTCGTGTTTAAGGATTTTATATGAACTAGTGAATCTTGAGTAGGGAGAGTATTCTACTGAATCAGTTCTGTCAACAAAAGATTTGTCAAGTACATCTCAACAAAGCTGGGGGGGAGGGGAGGGAGTTAATTCAGGTTAATGCCCTGAAAAATAAAAATACAGAGTTCAGGTCCAGCAGGTGGCATGGTGGTTAAGGCACTGGACTTCCACATGTCTGGCTGCGGTTTGAGTCCTGGACCAGGCAACTTGCTTTCTCACTTTCTTTCTCTCTGGTGAGTGCATGCTCCCTATAGCAAATTTTAAAATAATAGTAAAATAAGTTAAATGATTCTTTAAAAAAAAAAAAAAGTGTGCTTTCAAATCAGTATGATTTGATTGGTTCTATACCTTTGGACTAGAACAGTCCATGCCTGCATTTTGCCTGATAAACCTAAAGTCACCTGCTGTGAAAGGACACCAGTCCTGCTTGTGCCCCTCAAGGTCACCTGTGTGTGCCTTGGGCGCAGCACTGCAGACTGCACGTGATGGCCTGATTTCACAGCTGTCTCTAGGACTGCACATTTTCTAGGGGAAATTCTGTGCCTTTTTGGTCTCCAGGGTATCAGAGCACATAGTGGGCTTCATGAATGAATGAATCAGTGGTTAACACTTCAGAGTGAAACTAGTTCTCTAATGGCAAAACCACTTTTCCTTCCATATCCATTCAGCCAGAAACTTAGTCATCTGGGTGTCCTCTTTGTGCTTCACTCTCCACAGCCAATCAGTTTTATTTTCCACCAAGAATCACTTATTCATTGTCAAGTAGTTCTTTATTTTTAGTTTGCTAGAGGTCATATGGATTCAACAGAGACGGGTGGGGAAAGGAGGGGATATGAAAGCTACCCTCAGGGAAATGGCCACTCTGTATTCCCTTTTCCTCCGTTCCCCTTTCAGGATGGTGTGTACGTGCGTGTGTAAACACTAGGCGTGTTTTCCAAATCTTGGGGTCCAGGACTCAAACCAGTTGGCCATGTGGGATTCAGCCACCTTAACTACCATGCCACTGGCCGGCCCAGAAAATATCTGGAAACCTGTGTGGTAGGTGCTGTGCTGTCCAAGAGGAAGCAATACCATACTGATGCTGCCTTCAAGGCCCCAGCTGTAAACAGGCATCCTCACAGCCCGCTGCTCCTCCTCTCACCTGGACTCAGTAACACCTCCCGCAGTGTCCTCAGCTCTAGACCAGCCCTGTTGGCCGGAAGGCAGAGGGGCATGCCTGTCTCACTCACTGTCCTTATGGTAAATGTTAAATATTGGAAGAACCTCCCACTACTTGCAGGACACGGTTTGGACAGGACAGTATGGTGTACTAGTCTTCTATGGCTGCCGAGATAGATTACACTGATAATTAATCCTAGAGGCCTAGCACAGATTGATCATCTTAAGTTCTAGTAGGTCAGAAGCCTGGCACTGGGCTACAATCAAGGTGTCAGCAGGGCTGCATTCCTTTCTGGAGCTGTAGGAGGGATCTGATCCCTTGCCTTTTCCAGTTCCTTGGACCCTGCCCACATTCCTTGGCTTATAGCCCCTAACTCTTAGCAAAGGTAAGTTGATTCCTCCTCCCACTGTATCCTTCTGAACTGCCTCCCGCTACTTTTTTTTAAGACCGTCTCCCTTGGGGCCAGCAGGTGGTGTGATGGTTAAGGTGCTGGACTCCTATGTGGTCAACTGTGGTTTCAGTCCCAGACCTGGTGGCTTGAAAATCATGCCAGGAGGGGGCCAGCAGCGCATAATGGCTGTGTCACTGGACTCCCATGTAGTCGACGGTGGTTAGAGTCCCAGACTCAATGGCTTAAACTCACGCCAGGCACATGTGCATAGGTGTCCAAGATCCTGGAAGGAGAGTGGAGGAGATTACATTGTGGCCATCCCCTCAGGGGCTGATTTCTCACTCTCTTTCTGGTGAGTGCACACGCCCAATAGCAAAAAACTCTCAAAAAAATCACGCTAGGAGGGTGCCATGCGTGCCCCAAATCCAGAATGGAGAAGGGATTGCAACATGGCCATCCTCCTGAGGGAGGGGGGATGCTTTCTCATTTTTCCCTCCCTCTGTCTGTCTGTCTGTCTCTGGCAAGTACATGTACTCTATGATAAAAACCTCTAAAAAATTAAATGAAATTAAAAATGAATTTAAAACAAGACATGGTCTCTCTGAATCACGATCTTCCCACCTCAGCCTTCCAGCTGGGACTGCAGGTGTGAGCCACCATGCCCCATTAACTTTAGACAGGGTCTTGCTGGTTGTCCAGACCAGCCTCCAGCCTCCATCCTTCCACCTCAGCGGCTGGGTCTCCCATGTGGTCCCTGTCTCTGTGGCACACTGAATCTTAGCAACGCACGCCACTGTGGCCAGGCAGCCAGTTCCACTTTCAGGGACCCTTGAGACTACACTGGGCTCATCCAGATAATCTAGGAGTCTCTCCCAATTTTAAGGTCAACTGATTAGCAACTTCACAGTCTAATTCTCCTTTGCCATCCCCACGTTCCAGGAATTGGGCTAACTTCTGGGGAGACATTGTGCCAGTACCTTGCGTGTACAGTACTGTATCCTCTTAGCCTCACTTCCGAGTTGTCCCCTCCGCCCCCCCCCCAGCTCTAGTTGGTTCTGTGCTATCTCCTCTGCTTGAAATGCCCCCTCCTTCTCCCCAGTGCCCCACCTTTTCTTACTGGAACCTAAAGCCTAATTCGCTTGAGCACCGCCCAAGGCCGTACCCTGTCCCCTGCTCCCTCATTATGGCATGTCACACCACTACAGTTGAGGCTGCGGGAGCAGGGGCCGTGCATGTCAGTGTGTTGTCAAACCTGCGGTTAACTGAGGTCTGGCACTAAGAAAAATTTTATCAGGAGGCTTCTCAAAGTTTCAGGGGAGTTGTGGTAATACAGATTCTTGAATTAAAGAGTAAACTGGTGATGAAGTGGACCAAGAAAATGCTGTTCTTTGGTCAAAACAAAAAATATGGAAGAGGGCAGTCAGCGGTTTGAAGAGAAGAGAGCTTAATATAGACCACCAAATCAGGCAGCCAAAGGAAAGAGGAAAAGGGAAGAAAGGGGGTGGGGAGGGAAGAGAAAGGAGGAAAGGCAGTAACCAGGGAGACACTGTTCTGAGCGCTACCGCTGAGAAACCACAGGGCGAGCAGAGTGGGAATACGGGCGAATGTGCTGGTTCTCTGCAGGTCACGTTACCCTTTCGTGCACAACAGTGACGCGCACTTCCACGTTCCTGCCTACTGTGGCCTTGCACCTGTGATGACTTGTCCTTTAAGCTTCACTGACAAACTGGTACATTCAGTGTTCCACTTGAGAGTCCAGCTGTTTTTAAAATGTTTACACTTTCCAGAGAAAAATGATAAAAACATTGAGATTTGTAACTTGCCAGTAGTCACATCCAAGTAGAATACAGCTGAGTTAAACCAGTGCCACCTAGTGGTCGGTATGCGGTAGAGCACCATTTTTTGTGTGTGTGAAGGTGTTTTTGGAGGGTTTTTTTTTAGGTTTTTGCCATGGGGCTTGTGTGTTCTCCAAGGAGGGAGAGGAGGGGCATGTGAGAAATCACCCACAGCAGGGATGGCCACACTGTAATCCCTTGTCCTCCTCTCTTCAGACTTAAGGCACGCATGCACATGCACCCAGGATGAGTTTAGCCATGTGATAGTCTAGCGCCTTAACCACAATGCCACCCGCTGGCCCTCGGGCAGATGTTGAGTTTTGTAGTACAGAGGATTCATCACTGTTAGCATATTTAGGCTAAAAAACCATGTTACAAGTTTGCCTTTTTTAACAGCTTACAAACTCAGCCAGCCACCAAAAACTGAGACCGAAAAACCGTATTTTTAGATTTTCCGTCAGAATCTTACAAATGGAAGAGCTTTGGTATGCAAGTATTTCTTGCAGAGTTAAATCTTTGTGTACTCACAGGAAACTGGTAACACTGGCTGGTGGCCTCTGGGAAGAGGGTAGACAGATGAGTAGAAGGGATGGTATCTCTATACCTGTAGAATTTCGAAGCATGACATACTTTATATAAATATCTGATACAAGATTTTGCCTGTGCAGGTCATGAATGAAAAACTTCAGCACTGCATGGAACTAACAGATCTAATGAGGAACCACCTGAATGAGAAGAGGGCGCTCCGCCTGGAGTGGATGATTGTCATCCTCATCACTATAGAGGTACAGACGTGCACCCCACCTTCCTACTGTGGGGGGCTCAGATGGTAATAATTTGAGGGAGAAGATGTAATAGCAGGACTTCTAATTACCACGTCCATCTAGAAGTGAGGGGGTTGCAAATAACTGTTAATGCATCAAGTGTACTTTTTGAAAAGGTCCCATTCTTTTTCTTTTCATTGCAAAAGGGTACAGTGTTTGCCAGAGGGGGAAGGCACCCCCAAAGGGATGCGGTCAAGCCTGTCTCTTCTCCATTTCTCTACCCTGTTGGGATCTGAGGCAGGCTGATGCACCCAGTGGTTTTTGTTTTGTTTAAGCTTTTTCCCATGAAGCATGTTTAAGCCACCTGGCCCCAGACACACTGCTTTAGGCCAGGTGGGAGTCCAATACTGTAACCACCATACCACCTGCAGCCCCCCCCCCCCCCAAGGCCCAGGTGGGATTTGAACTAAAGCTAGTCCTTATGGGATCCAGTTTTCTTAACCACTAGGCTAAAAGGGCCAGCCCAGATTTCCACATTTTTAAAGACAGCATTTGGGAAAGGTTCTAGTTGTAAATTTATAATGTATAGCCAACATCAATTAAATACTTGTGCCTCAGATTTGCAGCTTGCCATGTGAGAGGCAAATATTTATTCATAGTTCAGAGTACTTTTCATTAGTCACAATCTTGGAAAAGCCATTTAGCTTTGTACCAATAATTTGCTTCCCATTAAATATTCTTTTTATCATCCTAAGGTAATGTTTGAGCTGGCACGAGTATTTTTCTGATCAAGAGATAGAGTCATTGCAAGAGAAATTCAAGTTCTGCAATCAAAAATAAATGTTTACTACTGGATGGTCTCTTATTTAATAAGTATTTAATTTTTTAAATCAAGAAAATGTTATGACAACCTTTTTCAGCCCTTAAAAGTGTTGTTGCTTGAATAAAAATTATGAAGAATATAGAGTTTGGGTCTGTATTATTAACAGTTCAGGGACCAGCAGATGGCATAGTAGTTGTGTCACTAGACTTCCACTTAGTTGACCACGGTTTGAGTCCCGGGCCGGCAGCTTATAACTCATGCTGGGTACATACGTGCCCAAAATCCTGAGAGGAGACAGGAGAAGGGATTGCGGTGTAGCCTCCCCACCACACCATTCCCCCGGAAGTGATTTCTCACTTTGTCTCTGCCAAGGTGCACATGCCCTATACCAAAAAAATCTCTTAAAAAAAAGGATTAAGAAAATGTTTGTTTCAGTTTAAAGAATTTTGGATAACCTTAAGTGTCTAGGAAATCTGGGCAAAAATACTTCTTGCTAAGGCCAACAGCGCTGAACTTATCCCCAGGAATGGCAACCCTGATTGTGGCTGGAGCCGAGAGGCACACAGGAACTCCAATATGTTGAAGTCAGTAAGGACAGTAACAGGACAGGCTGTTGTAGAAGTGAATGAATGTTCCATACCTATTTTAGATGGCATAATTTGAGTGACTGCTCTTTGGCACTTTGCATTAATCAAAATGTAGATCATTTAACCAACAATTTAGTGTCAACCTTTCCCCCACAGACAAGTTTTTAGTTTTACACATATTTTAGGAGAATTAAGAAATACCAAGAACTTAACATTTTTGTACTTACCACCTTGAATTTTTTTTTTTTTAAAGAAAGCAAAGCTTCATCTTCAGTGTTTTCTTTGCGTAACCCCCATTGCCTCACTAGTCCCCACCACAGGTGCATCATAGCCATCAACGTGTTACACTGATCTAAAATGGGATATGGCCGTTTTACAATCTGTTAAACTGTTACACAGTATCCCACTAAGAATTGTTTTCTGTGACTGCCAAAGTGAACATCCCCGCTCTTTTCAGCACACTGCAAATGTGCCAGAGTAGCTATCTTCCATCTGAAGAACCTGCACCCCAAGGGCACCCAGAAGCATTCCAATGAGCACGTGGGCACGGGTAGTTCAAGAACTGCTTTAGAGATCCATTTTTATGTAACGTTCACTGAGCATGCCCAGGTACATCTGCAGCATAGAAGCCTATTCTTCCCTATCTTTCTTTCTCATACTTTACACGAGAGGCATCACTCACACATCCTGAATAGTTAGGTCTACTACATTTAATAATCTTTTTAAAAACCTTTGGGAAGCCACATAAATGGACAATTTTTGAGACTGGTCAGTGAAATCTCCTTTAATCAAAGCCATCAATATTTCCTCTGCTCTTAATTGTTAAGAGGCACATTTCCAATAATATCTTGCAATTTGCTGTTCAGGTCAATTAACAATAACTCAATCTAGGGAAAAAAAAACATTTTTTGCCTTACAGTCATGGCACATTAAAATTTAAACATTTCAATTTATAAACATATGCTGTAAATAATGAAGATTACCAAGTTAAAAAAACTTTTCATAAACATTAGGATATAGTTTTGTAGGCGAAATGAACACACATACAGTTTCTGGAAGAAACAGTACTAAATTTGAACAGTGACCTATGTTTAACTGGATCTTGATGGCTATCAACTCATGGTATTGCATTCCACTAGACACAAAGTTCTTTTTAAAGAGAACAGCTTTTTAATATACTGATATTTAGAACACTAAATCTTTTTCTTTGAGGTTTTTGTTATAGGACACATGCGCCCCCCAGAAAGAAAGAAAGTGAGAAATCACCACCCCCAGAGGAGATGACCATGCCGCAGTACCTTCTCCTCCATTCTCTCAGGACCTTGGACATGCGCGCACACGTGCCTGGCGTGATTTTAAGCCACTGGGTCCAGGACTCGAACCACAGTCGACTACATAGGAGTCCAGCAACACAGCCATTATGCCAACTGCTGGTCCAAATCAATCACATCTTTTTCAATTATTTATGATTAAAAACTTCATCTTGTTATGAGTTTTTAAAGTACCCCCAAAAGATGGTGTAATGGTTATATCACTGGACTCCCTAGTAGTGGACAACAGTTCAAGTCCCAGACCCAGTGGCTTAAAATTCATGCTGGACATGTCTATGTGCCCAAAATCCTGAGAATGAAGGAATTGTGGTGTGGCCATCCCCCTGGCGGGGTGTGTGTGTGTGTGTGTGTGTGTGTGTGTGTGATTTCTCCCTTTCTCTCTCTGGGAAGTGCACATGCTCTGTAGCAAAAATCTCTTATCTTAAAAAAAAAAAAAAGTATTAAGGCCCAGCAGGTATTGTGGTGGTTAATGCACTGGACTCCCACCTGGCTGAGTACAGTTCGAGTCCTGGACCTGGCATCTTGAAAATCATGCCAGGTACATGTGCGTGCATGCCCAAAATTCCCAGAGGAAAGTGGAAGAGAATGGACTGTGGAACGGCCATTCCCCCGGGGGTGATTTCTCACTCCCTCTCTCTTCTTTCCTGCAAGTGTCCTATGACCCACACCCCTCCCACAAAAAAGCATTTGTTGTAACAAATTTTTATGATCACTTCATAAAGAACACAATGACCAAGATTATACCATACTACAGAGAGCCTTAAGAATGTACACTATTGGCCATCAAAACCCTCCTCAAAGTGATAATCAAAAGGTTTTTTTGAGGGACCAGCAGTTAGCGTAATGGCTATGTCACTAGACTCCCGTGTAGTCAACCACGGTTCGAGTCCCAGACCGGTGGCTTAAACTCATGCCGTGTGCGTGTGTGTGTGTGTGTGTGTGTCCCCAAGATCCCAAGAGGAGAAGGGAAAAGGGACTGCAGCATGGCCATCCCCCCTGGGGGGTGATTTCTCACTTTGTCTTTCTGGCAAATGTGCACTCACCTTATAGCAAAAAAAAAAAAAAATTTTTTTTTAACTGTCAGGATACATATGCTCTCCAGAAGCATAAACAGAAAGCACTCCTCCCCCCAGTGAAGGGTGTGATCACACTGCAGTCCTCCATTTCTCCATTGTGTCAGAATTTGGGGCATGGGTACATGTATCCAGCGCTGTTTTTGAGTCCCCAGAGCCAGAATTCACACCACAGTCAGATGTGGGATCCAGCACCCTTAACACCAGGTCTACAGGGCCAGCCCACGCTAAAAAAATTTGTATCACACAAGAGAGATCAGTGGTGAAGACTAATTGGAATATCTGCTTGACCACAAAGCAGCTGCTGGTACCTTGGGCAAATTACTAAACCCCTAAAGGCCAGTTTCCTCCTGCAGTTTAACAGTACTACTTGGTAGGATTGTGTGAGGATTAGTGGAATACATGTGATGCTATGAGTCTTAACTACTGCAGAATCCACCTATCATTTTGAGATTAAATGAAGGCTAAGTCAAATTTGAAGATCTTCTTAAAATATTTAAGAAACATCATGACTGAGACTTGAGAGATGTGACTGAATCCTGCATCAAAATGGAATGGATCATGTTTTCACAGTTTACAACAGACTGCTCTTCAGTGCAAGTCCCAAGAGGCTTTTTGAAACGCCACATTTTGGGGCCAACAGATGATATGGCACTTCCAAGTCACTGGACTTACATGGCCAATCATGGTCTCGGAACCAGTGGCTTGAAAATCATGCTGGGCAAGTGTGCATATGTGCCCAAGATCCCAGAAGAATGCAGGAGAGGGACTGCAGCCATCCCCTGGGGAGTGATTTCTCTTCCCCAGTCACTGTCTCTGTCCCCCTGCCACCCCCATCAAAGCTCATATGCCTGAGGCAAAAACTAAAAAAAAAAAAAAAAAATCTTCCACATTTTGCATGTACCAAGCAGCTTCCAATAGATATTCTAGCATGGCTTCTTAGACCCTAGCAGTCAGCAGACTTTTTTTTATATATATAAAATCAAGGGGCCAGCAGGTGGTGTAGTGGTTAAGTGACTGGACTCCCACATAGCTGACCATAGTTCAATTCCCACACCTGATGGCTTGAAAATCACTGGGGGGACCAGCAGTTGGTGTACTGGCTATGTCGCTGGACTCTCACGTAGTCGACTGCAGTTCGCGTCCCAGACCCGGTGGCTTAAAACTCACACCGGGGGCTTGTGCATGCGTGCCCAAGATCCCAAGGGGAGAATAGAGGAGAAGGGATTGTGGCGTGGCCATCCCCCTGGGGGTAATTTCTCGCTTTCTGTCTCTCTGTCTCTGTCTGTCCGGTGAGCGCACACGCCTATAATGAAAACCTCTCAAAAAAAACAAAAGAAAATCACACTGGGCACATGTGCATACATGCGCAAAATCGTAAGGGGGAATGGAGGAAAAGATTATGGCATGGCTACCCCCAGGGGGTGGTTTCTCACTGTCCCTATCACTGTCTGTCTCTGGCTGGTGCACCATATCCTATGGCAAAAACCTTTAAACAAAAACAAAACAATCAGTAACTCTTCTTTTAAGTTCAGAGAAGAGAGGTAGGCACCTCCAACAGGGCCTTCATGCTGCAATCCACTCCCACCTTCAGTCAGCCCTGGATCATGGGTGTGCCCCCATGGAGTCCAAGTCTCCAGGCATGAACCCAAAACCATCCCATGTGGGTCGGCCTTACAGAGCCTTGCTTTACTGCTGTCATCATCTGGCCCCTAGTTTGATCATTTTTTAACTAAACGAACAATACTGAACCACTTTAAACTGCTATCCTGTCTATCCCTTGACAGTTTTGGTGAAGTATAGTCCTCAGTCCAACTAACTGCAGTAGCAGCAAATGCCCAGTGTCCAGATAACAGATTCCTGAGTTCCGGTCACCTCTACTCTGGGGCTGCAGCTAGAAAAACTGTTTCTTACAGTCCTCCAAGGAGATCCTTGGGTTGACTGAACTCTGAGAACCACTCATTTAGAGCCTGTTTATTGGTCTGTACTCAGGTTATACAGTCTTTAAATATCTCAAAAGCACTATGTACTAAATTCTAAGGTAACTCAGTTCTTTTCCCCACCCCAATCTCCTCAGACCCTGCTCCTCCTGCCTTTACAAAGTGGGTTGGGAAGACGACAAATTAGTAGAGGGAGTTTTCCCAAATACCTCCAATCCAAATGGAATTCATTTTCCCTTCTATTGATTTTGATTTGCCATTCTTTTTCTTTTTTGGGGGGAGAGGTTTTTGCTATAGGGCGCATGTGCTCGCCAGACACAGAGAGACAGAGAGACAGAAAGCAAGAAATCACCCCCCCAGGGGGATGGCGACGCCGCAATTCTCCTCCATTCTCCTCTCAGGATCTTGGGCACGCACGCACACGTGCCCGGCATGAGTTTAAGCCACCGGGTCCAGGACTCGAATCACGGTCGACTACATGGGAGTCCAGCAACATAGGCATTACGCTAACTGCTGGTCCCAATTTGCTATTTTTAAAGATTTAAGGAAGATGCTAAATTTCTGTTCCTTACAGCTACTGATTAATACTTGTTGTCTTTATGAGAAAAGGAGAGAGAGGTATTTCTGGCAGGGTCTCATCACACTGCAGTCCTGTCCTAGCCCCCCAATTAGACAGGACTACAGGTATGCCCAACTGCACCCAGCAAGTTCAGGTTGACCCACGAACAACAGCAGGACCTCCTATGCAACTGCCACCCTCCCAAACAGGGGCACTGTCTGCACCATCATGGCTAGGACCAAAAATGTCTGAAGACCACATTTTCACTCTCTACAGTTGGAAACAAAACATGGGTTTACGTTTCCTAGAAACATGTTTCCACATCCCTCAGGCTGTTACAATCTGGAAAGCATGCAACATGTAAAGCCTACTTATTTATTCTTTTATCCAATAAAGTATTGGAATTGTTAAGTTATGACGTGTTACTTTAGGCTCCAAGTATAGTGGTAAAGACGGGGCCAGCCACTGGTATGGTGGGTAAAGCAACTGGATCTCACATGCCAACTGTACTGTTCGAGTCCCAGACCCGATGACTTGAAAAACTTGCCAGGCGCATGCATGACCCAAATCCCAAGAGGAAAGTAAAGGTATTGCAGCATGGCCATCCACCCTGGGGTACGTTTTCACTTTCCTTCTGTCTCTCTCCAGCAAGTGCATGTACCCTAAAGCAAATTAAAATTAAAAATGATAGATGGAGCCAGGTTGGGGGCAGTGGTTAAGGCCATTTTAGTCCCAGACCCAGAGGCTTGAAAAACATGCCAAATGCCTGTGCATGTGTGCCCAAAATCCTAAAAGGAGAATGGAGAAGGGATTGTGGTACAAACATACACCCTATAGCAAACTTAAAAAAAGAAAGGCCCCTGCTTGTATGAAGTGTATATTCTAAACGAAGGCTGCCAGAACACAAGTAAACTGATTGCCTCAGCAACCTTCTACCAAAGCCCTATAAAGAAATTATAGAAAAGGTAGAGAGGGTATGAAAATTCAGAAAAGAGAAAAGATTAGTGAAACTAAGTAATTTTTTTTTCTTTTTTAAATTACCAGAGAGCTTGTAGTCACCAGAGAGAAAGAACTTCCCAACAAGGTGTGGTCATGCTGGAATCCTCTTCCACTTCTCCACCCTGCTAGGATTTTGGACATGCATACTTACCTGGTGTTTTTTGTTTTGTTTTGTTTTGTTTTTTCAAACTGCTGTGACCAGGACTCAAACCACATGGTTGGCTACATGGGATCCATGTAACCACCAGGCCACAGGGCAGCCAAAAGAACTTAAAATCTACTTGAGGCTTAGACATCACCATTTGAATTTTAAAACTCAAGAACAGGAGTATTCCGTTTAAACATAAACCCAACTTTTCTACAAGTAAGACAAAAATTTATCGTAACAGCTTTCGGGAAGCTGTTATGATATACTGAGATACTACTGATATAAAAAGGTGGACTAGAGTACCTCTTGAACTCATCAAATGAAGATGCATAGAGGGCACCAAAAATTGATGTCATTCCAGTCAAATCTTAAACCACTAGCTAAGACCTTAAATTCAAGGTGTTGGTCTTAACCATGTCTGGATTCTGGTTACCTTAGACATCTAGACTCGAAGCACTCTGTTGTAAATTAAGACTAGTTGGAATACTTGTCCAGTGGTTCACTACTGAAACCTGACAGAATGGAATCCTCTACTTTTGTGTCCCTTTTCAGAGAGGGTGACCAAGCATGCTGGATTTGGCTGGAACCCAGGAGTTCCCTTGCAGCAGTCAGACTCAATGCTACAATGGGAAAGTCCTGGGCAAACCAGGACTGTTCACCATATTTTCTGACCACATTTTAGAATTTAATGATATGTATGTTTTTAAATAATTATTTCATTTTATTATTATTCTTCAGTTTGATCAGAGGGAGACAGAGAGAGAGAGGAAGGGAGGGAGAGAAAGCAAGCCTCCAGATCCAGGACTCAAACCATGGTCAGCCATGTTGGAGTCCAGCACCTTAACCACCATGCCACTTGCTGGCCCTGAATGTACTTTGGTGGCCCTGAAGTTTCTTATATATTAAACAGTCCTTTTTTTTTTTTTTTTTTTTTTCTCCAGTTTTTGCTATAGGGTGTATGTGCTTGCTAGAGAGGAGATGGGAGGGAGGGAGGGAGGGAGGGAAAAAGAAGGTGGGAAAGAAAAAGAATGAGAAAATGCCCTCCCAGGTGGGTGGCAATGCCACAACCTCTTGTCTTCCATTCTCCTCTTGGCATTTTGGGCATGCACGCAAACCATGTGGTCCAACTCAAACCATGCAGTCAGCCATGTGGGATCTAGTCACCTTAACCACCACACCACCTGGCTGGCCCCAGCCCCATTTTCTAATTATAGACTTTGCTGCAACTCTACAGATCTTTAATACACATCATCCGCTGGAGCCAGTTCCATGGCTTGGTGGTTAAGGCAGCCAGATCCCACATGGCCAAACCATGCAGCTCAGACCTAGGGACCTGAGAAATTCACTGGGCACATCTGCATGTGTACCCAAAATCCCAAGAGGAGGCAGACATGGAGAAGGGACAGCACTGTGACCATGCCCCACGAGGGATGCCCTTTCCACTCCTTGTCTCTTTCTCTGGCAAAGGCAACGCACTCTGTAGTACACACACATGCACGATATGGACCAACTATCAAAAACAAGAACCTCCCCTACTAATTTTCAGAGAGAAAACAAGGCCACACAGTGGCAGAGCAGTTAAACTTCACACTCTGTGAAACTGACCCACATAGCAAAGTTCTGCATTGGCATCCAGAGACTTCCTTGAGTACGCAGGTATGCATGTGCCCGGTCCAGGGCTGAGGTGGGATGGTCATGGCGCTGGGACCCTGTGGTGGATGCTGATATCATACAAAGATACAATTATCAATGAGGAAAGTCATTTTCCCTATAATGTCCATCATTTATTTCACTTTTAAACATAAAGATCTCAAGTCAAACACAACTTGAAGAACTGTAAGCAAAAAGTCAGATTCATATTTCTTTTTAAAGAAAGAATGTCTCTCTCTCTCTTTTTTTTTTTTTTGGAGAGGTTTTTGCTATAGGGCGCGTGCGCTCGCCAGACAGACAGAGAGAGACATAGAGACAGAAAGCGAGAAATCACTCCCCAGGGGGGGATGGTCACGCCGCAATCCCTTCACCTCCATTCTCCTCTCGGGATCTTGGGCACGCATGCACACGTGCCCGGCGTGAGATTTAAGCCACCGGGTCCGAGACGCGAACCGCGGTCGACTACGTGGGAGTCCAGCAACATAGCCATTACGCTAACTGCTGGTTCCCTCTCTTTTTTTTTTAAGAGATTTTTTTCCTATAGGGCATGTGCACTCACTGGAGAATCAAACAGAAAAACAGAAAGTGAGAAATCACCACAATCCCCTCTCCTCTATTGTCCTCTCAGGATTTGGGGCATGCATGCACATGCGCCCGGTTCAAGTGTTAAGCTGCCGGGCCCAGGGCTTGAACCATGGTCTATCTACACAACGGAGCCCAGCAACATAACCATTACGCCATCTGCTGGTTCCAAGAAAGAATACTTCAAATTCCATATATATTTTTAAAAATAAGTTGTGAACTATTCACACTTGTTACAATTTGGATGAATCTTTCACTCAACTTGGCCAAATAAAAGAAGCCAGTCTAAAAGACTATTTTATAATTCCATTTCTATTACCTGCTGGGAAGGATGAAAGTATAGTGATGGAGAACAGATCGGTATCTAGGTTGAGAGGAGGGAAAGTATACAAAAGCACAGCATGAAGAAGTTTTCCCATTATAGATCTTTCCTGTACCCTGGTGCTGGTGGTTCCACAAATGTATATACTACATTAAAATTCAGACCCCTATACCAAAAGAAAAAGTCAATTTTACCTTATAATTCTAATTTTTTTTTTAAATCAGTGACTGCTTCAAAAATATATTAATGGGACCAGCAGTTAGCGTAATGGCTATGTCACTAGACTCCCATGTAGTCAACCGCGGTTCGAGTCCCGGACCTGGTGGCTTAAACTCACACTGGGTGTGTGTGTGTGCGTGCCCAAGATCCCCAGAGGAGAATGGAGGTGAAGGGATTGCGGCGTGGCCATCCCCCCTGGGGGGTGATTACTCGCTTCCTCTCTCTCTGTCTTCCTGGCAAGTGCACATGACCCTAACATTTACTGGGGTTCTTACACTAAGCCCCTTTCCGTACACTACCTTATTTTAAACTCACACAACCTATGAAATAAATATTATCCCTACTTGAGTAAAACAAAATAATTGAGGCTCAGGGATTAAGTAACCTGCCCAAAGCCATACAGCACATAAGAGACAAAGCACAATCCCACCCTGATCTGACTCTGAAGCCGACGTTCTTAACCACTGTACATACTATCTTCCCTCTGTTCATCAACAACTGCTCTATCTGTCCCAACAGTACCAGGAGTTTCGTTTTATTAAGTAAATATTAAGTTTCCTCACTCTATTCCTAACATACTGTAGGCAATAGGGAAAATATACAGATAAGTAAAACATGGTTCTAGAGCAGTAGTGTCCAACAGAACTAACTTCTTGCAACAGTAACATCTGAGCTGTGCAGTATGGTGGCCTGAAGTCACATTAATGTACATAGCCACACATGCCAATGTACTGAAATGGCCAGCACAGTTCTAGAGGAACAAGAATGTACATGCCCAGTAAATTACTAAATTATGATAGTAACAAACCAAAGAGGAAAACAATTCAAGGTAGGTGTATAAGGGAGTTAAATGACGAAATGAACTCCCACACATGCAGGAAACTAAGCCTAGCTTTGAACATCTGCTCACCCTTCAAAGTTCTGCTTAGATACCAACAGCTATGTACCAAAGTACTTTGCACATCTGTAGAATTGAACAAATTAAGGGAACCAGCAGTTAGCATAATGGCTATGCCGCTGGACTCCCACGTAATCAACCGTGGTTCCTGTCCCGGACCCAGTGGCTTAAAACTCACGCTGGGCACGTGTGCGTGCGTGCCCAAGATCCCGAGGGGAGAATGGAGGAAAAGGGATTGCAGCGTGACCATCCCCCCCGGGGGTGATTTCTCACTTTCTGTCTCTATGACTCTCTCTGTCTGGCGAGCGCAGGCTCCCTATAGTGAAAACCTCTCCAAAAAAAAAAAAGAATTGAACAAATTATACGTTAAGCATCTGTGTTTTTCTCTCTCACTGAACCATGAGCACCTCTTGCACAGGTAGTTCTTACTTAACACACCACTAAGACTCACCATCTATATCCAGAGGCTTTTTCTACAGCAATAAACACGTTTTCATTCCTATCGAATGGGAAAAATGATTATCATTGTAGGTCCTTCAACTCAATTCTGCAAGTACTTGAGTACCAGCAGTACACCTAAAAGGAAACCCCTACACTCGGGGAGCTCAAGGTGGGGATGAAAAAGAAAGGTAAACAAGAATAGTACTCAACCTAAGCGGGTACTAGAGGTGGGTGGGTGATTAAGTAAGAAAAAGAAGAGTCAGGAATCAGGGAGCTAAGACAAAGTGGCTAGTTGTTTAAGGAATATGTAGTCACTATTATATTCTGTAATAGCAAAAGTACAGGAAAACCTACCATATACCCAGGTATTGTTTAGAAAAAGTATAATTGACTATTAAAAAAATATGTATCAAAGATTTTAGAAATTTATCCTGTCTTCATTCACACTACCAATGTCAGGGTCCCACCCCAGCCTTGTACCATGAAGCCAAAACTAGTCTTGGAACAAATCCTTCCAAAGTTTCCATGAAATTTCACAGCAACAGGAAATGCTCTTTCCTTCACACTTAAATCCTGATTAAGTCATGATATACTCTTTCACGTCTTCAAAATATGCTAGCTGGAATTAGTTTCAACAGTAGTCTCACTGTCAGTATACAAGCAATGTCTGGAGCTAACTCCTGAATTCACGTAGTTAGCACATTTTGTTTCCTCTAAAAATCCAACTGGACAGGAGAGATGTTAGTACAAAGCATCTACAAATGCAGATACTAAAGCATTTTCTATAGTTTAAATGATAGCTATTTTAAGAGTCTGCAAACTAAAAGACGACAGAACAGTTCACAATACTGCAACTTTAGAGAAGATTACACACAATTTAGCAGCCTATTTTCTCATCTTCATCAGCCCATAGATTATTCATGACAAAGGTCAGAGAAGTTTTCTTAGACTAAATGGCCTTGGGCTCACTAATTACTTAACCTCTTTGAGCTTGCTTTCTCAAATCTAAGATTGAGAAGGGAATGAGACTAGATGCCCTTAGAGGGAAAAAAAAAGGACTTAATTAACTAAGTTAATTAGTTACAGATTGACTTCTGCAAGGCTTCTGGTTCAATCTAATTCACCCATAAACCAGGAAAATATAGAACTGTGGCAGTTATAAAAAATGTCAGGGCCAGCTGGTGGCATGATGGTTAAGGCAGCTGGTCCCCACATGGCCAACTGGTCCCTGGTTCCACTGGCACCAGTGTGTGTGTGTGTCCCAGGGGAGAAACGGAGAGGGACTGCAAGGAAGCTGTCCTCCACATGGTGGGTGCTTTCTTGCTCTCATCTCTAGTCAAAGTGTCCGTGGTCTCTAGCAAATTAAGAAGTCAATAAATTCTTTGATACTCTTCCCTTGAATAAGTGGGGCTTAGTTACTTCTCCCCCTGACTTTGGGCTGATTTTGTGAAGTGCTTTTTCTTCTCTAATTGCCAGAGGGTGTGTCCACTAGCATAAGAGGGGAGAAAGGGAAAGCACCTAACAGGGTGTGGTCATGCCACAGTGCTTTTTCCTCCATCCTATCAGGATTTGGGGCGCGCGCGCGCGCGCGCGCACACACACACACACACACACACCATCTTTCTCAAGTCTCTAGGGTGGAGATTCAAATCAGGGTAGACCATACGGGCCCCACTCCCTTAACCGTAGTGCTATGGGGCCAGATCAGTGACTTGCTTTTAATAGGACATGACAGAATTGATTGTATGTGTCTTTCTCTTTGCTCCCATTTGAGTCACTAGCTCTGGGAAAAGCCAAGCACCACTGTAGCAAGACACCCAGGCAGTCCAATGGGCAAGAAGAGAGACCATTTATCTTCAGCCAACACTAAGTAGCCAGGTTGTGAGCCACCTTGGAAGCAGGTTCTTTAGCATCAGTCGACATCTTTTTAAAGTTTTGCCTTTTGGTTTTGTTTTTTAATTCATTACTGAGAACACTCCATGTTTATGAGAGAAAAATACTCTGAGTAAGATCTCACGCCGTTATCCCCTTTTCCCAGGCCTCCCATTAGTTTGGATCCTGGGCACATACATCTATATCTGGCAAATTTCTGACAGACTGAGACAAAGATCTGAACCCACAAATAGCACGTGACTTACAGCACTGCAGTTTGGTTTGATATGGGCCAGGACCCAGTCAGTATTTTGACTACAACCTCCTGAAAGAACCTTACCCTAGGACAACCTGGCTAAACTATTCGCAGTGCCAGACACACAGAAACTGTATGGGATTACTGTTTTAAGCTAGTAAGTTCTGGGTTCATTTATAACAGCAATACAACTGCTGTAATCTGTGTTTTTCAAAGCGTGGGTCCTGACCCATTTGTGTTGACAGAATCTACTTAAGCACCACAATCAACTTCACAAAAATGAAATTAAAAGTATAAGACCATATGACTATTTCTTGAAAACTGTTTCAGTATACATACACATGTGTACTAGACAGCAATGCAAGATGTGTTTCGTAGAATCACTGCTGAAAAAGTTCAGCCACAGGTCTACACCACCAGGTTTAAAACAAAAAGCATCCTAAAGCACAGGGAATTCCTTGAGGGAATATGGTCTCAATAGCAACCAACTATAAAACAAACATTTTCTCTAAATTTTATTACCAAACCAATGAAATGTTAAGACACTCTCAAAATATTTTTTCAGATGGTCAGCTTGATATAAATCACAAGGGCATGCTATCTGCCCTAGGCTTCAAAGTCGAACACATAAAAGCATGTCATTTTCCTCATTTAAGTTATTCAACAAGACTTCCTTCATAAAATTATTTCATGAAAATGCTGCTTTGGCTCTAACCACACGTATTATTTACTCCTAATATTACTTGCTAGTGTTAGAGAAAATTCCACCCTCAACCTGAGCAGGTATACTCGCAGGTCTCCAAACTAAGCCCTGGTCTCTGCCCCGCACCCCAAAGGTCAGTCCAGCACCGTTAGGCAGCTTCTGCACATTGTGCAAGTCTCACTGGAACTACCTTCCTCAGAATATAAGCAAGTGGGTATGTTTAGTGGTTGTGCCTCAGCAGAACACAAATCAAAACTTTTAGCACACAAGACTCAGCAAAATGTTTATGCATAACTTTTGATGAATCCACTCAGGGTATCTGTTCACACTGTGATTTTCTTTGAAATAAAATATATTAACCTATTTTTGAACTAATTTGTCAGATTTAAGAAAAAAAGAATAAATTGGTATATAAACACTAAACACTGACTTAACTTGATTTTTATTTATTAATTAACTCAGGACATCTGCGGCTCCTGCACACCACAATGGAGAACTGACAGGTTCCTGGGGCCCTATTTTGAGATACAATAGCACTTCTCCCAAAAGGGCTACTGCTTTCTCAACCTGCAGGTGTATGTATCTGTACAAATGTGTCTACTTCAACACCCTGTAGAAAGCACACATAATGTGCACAGCTCTCTACAGTATGAGATGATGGTAACTTAAAATCAAAATAACCTGCCTATCTGGCAAAATTCAAGTGTGCCTGCCTATGCCTTGAGATATTTAGCAGCAAAACAGCCCAGTTCTAAATTCAAGAGCAGCAGCACTTCAAGACACAAAGGATGCTCCTGACAGCACTTCCTTACGGAATGCCCC
>NW_006159444.1:5354471-5356129 GCF_000334495.1 Tupaia belangeri chinensis
CCGCAATTTCAGGGTTCACCCCTAGTTTTACTTCTACAAACCTAGACAGAGAGCTGTACTGGGAAACCATTCGCCCATCTTAAAGAATAAGCTTGGTTACTCTTACTCAAGCCACTTACTCAGACACACAGGCAAGGTTCGACACAATGGCTTTAATCTAAAGCTGTGGCATTCACTTTATCCACGTTTTCTTTCCATTTCTTAGGTCAGTATACTCTTTACATGAGCACGCCATCAGCACCATACATTTGAAAGTGTTCAAAGTCCAAAAGAGTTAAAACCTAAAGATCTCGAACTGTGATTCTCTAGCCAGAAATCACACTCACTGTAGTTTCCTAATCAGATGGAACAGACCTGATCTCTGCCAGCCCAAGGAGCCCTGCTTACCAGTATGAAGGCCAACCTTGATGTTCTTTGGACAGTGCACTATGACACTAAGATCAGGGTCACAGTCTGCTTTTGGAGGCATTTAACTATACAACAAGTCATATTATCTAACTGATCAAAAGGCAATGACATTCAAGGCAGGCATATATCCAATCTATTATTCCCTTTTGGACCACTAAATTTACACAGCTGCTTATTTAGTCTTCAAAGGAGGAGAAATTAGTTCTAGCAGCCACAAGTATAGCTGTATTGCTAAATCAAACTAAGACTTTTAGGAAGGACACTTCTGTATACTGCATTGTTTTAAGACAGTAAGCTTCCTTTCACTGTTTTATAAGCAATGTGCCAGGCAACCTGGTCTATGTAATGCTTTAACACCAGAGTAGGCTGGAAATTGATGCCTCCACTTCCTTACCAATCAAGTTATATCTTTTTATTAGGTCTTCAAAACCCTGCATATGTGAAATTCAGAAATTGTTACTCTCCAGTACTCAAAAGTCTTAACTGCACTTAACAAAGACAAGACATAAACTCTAGAAAACAACAAAAAAGTCAACTTCAAAATGTGAAGAATGCCCATCAGGGAATTCTAACTCCCTTGCCGTGTTACCATACTGCAGGATCTCCGTGGGAAAAGATCTCCCATACCTCTAAATCTACCAGAATGGCAGCTCTGGCATTCACTCTTAAAAGAGTATCTCAAAGCCCAAAACTTAAAGAGAAAATACTGTTCTTGAACACACACATGCTCTGGGGTTTCATGGACCACAGCTTCTTAAATTAAACCCAATTACTGAAATAACCATCAAGTTCAATCCTAACAAAAGCATCTTTCATCACTCTCCACTAGTCCGTAAGGAGACATCCACCTCTGCACACAGCACGCCCAGGCACCTCTACTTCACTGTGACTTTCAATGGTCACTGATGATGGAAAGGTAATGAGGGTTCACACCCTCAGATTCAAACTTCAAGTCAAGACAGAATGGTTTAAGCCAAGCGATGTCAAGCAGTAGCTGGTAGCTCTCCATCCCTACCCCGAGCACCTCAAGGACTTGTCCTACCTAAACACTTTATGTAAACAAGGGGCTTGTGACTCAAGCTTGCAGCCCCAATAGGTGGAGAGAAGTTTCCTCGCCTCGGCTGCACATGGTTTGCAGAAGTTTGGCTGGAGCAGCGAGCGGAGCCTGGGTGGGAGCGGCAGTGTAGTGCTGCAGGCGGCGGCGGCGGCGGCGGCAGAGCAGCAGGAGGCGGAGGCGGGCGGGGGGAGGG
>NW_006159444.1:5356227-5356452 GCF_000334495.1 Tupaia belangeri chinensis
GGGGAGGACAGCACGGCCAAGGCTGCCCAGCGGTGCCTCCTCCACACCCCCCGCCGCAGCAGCACCGACGACAGGTAAGCGCGCACCGCCTCCGCCTCCCGGGGCCGGTGCCCACGTGCCGCCCCCGGCCCGGGCTCCGGGAAGGCAGAGGTGGGGCGGGGGCCCCCGGAGCTCGCAAACGGTTCCGGCAGCGGCGGGGGGGAACAAAGAGGACAAAAGACCCCC
>NW_006159444.1:5357403-5407793 GCF_000334495.1 Tupaia belangeri chinensis
CGGCCCGGGTGCTGAGCGCACTGAGTGGTGGCCGCGATCCTGCGATGTGGCCTAGGCCGTCCCTGAGCGGCGCTGTGGTTTCTGCTGCTTTTCCTTGGCCTGGCCCGGACTGAAAGGGGAGGCTGGACCACGAAGGCTGCTTCCCGGGGCCGGAGTTCTTTCCGCAGTGTAGCGAAAATCCCAGCCATTTTAAGCATGGCTGCAAAGAGCCGTTAAATGAGAGGCTGAATAAGAGCCAAGGTTTTTGTCGCTTTAACTGCTAGCGATAGCAGAACTGCAGAACGGATGCAGGGAGCTGCCACGCCACTCGCTGCAAGAACTCACCCCTGCTGGGACTCCTATGTAATTTGTGCTGATTTTGTTGTGGACATTTAAAATAAATGTAACCAGCGCTTTGCCCCCCAACCCCGCCCGTCTGCATTGTCCTTTTGCGCTTTCATCCTACAATGGGTCCACTTAGTGAGTGCCTCTCAATTCTATTCCTTTTTATAGGCTATTGTTTTAGTAAAATAAAGCTTCCAGAGAGCTGAAAATACGGGCCCACACTCCAAGGTGCTATGGGTTAACTTCAGTTGGGTGCCTGCCCTTTCTAGTATTGACCTTTTTATACTGCAGAGCAAGGTGTATAAATCACTAATATTTTAGCCTGAGCATGCAGAAATTTTAATAATAAAGTCGGGGCAAAGACATCTTAATCTACATTTATTTGATTTATCACAAACCAAAGTGAATTGATAAATCAGTAAGTTTTATTTTGCATTCTGAATTTTAAATATCCAGGATGTTTTGTAATTGTTGAAAGGTAATTTTTAGAAAGAAAGTAATTCACCACTAATATTACATTCCTTTAAACTGGGTATTTCTTACTTAATAAACTTCTGGTTTATATAAGCTTATTCTGAGCCGAGGAATTGTCATGTCATTGGAACTGCCATGTCTAAAAGTTCAAGAAGTGATAGGCCAGTAGTGTGAAATGCCCCCAAGAGTCAACAGCAGAGGAACCCACTCCTAAAATTCTGTCAACAATCCAACTCCTTTCTTTTTAGTTTTAAAGCTTCTCTTCAAAGAGTATGTAAATAGATTAATATGCCACAAACTCATCCACCAAAAACCCAAGCAATAGCAAGTAAACTCTAGGTGTGTTTTAAGTCAGAGTAAAAGCTGCCGTAGTGACAGCTTTTTTATCTTCAAGTTCATGCAAAGTTTGTATTCACACTTCTGTAAAATGATGTAAAAACGTATTTACTCCTACCCAAAGGAGATGCACCTTGTAATCCTGTGTTTTCAAGGACCCACTGCACGTCCGTGGAAAAGAGGAGATGATGTACCTAGTTCAGAAATTACCAAAATAGAGTAGGGAGTGAAAGAAATGTTTCAGGCTGGTATGGCACTGGCTTGGCATCACTTCTTTGGTACTGGGGACTTTGCTGCCCCCTGTTACTGTCCCTTGTTGCTTTACCTTTCTCTGTAGTAACTTGGAGAACTTGGGAGAATAGCACACCAGGCTGGCACAGAAAAGGAAGACTGGAAAACTGCTTGCCTGCTGGAGAGCTTTACCCCCAATTTCAAATGGCACCCAGCAAAAGGGCATTCATCACTTTTGTCATTTCCTTAAACCTTTGAATCCCAAATGGGGCCCTGAAAATCTAAAAATTACAAATAATTATTAGGGCATTTATGAAATTATGAACATGCTCAAATAGGTTGTAATTTTTGCCAGCATATTAAACTGTTCAAATGTTGTAAATAAGTTTTCAGTAGTTCCACAATGCTGAGATGCCCACTAAGGTATGAAATCAGTAGCCAAGGACACATAACAGTTGACAGGCCAAGACCGCTTGGGACCATTGGTTTTCCTTTAGTACAGAGGCCAAGTTAGAGAGCGTTGTTCATGTCCATGTACATAAACCCCG
Source organism: Tupaia belangeri chinensis (assembly GCF_000334495.1). Taxonomy (NCBI): domain Eukaryota; kingdom Metazoa; phylum Chordata; class Mammalia; order Scandentia; family Tupaiidae; genus Tupaia; species Tupaia belangeri. The sequence continues at coordinate 5,359,317 of NW_006159444.1, forward strand.
GTTCACATGCATGTGATGGGCAACATATGACTCTCACTTGAAGAAAGCTCAGCGTGCAAAAATACAAAATGTGTAAAGGACCTTTATGTATCTGGTTAAGTACTTTCTTTACTTAGCAAGAGGTTTTTAGTGTACTGTTCCTTTAAATAGGGTAGCCCTCTCCTGAGTTCTGCACCAAGCTGGGTGAGCATCAGAGTCATCTGAGCTTGATTTCAGAGTGTGCCTATGTCCTGCGCCAGGCTAGTCATTTGGATTCTTTGGGTCCCCTGTGTGATCTGGAACATGAGTGGTGCGAGCATGGTCTACAGACCCTCCTGAATCAATCCCAGGGATTCTTTCAGTATTCTTCCAGGATTCCATGAGATCACAGTATTTTTATCATAAGATATTATGGACCTTTTTCACTATGTTAACAAAACACGGTGACATCGTGCAGATGAGTATTACTCATTTAGCTGGTACTTTCCGAAAGACAAATAGGTTGTTAAGATGCTTCTCCTTTTTAAGGCTGAATTTTCTTCAATACTCAACCAAAACAAATATCACAGCAGAGTAAATGCAGACTCCAGTTGTGTTCTATTAGAGAGAACTGTGGGCCCAGCCACAGTGGTGTGAGTGGTAGGGAGCCGGTGCAGGGCTGGAGCCACATGGGAGGCCTGGGTTTGGGCTCTCTGACCAACCTGAACGGCTGGGCACAGTCATGCGTGCCTGTGACCCTGGCTGAGAGGCTGGCGCAGGCAAGACCCCATCTCGCACTTTCCCTCTTTCTCATTAGAAAAAAGATAATTATAGAGACAGGAAAAGATGCCACTTTGCTATTTTTTTGTTGTCTTTGAAAATATAATACTTTTTTCATAAGAATGTGTTTCTATTAACATATTTATTACTTTCGATTGAATTCATTTCTTAATTTCTCCATTTAATTTCAACTGTAGTAAATATCGGTAGTTATAATTTATATAAGCAAAATCTCTATGTTTTCCTCAGTAATTTTAAAAAATTACAGAGTCTTAGCACCATAAAGTTTGAAAACCCCAGCCCTAAAATACTGAAATATATTATCCACTTAAGACTTTGAGGGCCAGTCCTGTAGCCTAGTGACTAATGGAGCTGGATTCCACATGACCAACCTCAGTCCAAATCCCAGCTCCAGCGGCTTGAAAAACAGGCCAGGCATGTGTGTGTGTGCGTGCCCCAAATCCCGACAGGGTAGGAAAATGAAAGAGAAGGAACTGCAGCATGACCCCATGGGGGTTGCTTTCCCTTTCTCTTTTTCTCTCTGCAAATGCACATGCCCTTTGACCAAAAAAAAAAAAAGAAAGAAAGAAAGAAATGTAAAAGAAGACAGGGACTAGCAGATGGCATAGTGGTTACATTGCTGAACTTCCACATGGCTGACTGCAGTTCAAGTCCTGCACCCACGTGTGCATGTGTGCCCCCAAGATCCCTAGAAGAGAGAATTACTGTGTGGCCATCCTCCCTAGGGGGGCGATTTCTCACTTTTTCTCCTACTGTCTCTCTCTCTCTCTGGCAAGCACACACACTGTAAGGCAAAAACCTCTAAAAAAAACAAATACATTTGGAATTCACCTGTGTCATACTCTGAACAAGATATGTAGGTGATTATATTTTCTTCAGATTAATTTTACAGATCATATGGCATACAAAAAACTCTATTTTGGTGGGCTGTCAGAAGTGGATTAGGTTGTTTCACTGGAGATGGACAGTGAGAGGGAAAGTGGGAAATCACCTCCAGGGGGGATGGCCACACCACAATCCCTTCTCTACTCTCTGGATTTTGGGCGCGTGCGCTCGCACACACACGCCTGCCATGATTTTTAAGCCGTGGCCTCTGGGAATCACTGTGTTCATTAGTGTAGGAATCCAGTGCCTTGTCACCATGTCATCTTCTGGCCCCAAGAATTAGGTTTTACATTTTGCTGTGTATGATTGTACGTAGATTTCCTTAAAGTTCATTGTAGCATAATGCCTTTAGAATTACCACATTCATATCAACTCTTTTTAGCCATAAATCTCTCACCCACTTCTGCTTGACATCTAAAATGTCCCTGAACTGCCTTCTCCTGACCCCAACTTAAAATCAGAAATTAAATCTTATATAAATACAAGCGTAAGCAAAATATCATCGAAAAGACAGGTCTTTTACAAATGCAGTGCTTTTCAACATGGGAAGAAGTACTATTAGTTAGTTTATGCCCTGCCTTTTTCTAATCACTGTGGAAGAGGGTTGACTAAAGAAATGTTAGGAAAAATACACCATTTCGTTATCACAACTAAATAAGCTGCATCTCCACCTTTGAAATGCTGTTTTTAAATATATTAAGGGACCAGCAGTTAGCATAATGGCTATGTCGCTGGACTCCCATGTAGTCGACCATGGTTCGCGTCCCCAGTGGCTTAAAACTCATGCCAGGCGCATATGCATGCGTGCCCAAGATCCCGAGAGGAGAATGGAGGAGAAGGGATTGTGGCGTGGCCATCCCCCCTGGGGGGTGATTTCTCACTTTCTGTCTCTCTGTCTCTCTGGCTTTCTGGCGAGCGCACGTGCCCTATAGCAAAAACCTCTCAAAAAAAAAAAAAAGATTAAATATATTAAAATTCACATGATCAACCTCATTCAGGTTTACTTCATGGGCTCTCCAATGTGAATTATTAATAATACTAATTGAGAAAGCAGCTTTTCATCCTGGTAAGTGATCTAAACTACTTGAAAGAATCAATCTTACTTGTGGGTAATGCGTCCATGCATTACGGTATTCATTTAGTCTTCACTTAAATAAAACCGAGGACTGCAGAGGCCCTTTTAGTGCCCTTGAAACGGGTAGTCTAAGTGGTGTTTAGTGTCTTAGAAGAGCTATTATCTTTAAAAAATGAATGATCATTTCCCACAAGCTGTTTTGGTCTCCTGTTCTTCATACTGAAAGTGAAGGAGAAACACAGATTGTCAAGGTACAGCACAGTGATGTGGGTGCCCTTCAGCACCTCCGAGAGACTGGCTTAAGGATCAGCTACGTGTGCTCACTAGGGGAAACCGAGAGCATTTGACAGCTAGGTAGTCCGTGTCCCCTCACCAATGTGGGAAACGGGGACAAAAACCAAAGCATGAAACAGTTTAAGAGATCATTTCTATTTGGCTTCAGTGTTTTTTTGCTTATTTCACCATGGATATGTCCTGTAGTCTGTGAATTCATATAGAGGAAAAAAAAAACTTAATATATCTTATAAAAATCTATTTTTGGAGGTGGGAGAGATTTTTGCCATAGGGCTCATGCCCTCGCCAGAGACAGAGAGACAGAAAGCAAGAAATCATTCCCCTACGGGGGACAGCCACGTGTCAGGCCCTTCTCCTCCACTCTCCTCTCAGAATTTTGGACATGCACTCACACCTGGTATAAGTTTCAAGCCTCCAGATCTGGGACTTGAGCTGCGGTTGGCCATGTGGGAGTCCAGCGACATAACCATTACACTCTGCTGGTCCCATAAAAACCCATTTTTTAAATTTAAGTTTATTAATTACCTTCATGAGTGAAAGAGAGACAGAGCACATGTAGCAGAGTTGTGATGCCACAACTCACCCCAGCCTCAGTCAGCCCCAGGTCATGAGCATGCATGCCCAGCAGACTAAAAGGGTTCAAATGCAAAACCAGAACTTTCCCCATGGGTCCGCCTTGCAGGGAGTCATGTTTACTGCTGAGCCACTGCCTGACCCTCTCAAAATATTCACTTTTAAGATTGCTTCCCTTGGGCCAGCTGGTGGTATAGTGGTTAAGGCAGCTGGACCCCATGTGACCAGCTATGCAGTTCAAGTCCCGGACGTGCAGCTTAGAAAACATGCCAGGTACGTGTGTGTGGATGCCCAAAATCATGAGACGAGAATGGAGCAGAAGGGATTGCGACATGGCCATCCCCCTTGGCAACCGGAGAATTCCTTACTATCTCTCTCTTTTCATCTCCTTCTGGGTAGTGCATGCACCCTATAGAAAATTATATACACATATATGTACATATATACGTATATTAAAAAATATATATTGCTTCTCTTCTCCATTGCTGCAGTTCCCTTCTGCTTTACTATTCTAATTTAGTAAAGACAGTTGATTCTTTTTATTTAGCCTTTTCTTAAAAAAATAAGTTCCATTTGCAGTATTAAATGGCTGGGGATTTTATATAGGACTTCCCTTTGATGTCCGATGGTCAATAAGAATTTTTAGGAATGCTCTGTAGAGTGAGGCAGTGTTGTGGGAAGAGCATGGACCCTAGACTCTGCAGACCAGGATTCAGTACTGGCTGTCATTTGTTGACACTGTCTGAAGTGTGGTGTAGTGTCTTAAGGAGTCAGACACTGCCAGCTTCTCTGAAGACGCTCAGACATAAATCAGTCAGGACTTGAGCTCCAAAGCAGCACAGCCAATGTGCACCTACATTTAAGGCTTGGGTGTCTTCAGAAATATCCCAGTCCCAACACATCTGAAGCTCATTCACGCTCTTCTCACCAAACTGGGTTTTGCCCTGTGTCCCCACATCTATCCGGTACACAAATAAAAAGCCTAGTGGTCATTGTAAACTGTTCAGTCTTCCCCATCCACGATCCATCAGCCGTTCTGCTGACTTTCTATCTTCTGAATAGCTTTAGAGTCCTGCCCCTGTCCCTCTGCATTCACCATCACCAGCTTCCCATCCTGTCTCTCTAGCCCACCTTCTAACAGTTTCTCCTCACCCACTTCCTGTCCCTCCCCCCAGCTTGTCAGTTTGGTTAGTTCTCCTGTCAAAGCCATCTGATGGTCCAGATCAGATGACCTTTACTTTAGATACCTCCTGTCACCCTGCTTCAGATCCCCTCTGGTGGTTTCCCATTGCTTTTTATTTTTTATTTTTTTTTTGCTAAAGGGCAATTGCACTGGCCAGAAAGACAGAGAGAGACAGAGAGACAGAAATCAACCCCCGGGGGCATGGCCACGCAGCAGCCCCTTCTCCTCCATTCTCCTCTTGTGATCTTGGGCACACATGCACATGTGCCTGGTGTGAGTTTAAACTACCAGGTCCAGGACTCGAACCACGGTCAACTACATGGGAATCCAGCAACATAGCCATTATGCTAACTGCTGGTCCCATTTCCCATTGCCTTTTGTTTTTTGTGTTTTTTGTGGGTTTTTTTATAGGTTTTTGCTATAGGGCGTGTGTGCTCACCAGACAGACAGAGAGAGACATAGAGACAGAAAGCAAGAAATCACCCCCCAGGGGGGATGGTCACGCCCTTCTCCTACACACACACACACACACACACACACACACACACACACACGCTCGCGCCTGGCGTGAGTTTTAAGCCACCGGGTCCGGGACACAAACCACGGTCGACTACGTGGGAGTCCAGCAACATAGCCATTACGCTAACTGCTGGTTCCCTCCCATTGCTTTTAAGATATGGACCAAAATCCTAAACATGACCTCAGTGTCCAGCCGCACTCTGCTCTGGCTCTTGATTCTTCAGGGTTATTGTGGGCTCTAACTCACTTATAAGCAGAAGTTAATTATTAGCACAAAGAAGCACGAGTGACATGTTTAAACTGACCAGTTCTAAAATATAGTGTGTGTTAAGCTCATTAGAATTTTTAGGCCAACCTGGGGTAAATAGAAACCGAGCTGCTCTCCGAAATCACCCAGCTAGTCAGGGGCTAACCCATGGCTCTTCTCTCCAAACATCTAGTTATCGATTTACTGAAGAAATGTTAAACACTAGGCAGTGTGCGAGGCACTAGGGTGAAGGAGCAGACGATAAAGAAGACTCCAGCTGCGGGGAAACATCAGGCTTCGTGTACACTGGATCTTCATAGATGCTCCAGGGCAAGAGAGGCCACCTAATTCTGAGGGTCAGGGACAAGGAGGGGGTCGGGGGCAGAGGGCATAAGTAGTCAGGCCCCCTGGAAGCGGCATGTGCAGAGATTCAGAGCACAGGTTCTAAGCCCCTGTTCAGTGGGCCCCCTCTCCTGCCGTTGTGAGCAGAGATAGCATTGCTGAGTGAACAGCGAGGGCAAGGCCTTGAGCAGTGACCGTAGACTCCTAGGAGCCAGGTTATGGCCAGGCACTCGGCCTTCTGGGAAAAGAGACTGCCGTCCCTCCCCTTATCTGAGTTCATCCACAAGTTTCAAAGTGGATAAGTCACATTTCATCTCCATTAGCAACATACTCCGATGAAACTGATAGTTTGTCAATGCCTGGATTTCGGAACAAACTGGACACTAGAGCACCTCAAAGGGTCACCACTCTGGCCCAGGCGAGGTGGACCAGAGCGCAGTGCTCTGCAGTGCTGGGGGCTGTGGGGACCAGGGCTAGTTCCAGCCGCCTATACACTCCAGGTCAGGCTGGCGGGACAGCTGGGGGAGCAACGTGCCGGCGGGACAGCCGGGGGAGCAACGTGCCGTGAGACCTCGTCGAGAGGTCCCCTCTCTCATATCTCAATTTTAGAAAAGAAATAAATATAAAAAAAGGAAATCACCAAGTCGATTGACAATCTTATATCAAGAAAATAATTAGATACAATTCAATGCCATAAAGTAAAATTTTATGATGTAATATTTTTGCATTAGCTAACTCTTTTTTCCATATACTGCCAGTAGTGCCAGCTGTCCTGGGAGGATGTACTGACATTCTGTCCTTTCTAGCTATTGCTGTGTGAAAGTCCGCTCCAACCGCCCCAACCCCTTCTGGGTATATGCATATTGTGTCTTTGCTTGCAAAATGAAGAGGGAGCAGCACTCAGTTGGACCCATAATTTGGAGGATTGTCTTTAGTTGGTATGTGCAAAAAGAAGTCATTGGTTTGGATTAGCACCAGCATTTGTGGTGCCAGGGAAGCAGTGGTTGGATGGAGCGGGGCCTTGTGGGCTGTGCTGAGGAATCCAGGCTTCATCTTGTGGCTGTAGGGACTCCAGAAGGGTTACAAGCTGCACAGGAACTTCAGGTCTGCTCTTTGGAAAGATCGTTCTATGATGTGGATTGACTGAGAGGCTAGAACCGGAGATGGAGGAGTTGGGAGGTAAGTGAAGGTGTGGCAGTGGAAGCAGTTTCAGCTGATGGGACACCGGGGACTGATGTGGGGATGGGGGAGATGGTAGTCTGAAGGATGAATTAGGATTTCTGACTTGGTCAAAGGGTGGATGATGGTGCTAGGCACTGAGCTAGGAGGTACAGGAGGAACTGGCCTGTGTCCCTAGTTTTGGCTGTCTGTTTAGGGAAATAGGGCCAAGCAGACGCAGAGGACTTGAATTCTATTTTCTCGAGATCAGGTTTAGCCTCCTGTAGGGTAGCCAGGTAGAAATGGATGAGATCACAGAAAAAGGCTGCAGAATGAGGAGTGGGCTGTGGGCCAGGATCAGGAACATCAGCAGGAGGAATGCTTGCTTGAGGGAGGTTCAAACAGAGTAGCTGGAGGTAAGATGAAAACCAGAGAGCAGGTGGCCTGGAAGCTGAGGACCAAAGATTCATCAAAGGAGGAGCAGCCCAGAAAGCCAGTGCATCACACAGCCCAGAGCAGAGGTCCTAGGTGACCTCCGTGAGCCATTGAGCCATTGCTGCGGGGCAGGTGGGGAGGGGCAGCCACCCACTGCGGTCTGGTAAGCAGTTAATGGAGGTGAGAAAAGCATTTCCTCGAAGGAGGGGTAGCCTTAGGCAGTAGCCTGGAGCAGTCACATCCCCTGAAGATGCCACATCCTCAGCTCTATACAGCATTTGTGTGCAAATCAAGCCTCAGAGAAATGGGTGCACAGGGGTCAGGAGGAGGAAGAGAAAGGCAGGTTTTAAAAACGGGCTGGAGGGTGGGGTGGAGCCATACCCTGGTGCACTTCTGGTGGGTCTGCTGCTGGTGCCCTCCTCCATCCTCTTGCCCCTTTTCTCCAGCTGATTCTCACATGGATTCTACGGAGTTTGTTTTTGTTGTTCTTCCCTAGAAAAGTGTTTTAGTCTCCAACATAAGAATTGTTTCATGTGTGTGTGTGTGTGTGTGTGTGTGTGTGTGTGTGTTTTAATGATAGGGATGGACATTTTTAAAGATTGTTTAAAATAATTATTTATTTTATTTTACTTATTTAATTCTCCAGAGACAGAGTGAGGGTGGGGTGGAGGGAAGGAGTGAGAAGTAAGCCACCAGGTCCGAGACTCAACCATGGTTGGCCATGTGGGAGTCCAGCGGGTTAACGACCACACCACCTGCTGTCCTCAAGATTTATTTTTATGATAGCGCATGTGTGTGCACAAGAGAGAGTAAGTGAGTGCACCCCTCCAATGGGACACAGGCAACAGCAAAATAATATTTCTTACTAATTTAGAGCAAGCACATATTCTGCCACTTTCTGTTTCCATCATCTTGGGTAAGCTACCTACCCTCTTTAACTCTTGTTTCCTCATTTATAAAATGTGGATAGCAGGGCCAGCAGGTGGCGTGGAGGTTAAGATGCTGGATCTCACTTAGCCAGCTGTGCAGTTCAAATCCTGGACCTGGTGCCTTGAAAATCACACAGAGTATGTGTGCATGCATGCCCAAAATCCTGAGCAAAGAGGAGGAGAGGGATTGCTTCGTGGCCATCCCTCCAGGGGGATAGTTCTCACTTTCCTTCTCTGTCTATTATAAGCCCACACACCCTGTAGCAAAACCTAAAATAAATAAATGTGGGTAGCAATACCTCAAATACAAAATCAGTTAGTGTGAATTTAAATGCATAACATGTGGAAATGAATGGTTCATAGTAGCACTCCATAAGTAGCGATTTTTCTCCTTACCATGAAGGGACCAATAAAAATATGTTACTGTACTTGAAGCTATTGTCAGAACCCAACACCTGAAGCTGTGGGACCTAACACTGTGTGCATGTAGGTGAGTGAGATCCGAGTCATGTGATGGGCAACACTTCACAGGCGGGTGTCAGAGGGTATTAGACTTTCTTGTAAAGAAGGGCAGATCAAGGGCCAGAAGGTGGCATGGTGGTTAAAGTGCTTGATTCCCACATGGACAGCTATGCAGTTCGAGTCCCAGACCTGGTGATTTGAAAAACACATTGGACACATGTGCGTGTGTGCCCAATATCCTGAGAGGAGAATAAAGGAGAAGGAACTGGGGCATAGCCATCCACTTAGGAGGCTGATTTCTCACTTTCCCCATCTCTCTCTGTGTCTCTCTCTCAGGAGAACATGCACCTTATGACAAAAAAAAAAAAAAAAAAAAATCAGTAAGACTGAAAAGAAAGTATTTTGTCCTGTTGGAGAGAATAGCCTTGATCCTTGAAGACAAGCTTCTAAGTGGCCTCCTCATGGAGGTCAGGTAGAGCAGTTTATAATCTAGGTTACTTGGCAACCAAGTGACAGCTTGTTTCTGTCCTCACTTCCTAATCTGAGTGGTTGCACCTTTTCTGACATGCACAGAAAGCACTGGAGAACTCAGTCGCTGATCTGTACAGTCGGTTTTTAGGTTTCCATGGGCCCACAGTCCAGGTCTTTGTACCTAAATTACTGCAAAGTTGAGTGGCTATCCTATCTGTCATACTTGGCTATGGCTCTTAGTAGAAAACACGAAATTTGACATCCTAGATTCTTGTTTTGTGACTTGATCAACTCTCTTAAATAAGGATTATCCGGTAGTTCATTCTTTTTGTTAATTTCTGAATCTACCAGAACATCTCTGGAGTGGAAAGAGAGCAGGCAGTCTAGCACCTGTTAATTAAGAATCTTTAAGAATGTTAAAGGCTCAGTGTGGGTCCAAATCATTTTTGTTTGTTTGTTTTTAATTTTTTTAATTCTTCTTTTTATTTTTTTTTTAAGTTTTCTATAGGGTTCTTGTACTTCTCCAGAAAGAGACAGAGAGGAAGAGATAGACAGGAAAAGTGAGAAGACACCCTCCAGGGGTTGGGGATGTGGCCAGATTTCAGATTTGGGGCACACATGCACATGTGCCCAGCATGAGATCCAGCTGCCTTAACTTTTGCACCACCTGCTGGCCCCAGATTTTGATTTTTTTAAAGCTTATTGGTATTATATTCTCTACAGTAGCTTCCCTAACTCTGATGTTAAGCATATTGTTATTTTTAATGAATATGTACTAGGCTTTTTAAAATTAAAGTTTTCTCTTGAGAACATTATAGATCCACATGTAGTTGTAAGAAATAATGCAAAGAGATCCCATATATCCTTTATGCAATGTCTAACGATGAAAAAGTCTTGCAAAACTATAATACAAGACAGGTTAAGCATCCCTAATCTGAAAATCTGAAATGTTCTGAATTCTAAAGTTTTTTTTTTTTCAAATTATTTATTTTATGTTCATTTATTTACTTATTTATTTATTTAAAAATTCACCAGAGAGAAACAGAGAAAGGGAAAGTGAGAAAGAAAGCCACCATATCCAGGACTCGAACTGCGGTCAGCTATATCAGAGTCCAGCACCTTAACCACCATACCACCTGTCAGCCCACAAAATCTGAAACTTTGAGCCACTGACATGAAACCACAAGTTGGAAATTCCACACCTGACCTCATGTGACAGGTCACAGTCAAATGCTGCAATGCAAAGCTATTGTATAAAATTGCCTCAGGCTCTAAGTGTAAGGTGTATATGAACAATAAATTAATGTCATGTTTAGAGTTGGGTCCCATCTCAAAAATATCATTGTGTATATACATATATTTCAGATTTTAAAATCACCCCCAAAATAACCAAACTCCAAAACTCTTCTGCTACCAGGCATTTCAGTTAAGGGACACTGAACCTGTGTCACAACCAGGATATCAACATTGATACGGTTGAGCAACAGAACATAAAGATCTGTCATGTTGTCCTATAGCCACATCCACCTGCTTCCTCTCACCCCACCACTAAGAATCTGTTCTCTTAGGACCAGCAGATGGCATAGCGGTTATGTCGCTGGACTCCCATATAGTAGACCATGGTTCTAATCCTGGATCCAGGAGCTTAAAACTCACGCCAGGCGCATGTGCATGTGTGCCTTAAATCCAGAGAGGAAAATGGAGGAGAGATTGTGGTGTGTCCATTCCTTTTAGGGGGTGATTTCTCGCTTTCTCTGTCTCTGATTCTCCAGTAAGCACACACTTTCTATAGTAGAAAAATCTCTCTCTTAAAAAAAAAAAAAAATCTGTTCTCTTTCTATAATTTTCAAGAATATTGTGATATGCAGTCATACAGTGTGTAACCTTTTGAGATTGGCTTTTTTCATTAAGCATTCACCAAGTTGCATACATCAGTAATTCATTTCTCATGGCTGAGTAGTTTTCCATGGTCTGGGCATATAAGGCTGTGTGTAACCATTCATTGAAGGACGTCTGAATGTTTCCAGTTTTTGACTATTAGCAATAGAGCTGCTATGAACATTTGTGAACAGACTTTTGCGTGAACCCAAGTTTTCATTTTTGGGGGCTAAAATGTTCAGGAGTACAGTTGCTGAATCTTGTAATTACATGTTTACTTTTCTGTTTTGTTTTGTTTTGTTTTTTAATTGCTGTTTTCCAACATGGCTGTATTATTTCACATCACCACCAGCAATGCATGAGTGATCCGGTTTGACCCACACCCTTGTTAGTGTTTGGCATTATTGCTATTTTTTACTTTAGCCATCATGATAGCTGTGTAGTGGTATCGTGGGTTTTAATGTGTTTTCCTTTAGTGGCTAATGCTGCTGAATATGTTTTCAGGTGTTTATTTGCTCTCTGTATAACCTCTTTGGTGTATTATATCTTCAAATCTATTGCACATTTCTAATTTGATTTTTTTTTAAATGTTGAATTTTGAGAGATTTTTATGTATTGCAGATTCTAGTCCATTGTGAAAGGACTGGTTTGCAGAGGTTTTCAAATTTCCCCTAGTCTTCAGCCTGTTTTTGTTTTTTTTTTTATCATCTTAATAGAGCAAATGTTTTTCATTTTGATGAAGTCCAACTTATTTTTTACTTTATGGATTCTACTTTTGATTTCAAGTATAAGAAACTCTTTGCTTAGTCCCAGATTCTTAGATGGGTTTTTTTGTTTTTGTTTTTTGAGAGGTTTTTGCTATAGGGCACGTGCATTCGCCAGAAAGATAGAGAGACAGAGAGATAGAAAGCAAGAAATCACCCCCCAGGGGGGATGGCCATGCCACAGTCCCTTCTCCTCCATTCTCCTCTCAGGATCTTGGGCACGCACACACATGTGCCTGGTGTGAGTTTAAGCCACCGGGTCCGGAACTCAAACCGCAGTCGACTACATGGGAGTTCAGCGACATAGTCATTATGCTAACTGCTGGTCCCCAAAATGAGAAAGCAAGCTGCCAGGTCTGGGACTGGAACCACAGTCAACCATGTGGAAGTCCAGCTGCCTTAACCACCAGGCCACCTGCTGGCCCCTAGTTTTGTATTTTACATGTAAGCCCATTATTCATTTTGAGTTCATTTTTATATAAGGTATGAGATTTAGGTCAAGGTTTTTTCTGTTCCATCTTACTTTTTTTGTTGTTGTTTGCCTTTTTTTTTTTCTAATGGAAGTCCAGTTGATCTAGTACCATTTGTTTTTTACCTATAGAAGTCCAATTTATCTAGCACCACTTGTTGAGAAGATTACTCTTCCTCCACTGAATTGCTTTTGTGCCTTTGTCAACAATAGATTGTGCGTATTTATGTGGGTCTACTTATGGGCTCTCTACTCTGTCCCATTGACTCTACCCATACCACACAGTCTTGTATGCGGTAATATGTATCTTGAAATAGAATAAACTGATTCCCCCCACATTATGCTTTTTTAAAAATTATTTTACCTGGGAGCAGCAGATAGCATATGGTTACGTCACTGGACACCCACATAGTCAACTGCAGTCATGTCCTGGACCCAATGACTTAAAACTCATGCCAGGCGCATGTGTATGCATGCCCAAAATCTTGAGAGGAGAATGGAAGAGAAGGGAGTGCAGCATGGTCATCCCCGCTGGGGGGTGATTTCTGGCTTCTTTCTCTCTGTCTCTCTAGCGAGCACACACACCCTATAGCAAAAATATCTCTCTAAAAAAATTATTTTAACCTATACTGGTTCCTTTGGTTTTATATATACATTCTAAAATAATCTTATCCGTAGCTACAAAAAAATTTTTCATTTTTTAAGTAATTGTAAGTGACTTTTTTTAAAGAGATTTTTTGCTATAGGGTGCTTGTGCTCGCTAGAGAAACAGAAAGCAAGAAATCACCCCCCCGGGGGGTATGGCCACACCCCAGTCCCTTCTCCTCCATTCTCCTCTTGGGATCTTGGGCACATGCACACACGTACCCAGCATGAGTTTTAAGCTGCTGGGTCCAGTACTGGAACTATGGTCAACCATGTGGGAGTCCAGAGATGTAACCATTCTACCATCTGCTGGTCCTGTAAATTATGTATTTTTATCTTCAGTGTCCATGCGGTCATTGTTAGTATGTAGATTTACAGTTGATTTGTTTGTTTTGTATATTTATGACTTTGCCAAACTCATATTAGTTCAAGAAGTGTTTTACACATTCTTTAGGTTTTTCTACATTATAATTATGTTATCTACAAATAGAGGCAGTTTTGTTTCTTCCTTTCCATCTGTATGCCTTCTTATTTCTTTTCTTTATTGCACTAGCTAGTACTTCCAGTACTGTGTTGAATAGTGAGCATACGTCCTTGCCTTATTCTTAATGTTAGGGAGAAAGCATTCACTCTTTCTCACCATAAGTATAATGTAAAGTATAATGTTGGCCTATGTGTAGCAGGCTTTTATAAAAACTGTTTGTGGAAAGGGCAGTCTAGTGATTTGGTGAGCCGACAATATTAGTTGGCTCTAGGTAGATTAGGCAGGATAGGTTTGATAAGGTCACATGTCAGTAATGGAAATCATGGAACCTGGAGTCTGAACATTCGGATTTGAATGTTGACCTCTCCCCCTCACCCCAGTATTCCCCCCTCCAGCTCCCCTGCCTCCCCCCTGCCTTCCAGCTGGCCTTACACCTTTCACAGCCCACCTCCTTCTCCTGGAACAACATAGCTGAGCGCCAGTCCTGCTTCCCCACCTGATCGGTGCTGAGGCTAGGGAATCACGCAGGTGTCACCTGTTACATCAGTGGCCGGTGTACCCAGCAGGAACTGGGAAATTGCCCCAAGCTTAGTCATTTCACCCTGTCCTGATGTGATCCTGCCTCAGCTCCCTTAATTTATCTGTCTGCTTGGAAGATTTGAGAAATTCTGAGGGATCTTTAGAATTTGCATTTGGAATCTTAAACTGAAAGACTAAACAATCCAGGGATATTTGCCATGTCAGGGGCTTGATACACAAAAGCAGACTACAGGAGTTTGTTTCCTGGCTCCTCCACTTGCCATCTGTATAAGCTGGGGCGAGTCACTGTAACCCCTCATTTACCCTACATGACCTCATCTGTAAGAGGCAGATGACAGAACGACAGACGTACTCCCGAGGACTGTTATGAAACTACGCCAATGAATTTATGTACTATTCTGAGCAGCCCCTGGCTCGGTAGCTGTGATTGTATGTGAGCTATGATCATTACTATTGGTGACTATAAAGGACACATATTTATTTGAAAATCACCTTTCTTAAAAATAAAATTGTTTGCTTTGCAGATTTTTTAAAAAATGGATTTGGCCAACCATGGACTTATTCTCCTGCAACAGTTAAACGCTCAGCGAGAGTTTGGTTTCCTGTGTGACTGCACGGTTGCCATCGGCGATGTGTACTTCAAGGCACACAAATCAGTTCTTGCTTCATTCTCCAATTACTTTAAGATGTTGTTTGTCCATCAGACCAGGTAACTAAAGTGGTTGCTGATAATCAAATGACTATGGACTTCTCAATTCCATGTCCCTCTTCCCACTCCTCCTGCTCTTTGCTGCCATCAAGACCAGGGATCTCTCTACCTCTCCCTAGGCTCCTAGGCGCCCAGTTCCCGGGTGACTCCACTTTCCCCACCCCTTCTTGGTGACTCATGCTTTCACTAGCACTTGAGAATCACCGAGCCTGCCAGCCCCATGCCGCCCTCCACTCCAGATATCCTTACTGGGTGTCCCCTGCTTAGTCAGGATCGGGTCTGTTGCAAAGCCAGCAGCGTGTTCTGGGTTTACCCTCTGTCAGTAATCTGTGGATTTGTTACCTAAGCCCTTTCTCTCGCTCCTCCATCCCTGGCCCCCCTTCCAGTATGCCCCTAATGTCCAGTATTTATTAAATAAACCCACCTCCTTCTCCTGGAACAACATAGCTGAGCGCCAGTCCTGCTTCCCCACCTGATCGGTGCTGAGGCTAGGGAATCACGCAGGTGTCACCTGTTACATCAGTGGCCGGTGTACCCAGCAGGAACTGGGAAATTGCCCCAAGCTTAGTCATTTCACCCTGTCCTGATGTGATCCTGCCTCAGCTCCCTTAATTTATCTGTCTGCTTGGAAGATTTGAGAAATTCTGAGGGATCTTTAGAATTTGCATTTGGAATCTTAAACTGAAAGACTAAACAATCCAGGGATATTTGCCATGTCAGGGGCTTGATACACAAAAGCAGACTACAGGAGTTTGTTTCCTGGCTCCTCCACTTGCCATCTGTATAAGCTGGGGCGAGTCACTGTAACCCCTCATTTACCCTACATGACCTCATCTGTAAGAGGCAGATGACAGAACGACAGACGTACTCCCGAGGACTGTTATGAAACTACGCCAATGAATTTATGTACTATTCTGAGCAGCCCCTGGCTCGGTAGCTGTGATTGTATGTGAGCTATGATCATTACTATTGGTGACTATAAAGGACACATATTTATTTGAAAATCACCTTTCTTAAAAATAAAATTGTTTGCTTTGCAGATTTTTTAAAAAATGGATTTGGCCAACCATGGACTTATTCTCCTGCAACAGTTAAACGCTCAGCGAGAGTTTGGTTTCCTGTGTGACTGCACGGTTGCCATCGGCGATGTGTACTTCAAGGCACACAAATCAGTTCTTGCTTCATTCTCCAATTACTTTAAGATGTTGTTTGTCCATCAGACCAGGTAACTAAAGTGGTTGCTGATAATCAAATGACTATGGACTTCTCAATTCCATGTCCCTCTTCCCACTCCTCCTGCTCTTTGCTGCCATCAAGACCAGGGATCTCTCTACCTCTCCCTAGGCTCCTAGGCGCCCAGTTCCCGGGTGACTCCACTTTCCCCACCCCTTCTTGGTGACTCATGCTTTCACTAGCACTTGAGAATCACCGAGCCTGCCAGCCCCATGCCGCCCTCCACTCCAGATATCCTTACTGGGTGTCCCCTGCTTAGTCAGGATCGGGTCTGTTGCAAAGCCAGCAGCGTGTTCTGGGTTTACCCTCTGTCAGTAATCTGTGGATTTGTTACCTAAGCCCTTTCTCTCGCTCCTCCATCCCTGGCCCCCCTTCCAGTATGCCCCTAATGTCCAGTATTTATTAAATAAATAAATAAATTTATTTATTTATTCTTCACTCCTACTCTACTGGGAAGCTTGTATTCCCCTAATATCCCTGTTTTCTATCTTAGAGTATCTCTAGATCTGTGCTATTTTCTTCCTCCCCATCTCTCCTGTCTAGAGAAGAGGGCCTCTCAGTGTCTAAGGAAAACAAGCCTCCTCTCTCCCCCGTTCCCCCAGATCCTACTCTGAATTTTAATTCTGTCTTCTTTCCATATGCTTTGCATCCTCCTCTTGCCTTCACCCCTCCCAGCCCGCGGGGGATCGAGGCCTCCCCCGTGTTGCCGACTACTTGAGTTATGGGGCTGCTCGTCCTTGGTTTTACCACAGAAGGTCTTAAAAGGGTGGCCTGTGTCCCTGCTGGTACTTTGCTCATCCCACACTCTTCCTATCCATTTGCTCTGTGGTTTCCATCCCATCACTCTACTGAAATGGTTTCTCGGAGGTCACCCCTGCGTCAAAACCACTGTCCTTGCGCAGCATCTGCCCTCTCCCTCCTTCCTCGGCAGCTGCCATTTGCATCCACATGACTGAACACCCCCTGTCTGCCCTCTAAACGCGTGTCTTCGCAGACAGACTTCGGTCTCGGGTTATCTCATTCTTAGATTTCACCTCTGTAGGAACGTCCAATTTATAGCTCTGGCCTAGCTCTTTCTGTCTCCAGAACTCCTTCACAAGGCCAGGCATTTGGCGTTAATATCCTCCTTTTATCTTACTAAGCATGTTGAAAACGGAATTAAATCTCTTCTCTGAGGTCCCTCCTGATTTGTATTTTCTTACCTTCAAGTAACCCAGGCTTAGAAATTTCTTTCAGATCACATCTTATTTGTCCCCAAATCATGTTTTCTGCAAAATATTTGGCAGAAAAGTATGCTTTCCATCTCACTTCCATTTCCTAACCATTGCTGCTCTGCATTACTCTCCCTAAACACTGCCTTCACTGTGGTGTGCCTTTGATCAGAAGCCCACTGGATGGTGTTCTTTCTTTTTCTTTTTCTTTCTTTTCTTTTTTTTTTTTTGAGAGAGAGTTTTGCTATGGTGCTTGTATGTTTGCTAGAGAGACAGGGAGACAGAAAGTGAGAAATCAATCCCCAGGGAGGACGGCCATGCCACAGTCCCTTCTCTTCCATTCTTCCTAGGATCTTGGGTACACACGCACACATGCCTGGTGTGAGTCATAAGTTGCCAGGTCCAGGACTTGAACTGCAGTCGACTGTGGGAGTCCAGCAATGTAACCATTACTCCATCTGCTGGTCCCAATTCTTTAATCAGAAGCTAGGAAGATACCCAGTGCATGTCAGAATAATGAACGGGCTCCTGTCCTGTCATTCAGGGGCAGCCTGGCCTGCTCCAGCCTCCTCTCTGAGTGGGCTACACTGGAACACCTGCCCCTCATCTTCACCGTGGCTTGGCCTAGTTTTGTGTCATGGGCTCTTCTTTTCTGCATTTTGCTGGTATTCCAACCATTACCTAAGTCCCAGCTCCCATATCACGTCTTCTGCGACCCTTCCCAATTCAAGGAATGCAAAATGATCAAAAGTGATCTCTCTGTGTACTAACCTCCCCACATTTCTAAGCTTCTTAAGGGCAGCAAATGTTTGTGAATAGCACAGAGCAAAATTGAAGTATGAGGGGAATTCAAAAAGTTTATGGGGGACCAATCCCATGGCCTCGTGGTTAAGGGAGCCCAATTCCACCTGGCTGGCCTCAGTTTGAGACGTAGACCTGGCAGCTTAAGAATGACTGGGTGCATGTGTGTGTGTGTGTGTGTGTGTGTGTCCCAAATCCTAGCAGGATAGAGAAATGGAAGTTTGAAGGGATTACTGTGTGACCACACTCCAATGGGGAGTTCTGTCTTTCTCTTTCTCTCTCTGGCAAGTACATGTGCTCTCTGGCAAGTTAAAGAAAAACAACGTTTGTGGAAACATGGAATTAAAGTGTAAGTGTTTCCTTGAGGTTCAAATGATTTTTAAATCCATGCAGTTTTTTCCCCTTCCATTAACTTTTCGAAAACCCCCTATATTTGCACACAGTAGTATAACCACTTGATAAACTTCTGGAGGAGCAAGACAGAGGAGTATTAGGACAATAGGAATGAAGGCCAGAAGTCATTCATCCTGCAACACTGAGGGGCTCCCTTTAACTTCCTGGAGTTAGGGAACCTCATGACTAATGGGGTCTTCAGTCTCAGCACAGTGAATTAAATTGTCTTAAAAGACCTCGTGGCTAATGGGGACTTCAGTCTCAACACAGTGAATTAAATTGTCTTGAAAGATTTTAATTTTGAGGAGTAAATGAAAACCATGAGATGGGTTTTAATCAGATGCAGGAAACCGACCCTAAGTGTAGGGCAATACATAAATGCCTTTCTCCTAAGGGAATGCAATCTTCGATCTTCGTATAACAGAAGTCCCAAGATTAAGCAGTAGTATGCGTTACTTACTACACAAAAGTGGCACATGCTATGTGGCCCACTTCCTAGTGGCTAGCTTTTTCCCACCTCGTCGTGCAGAATTCAAGCTCACCAGGGCAGGGCAAACCCAGGGGGAAGACTAGGAGCGGGCTTTTAAGCCAGAGCCCAGTGCGAGCCCAGTATATGAGGCACTGTGACCTGCTAGGAAGAAGGTCAGTGTGTAGAGAGTGTTTAATGTCTGCAGTGACCACTAGGTGGCTCTGTCTTATATGCCTTCTCTAAGTGGGAAGTTTAAACCCTGCATGGTGGGGCCAGCCTTACTCAGTACAACGTCCTGACTGTGTTTAACATTATTTCAAAATCCTTATTTTCAAAGTCCCTTAAGCCAATCTTTTATTTGAAAGGTCTAGTGAAGGAAAAATTAAGAATGGAAATCACTGTAAAAGTTTATCTGGGAAGATCTGTAGCTACACACTAAAACCATATTTATTTTTCTCCTATATAAGTTTTACAGCAAATGAAGCCACTTAGATGTAATTCTCTTATAGGGAGCTGTGTCCTTCCTGCAGGACTGGGAAGTGACCACCGTTGCCCACAGTGAGCTGTGTCGTTAGGAGACAGAGGTCAGGCTGCCTGCAGGAAAAGCAGTCAAGGATGGAGGTGGCTGAAATGTGAAAGGATAGGAACTTGGAACAGTTCCACCTGTCATTAGTGTGTGGCTACGTATATACGTCCACATGTGCTGCTGCTTTAAAAATAATTTTTTAAATAAACAAATCAAAATAAATTGGCATCTGGAGGCCTCCCTGGACCCCAGAGGCCCCCAGCCATAATCCCAGGGACTCGCTGCTCTCCTCTGCCTGGCATTTGCCACCGGTGCTACCCAGCTTCTTAGAGTTGTCTCCCTCCAAGCCTGGCTGAGGTGTATACTGTGGTCCCCTAGCTCCTCCCCTTTCTTTGCCACCAGGGACGGCACGTAGTCTTTAAAACCCACGAGGCTTACTGTCAAGTCACTGTTTACACACTGTTTAGGCCAGACATCCTATCCAACAACAACTGAGAGAAAGTTCACAAAATTTACCAACGTTTCTCTGTAAGGGGAACCAGCTGGGTTGTACCTTTCACGAGTGCTACCAAGCAAACCCCCTTTGGCTTCCTGTCCTGTTCCTTCTGGAGGATGGGGTGGGGTCCACTAGTAGGCTTCCTGACTCTGCCCCCCTCCCCTTGAGGATGGTCCATCCCTGCAGAAGGAAAGGCATATACTTGTCGGGGGTAGTTTGCATCCCTGAAGGTCACGGTTTCACAGTTCTGTGGTCTCCTGCCTGGTCCTGTGGAGGTGTCTCCTGTCATTTTGTCACTTGGGAGTAGATTATTTATATTACTAAAGTAAAATCCTGGGAACTTTATTTTGAATATTGAGTTTTCCCACATCACCTAAGTGTTACACTACCCCCATATTGTTGGAAATCATGTAAAGGAAAGACCCACCTGTATTTGCATTCCTATTTAAAGAGGTATAAATAGCTTAAAGGAATATTTTAAATCTCCGAATAAAGGTATGAGTGATCTGTGTGTCTTTATACTGTCAAAGGGCTGCTAGTTTTGGGGGAAAAGGGTGTTGTTATGGGGTGTGTGTGCTCACTGGAGAGAGACAGAGAGAAGGAAAGTGAGAGATCACTCCCTGGGGGGATGGCCACACTACAATCCCTTTTCCTCCATTCTCTACTTTGGATTTTGGGTGCATATGCACATGTGCCTGGCATGTTTTTCAAGCCACCAGGTCCAGGACTCAAACTGAGCCTTCAGACACGTGGGGTCCAGCCACCATACCACCTGGCTGGTGTGGGCCACTAGTTTTCAAGTTGGATTTTTTTGCTTTTTTATTTCCATACTTGGCAATCAAACTTTTTTTTTTTTTTTTTTGGAGAGGTTTTTGCTATAGGGCGAGTGCGCTCACCAGAGGGACAGAGACAGAGAGACAGAAAGCGAGGAATCACCCCCCAGGGGGGATGGCCACACTGCAATCCCTTCTCCTCCGTTCTCCTCTCGGGATCTTGGGCACGCACACACACGCACCCAGCGTGAGTTTTAAGCCACCGGGTCTGGGACTCGAACCACAGTCGACTACATGGGAGTCCAGCGACATAGCTATTACCCTAACTGCTAGCCCCACAATCAAACATTTTTCATGTGATTATTTGTATGTACTCTTTTTTACACACATTGACAGCAGTACAGTAATTACTCAAGTCTGTTCTGTCACTATTTAAGTCACTTTTTTTAATAGACTAAAATGTTAATTTAGAAGAGCAGGATAGCTGTTTAATATTTTAGCATACTGAAAAACATATGTCAGTAGAATGAACGTGATTGCTAAAGAGCCAAAAAAAGAGTTCGGTTTAATCCAAACAATTATAAACGCTAAAGGCTTTCAAGGACACTGTCTTTGAGGTTGAAAATGTTTTGTCTATAGAATATATTCATCCACTCAGTGGGTGACATGATGGATAGAGGTCTATCTTGTTGCTTTCTAATGTGCACCAGAACTTCTGCCATTCCTGATGGTCTGGGGCATTCTTAGGACCCTCTTTATTACTGCTGCTCGAGCAGGATGATATTTCTGAAGTGATGTAAACAGAAGTCTCAGAAAATCAGCGGTACTTCCAGGTGCCTCAGATATGTCACTTACTTTAGGGAGAGACTTCAGCTTTTGTAGCTGCCAACTGGGGATAAACAAAAACTGGCCTTTTCTATCATGCAGGATAGTTATTTTGTTTATTGGTTTTTTTTTTTTTTAATAATTATTTATTTATTTTCACTTGTTATTTTTTAACTTGAGCAGAGAGAGACAGAGAGAGAGAAAGGGAAAGCAAGAAAGGAAACCTTCAGATCCGGGACTCGAACAGTGGTTGGCCATGTGGGAATCCAGGGCCTTTGACTACCACACCACCTACCGGCCCCTGTTTTTTTTCTGTTGTGTTTTTTTGTTTTTGTTTTTAAGCATTATTTTATTTAACTTTAGTTCTTTTTTTTTTTTTTCTTTTTTTTTTTGAGAGGTTTTTAAGGGCGCATGTGCTCGCCAGAAAGAGACATAAAGTGAGAAGTCACCCCCCAGGGGGGATGGCCACACCACAATCCCTTCTCCTCTCGGGATCTTGGGCACGTACACACATGCACGTTGCGTGAATTTAAGCCACCGGGTCTGGGACTCAAACCTCGGTCAGCTACATGGGAGTCCAGCGAAACAGGCATTACGTCAACTGCTGGTCCCGTAGTTAGTTCATTTTTAAAATTTGACCAGAGAGGGACATAGTGAAAGAGAGAGAACATGAGAAAGTAAGCTGCCAGGTCCAGGACTCAAACCGTGGTCAGCCACGTGTGGGAATCCAGCACCCCAATCACCATGTCACCTGCCGACCCCTTTTGTTTGTTTTTGAGAGATTTTTGTTACAGCACCTGAGAGACAGAAAGTGAAAAATCACCCCTCAGGGGGAATAGCCACACGGCAGTTCCTTCTTCATTCTCGGAATTTTGGGCACTCTTGCACAGACCTCCAGCATGATTTTCAAGCTGCTGGGTCTGGCACTCGAACTGCAGTTGATCACGTGGGAGTCGTCCAGCGCCTTAACCACTGCACCACCTCCTGGCCCACACACAGGATAGGTTCAGTGCTCGGAAGGATCTTGGTGTGGATGGGCACAGAGCACACAGAATTAGGTCTGCTTCCTGTCTCAGCTTTGGTGTCTTGCCTTGGGCGCCTGCTCCCTTGTGTCATTTTACAGGTGAAGGAACTTTCTGATCGGATAGTTTGTTTGGCTTTTATTTTATTAGTTTTTGTTATGGGTGTGTGTGTGCTCGCTGGAGAGAGACAGAAAGAAGGAAAGTGAGAAATCACTCCCCAGGGGAATGGCCACACCACAGTTCCTTCTCTTTATATTCTCTTCTTGGGATTTTGGGTATCCGCACGCCTGCCATGTTTTTCAGACTCCTGAGCTCTGGACAGGTTCACACAGATCTTGGACTTTTAGCCCAAAGGTCCAGGCCAGTGGTTCAAACAGTCAGGAATAGGGAATGTCCCTTCTTTTCCTCCAGGCTTTATGTTACCATCTGAGCCTTGGGCTGGCCTTTACTTATAGATGTTTGTGCTTGTTCCTTTCAGTGAGTGTGTGCGTTTGAAACCAACTGACATCCAGCCTGATATCTTCAGCTATCTCTTGCATTTGATGTACACCGGGAAGATGGCACCCCAGCTTATCGACCCGGTCCGCTTGGAACAGGGGATCAAGTTCCTCCATGCGTACCCCCTCATCCAGGAAGCCAGCCTTGCCAGCCAAGGAGCCTTTTCTCATCCCGACCAAGTTTTCCCGTTGGCCTCTTCCTTGTATGGCATCCAGATTGCAGATCATCAGCTGAGACAGGCCACCAAGATTGCCTCAGCCCCCGAAAAGCTGGCCCGAGAGCCCAGGCCGCCGACCTCCAGGGTGAGCCAGGAGCAGGTGCCTGAGGCCTCGCAGCTCTCTCAGCTGACTTCAAATCTGGCCCAGGTGAACCGGACAAATCTGACCCCCTCAGACCCGCTGCAGACCTCACTATCTCCAGAACTTGTTTCCACTCCTGTCCCTCCCCCTCCTCCCGGGGAGGAGACCAACCTGGAAGCCTCCTCCTCCGACGAGCAGCCGGCATCCCTCACCATAGCCCACGTCAAGCCCAGCATCATGAAGAGGAATGGAAGCTTTCCCAAGTATTATGCCTGCCACCTGTGCGGGCGGCGCTTCACCCTCCGCAGCAACCTGCGGGAGCACCTCCAGATCCACACAGGGGTCCCCTTCCCCGCCAGCCACCAGGGGGAAAGCCGTGTCCCCTTGTCACTCTGTAGCAATGCCACTGACCTTGGGAAGGATGCCCTGGAAGTGCCCGAGGCGGGCATGATCAGTGACAGTGAGCTGCAGCACATCTCCGACTCGCCCATCATCGACGGGCAGCAGCAGTCGGAGACCCCGCCACCCTCGGACATCGCGGACATCGACAACCTGGAGCAGGCGGACCAGGAGCGCGAGGTGAAGAGGCGCAAGTACGAGTGCTCCATCTGCGGCCGCAAGTTCATCCAGAAGAGCCACTGGCGGGAGCACATGTACATCCACACCGGCAAGCCCTTCAAATGCAGCACTTGCGACAAGAGCTTCTGCAGGGCCAACCAGGCCGCCCGCCACGTGTGCCTCAACCAGAGCATTGACACGTACACCATGGTGGACAAACAGACGCTGGAGCTCTGCACCTTCGAGGAGGGCAGCCAGATGGACAACATGTTGGTGCAGACCAACAAGCCCTACAAGTGCAACCTGTGTGACAAGACATTCTCAACCCCCAACGAGGTGGTGAAACACGCATGCCAAAACCAGAACTCGGACGTCTTCGCCCTAGACGAGGGGCGGTCCATTCTCCTGGGCAGTGGGGACTCGGAAGTAACAGAGCCCGACCACCCAGTGTTAGCCTCCATCAAAAAGGAACAGGAAACTGTGCTATTAGACTGAATGTTACTTAACCTTTTTAAAAACTCGGTCATTTTTACAAAGACTATCTTCCCTCCCTTCCCCCAGTTCAGAACTGTAGCTCTTCATGGCATGATGCGAACAGGTCCCTGTTCCCCGTTCTTTCTCCTCTCCCCAGCCCCAGCCCCACCTCTGTAAAGGCTTTGTGCATTATAAACCTGGAATATATTTACTTTAATTCAGGGGCTATTGGAAAGATAATGGTCAGTAGTACTGATAAACGCAAATCGATGTGGAGAAGTTTTAGATTGTTTAAAAGTATACTTGGAACTAATGAAGAGTATATGACAAAACAAAACAACCAGAAAGCTAAAATTATGACTTTCCCTGGGTAATAAGTCTTCCTTCTCAGAAAACCAATGTCAGAAAAGATAGCAAGCTTCTTAGAGATACAGCTGGGCTCTGTACTATGCAAAATCTAGAAGGTGTGGGGAAACTTCCAACCCAAGAAAATGTTGTGTTTATCTTTCCAGGTGTCTTACTTCAGAATGCATCGTTTAAGATTATGTCCAGTTAAGAAAAATCATTAGTTAAGAAATCTACTTTTAACCAAACAAGAGACAAAGTAATAATGTGATGGCAATCTTAATTTTTGGATAAAACATGACAAGCTGTGAGTTTGTGTGTCTGTAAGAGAAAGTGTGTGGCTACTTGCTAGAAACAGGTGAATTAATGCACATGCCTTAGCTAATTGCTGGCTTCTAAGTTGAACAACATGCTGTATTTTTGTTTCTGACAGATGTGCTGTGTGTTTTAAAAATCTGATTCGACAGTACTGTTCTATACATGCCATTTGCCAGTGTTCATTCATTTAAACACCAACGAGCTGCTTTTAAATCAGTGCGTATACCGCAGGGAAAAGGATGGAGGAATATGCAACTTTCAGGGGAAGGTGTGAGCTTGTAAGCAGATGTAGTCACTTCAATGACTTTAAAAGTCAACGCTAATAGTTTACTGGCAGCGTTCACTGAAGCATCAAAACATGGCAGAGAAATCAGGACAAAAAAGGTCTAATCGCTGTTTGGGAACAAACTTCATTTTGATGTTTATTCTCAAATTTTTTAACATCCTGGAATTTTCTCCATTGGCCTGAAAGATGTAAGAAAAAAAAAAAATGTCCATTTATCTTCCTTTAGGCCAATCGGAGAATGGTCTCATAGGATGAACGAGGAGCCAGAAATAAGGACCGAAGGGGAAAGGGAAGGGGAGAATAGTTAATAGCTATACTGTGTGTCTATGTTAAAAACTGAACACCCCGTCATCCTATTTCATGTATAGTTAAGTTCTCAGATTTGTAAGTTTTTATACATCCTTTCATTGAATAAAGATTTAATTAAATGGGTATACAATTTTATCTCTGTATTTGTCTAAGAAATGCAGGAAGGGGGAGTGGAGAAGCCATTGCACAAGGGGTCGTTTGCTTGCTGTGTTTTATCCTGTCTGCAGAACTTCGGGCAGTTCCCCTAACCTGAGTGACATTTTCCACATTTGTACAGTGAAGATGCCGACAACTGCATTAGGTCATTACATTGTGAGAATCAGAAGAGCAAACTCTGTGAAAATGCTACGAACAGTCAACCTTGGACCAGGACTGGATCTGGAGATCATTTGATCTGACTTTCTTTTACAAGGAAGAAAAAGGAGGCTAAGGGTTTGCCTAAAGACACAAATTCAGGACCAGCAATTAGCGTAATGGCTATGTCACTGGACTCCCATGTAGTCGACCACGGTTCAAGTCCCGGACCCAGTGGCTTAAACTCACGCCTGGGGCGTGTGCGTGCATGTTTGAGATCCCAAGAAAAGAATAGAAGAGAAGGGATTGCAGCATGGCAATCCCCCCTGGGGGGTGATGTCTGGCAAGTGCAAGTGCCCTATAGCAAAAATACCTCTCCCCCCCAAAAAAAAATGAAAACAAAGATGATACAAATTCAAAATGCAATATAAATGTAGATTATAAGATACTGTTTTCTACCAATTTCAACTCCTTAAAAATAATTTTGCTCACATCTCTTAACTTAAATGAGAGGCCTGTAAGTTAACATCCTGAGTTTCTGGGAGAGGATAGGGTGTGCCTCTGCAGCCCCCACCGTTCCTCTCCCCTCCTCCTTCCCCTCTCCCCAGGCAGCCTTGAAGGGATGAGAGATGCCCTAGGGCAGGGTCTTGGAAACCAGAAAGTCGGGGGCTCACAAGGGGCCATGGTGGGTGAAGGCAGAGGCCAGTCAGCCCCAGGTCAGCTCCCCAAGATGGTGGAGGAGGAGGGCAGCCATCATCTACCCAGGTAAGGGGTGCAGGGGCTTTTAACACCAGCTGGCTGCCACCTTTACCATGAAGGGCCTGTAAAACCCCTCCCTCACAGAATCAAGAGCCAGAAATAGGTACTGAAGCCCACCCACCTCACCTTAAAATACTCAATGCCTCTCCCAATCCCGAGGTTATGCATTTTAACAATGGGTTTTGTGTTTCTGATGGAACTCATTTAAATAAGCCTTGCAAATTCCTGGGATGATAGGAGTAATCTGAACACATACTCTTCAGAATTCATTTTTTGACATTTTTTGTTCTTGGGCCAGGAGGTGGCATGATGATTAAGGTGCTGGATTCCCACATGGCTGAACATGGTTCGAGTCAACATCATGCCAGGCACATGTGTTCACACAAAAGGGATTGCAGTGTGGCCATCCCTCTTGGGGGTGATTTCTCATTTTCTCTCTCTGTCTGCCTCTGTCTCTGGCCCTATGGCAAAAAACCTAAAATCAAACGAAACATTATGTCTTCCCTGAAACAGAGACAGCACTCTCAACAGGGCCCTGACACCACGATCCGACTACAGACCCAGCCTTCCTATGGGGGTCTAATGCTGGCTGCAGTCAGGCCCCTCAGAGTGAATTTGAGTCCTCATTCTTCTGGCCCTGGCCCTTATTGCCACCACTGGTTCTACTACTTTTCCTTTCAAAGGAAAAACAATAAAAAGTGGCTCATTCATTTTACAGCTGCTGTTTAGAAATAGATATTGTAAAGTACTGTGGGGTTTTACCATAGGAAACAGACGTGAATGGGAAGAAAGCATTGCCATTTAAAGGCAGTTTGGGATGATGTGATTTAGGAATGGGGAGTGGAGTGGACTCAACCTCTTCATTGCAGTCATGGGAGCTAGCTCGCGGCATCACTGCCTTTGGGATTTCACCTTGCAAGAATGGGAATAGAGCTGAGGCATCCAAAATGAACTCGAGTTCAAAATGACAGGCCTCAGTCATGCATTCCAGGTGAAACACTGCATTGTTCAATAAGAGAGGCGGGCTGGCCCCATGGCCTAATGGTTAAGAGAACCGAATCCCATGTGGTCAACCACGGTTTGAGTCCTGGCCCCTGTGGCTTGAGAGAAACATGACGGGCACATGTTCGTGCGTGCCCCAAATCTCCACAGGATGGAGAGATGGAGAAGGTTGGGCGTGTGACCATGCCCCACTGGGGGTCCTTTCTCTATCTACCTCTCTCTCTGCCTGTCTCTGGCAATTAAAAAAATAAAAAGATATACACACTTAGAAGTGTGGCTGGAGACACGTGCGAGTGGTGTCTCCTGTAATTCAGTCAGCGATTATAACGGAGAGGGAAGCCTCTCACTGTTCACTAGGAATGAATTCTGGGACAACTGGAATGTAACTTGTTCCTCAAGTACACTGGCATTTTAGTGACAATTTTCAGAACCATCAGAATATCTGAATTGCATTTTCCTTTGTTAAGTCTTCCATTTTGATCCAGAAAAAAAGAGTGATTATATATCATTTGCAGGTAAGCAAGATTTAAATTTAGAAATCTTTAAGCAAATTAAAAGTTAATTATCTTGGGACAAGCAGATGGCATTATGGTTACATTGCTGGACTCCCACGTAGTCAACCATGGTTCAAGTCCCAGACCCAGTGGGTTTAAAACGCTGGGCTTGTGTGTGTGTGTGTGTGTGTCCAAAATTCTGAGAGGAGACTGGAGAAGAAGGGATTGTGGCATGGCCATCCCCCCTGGGGGACAATTTCTCACTTTCTGTCTCTCCAGCAAGTGCATGTGCCCTATAGCAAACATCTCTCTCTAAAACGTTAAATTATCTTTTTTTTTTTTTGGGAGAAGTTTTCGTTATAGGGCGCATGCGCTCACCAGACAGACAGGCGAGAAATCCCCCGCCAGGGTGGATGGTCACACCGCAATCCCTTCTCCTCCATTCTCCTCTCGGGATCTTGGGCATGCACGCACATGTGCCCGGCGTGAGTTTTAAACCACCGGGTACGGGACGCAAACCGCGGTCGACTACGTGGGAGTCCAGCGACACAGCCATTATGTTAATTGCTGGTTCCCTAAAATGTTAAATTATCTTAAGATACAGACAAATTAATCTGTGTTTTCTAGAACTATCTCCTTAAACACAATTATAAAAATACCAACTAAGCTGTTAGCAGCTAAGAAAAAAATGAGAATTTTTTTATTGGGTGTTCAAGAAATTCATGATGCATTTTTGCATTTAAAAAAAAAAGCACAAAAACAGAACAGAAAAATGCATCATGACTCTCCCAACAACTTAACAGTATGAAAAAAGTGAATCAAGATAAAATGATATTGTGGTTTTATTCTGAGGCAGATCAAAATATTTGAAACCTAAGTATCTTTTTATTTTTTTCTTTTTTTTTTTGCCAGACGATACATTCACTTACTGGAGAGAGAGAGAATGCAAGAACTGGGAGAAAGAGAGGAAAAGAAAAACATTCCACGGGGAATGCTCATGCCGCATTGCTTTCTTTTCTCTTTCAGGATTTTGGACACACACACACACCTGGCGTGTTTTTCAAGCTGTCAGGTGCAGGACTCGAACGTTGCTGTCAGCCATTTGGGATCCAGCCACCTTAACCTCCACACATGGGCTGATCCAAAGAACCATTACTAAATTTGTGAATCTTGTGCTATTCTCTGGGAAATGTATGCTGTCTGCCCTGGTGAAATTCTCTAGTTGTGAAGATGATTCCTGTGAACGACACATTGTCAAGGATGAGGCTGAGTGGGAAGGAAAGCAAGATCGTATACTGGGCGTCTACCTGCTGTACGCTTTCCTTTACTCCTAACAAACCTGTCAGACATGGCTCTCCTTTCGTAAGATGAGAAAACAGACTCAGGGAGGTGCAGCAGCTTTAGCTGAGATTACCCAGCCAGGTAGAGACAGCTAGGATTCAGGCTCCCATGTGACTCCCTTCAAAGCACAGGTCTCGCGGGAGCAGACGGTGGTGTAGCAGCAATGCAGTCCTCTGAGATGATGGGTACACGTGGGGAAGTCCCAGGTTTGCATCTGGAAGCTCCCCTGGAAACACTGGGCACGCGAACGTTTGCCCGTGATACGGGCAGGCTGAGGCTGGAGGCGTACTGCACTGTGTTGAGGGTGCCCATCTCTCTCTCTCCCTCATTCTCCTTCTTTCTCATGGAAGAAAGAAACTTTTTAAAAAGCAGTTCTTTTCTACTTCCTGATGTTAAACACCCGATATGCAAGGTTTGACCAGCACTTGGCAAATGACAAACCCTGTGGCCACCAGCAGAGCAAGCAGGGGGTAGGAAGTGTAAGACGTGGCTTTTCCTGCTCATCTCGCCAACTTTCTGGTGTTTGGCTTTGGACCTAGGTTTGTCCGAATTATTTTATAGTGGAAAAAGATATGTTTTCCCAAATATGTAAGCAACTGGAGGGCTAGAAGCAATGCGGGAGAAAGAGGAGGAAGGGGAAAAGGTTTTTTCCCTGTTAACGTGTTTATTTTGCTACTGAGGCAATTCACGTATTTGCAGCCTTACATGACCACAGTGGCCCTCACACTTCTGTGTGTTAGAATCTCCGGGAGGCCTTGTCAGTCCTGCCCTGGACTATCTGACTCAGCGGGCGTAGGGTGAGGCCCAAGGATTTCTTTTCTTTTTTTTTTTTTTTTTTTTTTTTTTTTGGGAAGGTTTTTGCTATAGGACGCATGCGCTTGCCAGAAAGACAGAGAGAGACAGAGAGACAGAAAGCGAGAAATCACCCCCCAGGGGGGATGGCCACACCACAGTCCCTTCTCCCTTCTCTCGGGATCTTGGGCATGCATGCACCCACGCCCAGCATGAGTTTAAGCCAACGGGTCCGGGACTTGAACTGCGGTCAACTACTTGGGAGTCCAGTGACATAGCCATTACACTAACTGCTGGTCCCGAGGCCCAAGGATTTCTAACTGCTTCCCTGATGACACTGATGCCAGGAGCCCCACTTTGAAAACAGCATCATTACCGTATTTTTCCTGCTGTGATATTACAGGCCGTTCTTGGCTCTACCTGCTTCTCTGAGTTTAGTGAATGGGCAGAAAGGGGTCCGTGCCCTTTCTCACATGCTTCTTTGAGACAAAGGGCTCCTTCATGAGACAGGTGCAATGTACAGGTCTGTTTACGAGCCCTCAGAGGTGTGTGAGAGCGGCTCTGGATATAATCTACCTCCCTGGCCTCATTCGAAATGCCCATGACATCTGTGAGCACCGAATAAAAATGTACCTGAAATATACCCTAGGTCATTTCTGAAGAGGTCACCTGTAAGATCCTCCTTACAATGAGAAAGGCCAGCATCCAGGTGAGGAGGAAGGACGGTGTTACGGAATGTGCCCAGATCACAAAACTGGGTGGTGATTATAGAACACAGTTCTCCAATGCCAGAGCCCTTTGTGCGACCCTTCCTGATCTGCTGTCAGTCACATCTTCTCTCGTTTTTCTTTAACAGAATAATATGGATTGTCCTGCTCTGTGTCTCCATAGTTAAGCCAGATCCCATATAGTCAACCATGATGTTTGAGTCCCGGACCTGGTGACTTGAAAAACACACTGGGCACATGCACATACACCCAAAATCCCAACAAGAGGGAAAAACAAAGACGAGATTGCAGCATGACCATTGCCCATTTTGGAATGATTTCTCCTCTCCCTTTCTGTCTGATCAATACATGTACCCTCTAACAAAAAAAAAAAAAAAAAAGAAATGGACTGAAGAATTCTTTGCTCTTTCCAGTTAGGTGGTAATTCCCCTAAGCAGACAAAAGTCGGAAGGCAGCCACCCAGAGAGAAGCAAAAGCCTGAATGCACAGAGCCTGGGAGCGACTGGGAAGGCCCCCAGGTTTAGCCCCCTGCAGACTGGGGTCCCTCCACCCTCGTAGTACTTCCCTGGAGATGAGCTAGCCGGCCACAAATACTACAAGACTTCAGGGAGAGGCAGACAGAAGGGCAGGGTGGACACACAAAGCAAGGTTTTACAACTACATACAAGCATGTTTAAATACGGCGTACACTGCAGTTTAAGATCAGCGCCATTACTCTGAATCTACAAAGTACGCCAAGAGAGAGCACCAGTTCATGGGCAGCCATGAAGTTGCTGCTGCTAGGTGGTTTTGTTTCTGTGTTTTGCCATGGGGTGCATGCATTTGCTAGAGAGAGAAGGAAAGTGAGAAATCACCCCTGGGGGCATAGCCACGCCACAGTCCCTTGTCCATTCTCCTCTTGGGATTTTGGCTGCAACCACACAGGGGCCAGGGGTGTGGGGGTTTTTTTTATTGTTTTGTTTTGTTTGAAGAGAGGTTTTTGCTATAGGGCACGTATGCTTGCTGGAAATACAGATAGACAAAAAGCGAAAAATCACCCTCCAGGGGGGATGGCCACGACACAATCCCTTCTCCTCCATTCTCCTCTGGGGATCTTGGACATGCATACACATGTGCCCCGGTGTGAGTCTAAGTCACCAGGTCCAGGACTCAAACGTGGAGAGCCACATGAAGTCCAGCAATGTAATCATATGCCATCTGTTAGTACTGGGCCAGGTGTATTTTTCAATGTGCTGGGTCCAGGACTCAAACAATGCACTCAGCATGTGGGATCCAGCACCTTTACTACATGTACCCACTGGTCCTAGGTGGACAGTTTTATCAAAATTTCAGCTCCAGTTACTGAAATAATGCATTGGATGTATTGAGTCATCAGAAAAGTCAGGATGCATTTTTGCATAAACAGAAAAAAATACATCATGACTTTTCTGACAACCCAGTATTTTACATGTCTAGTTTATGAAGCACTTTTAGAACTGGGAAATCCTGTGAAGTGCTTAGATACAGGTTCTGGAATCAGCTGAGATGGGGTAAGTGAACTCCAACTCATCTTTCTGTCATCAAGCTGCAGTTTGGGCATGAATTTTTCATGTCGTTGTTAAAGACGGAGTCTCGCTATGTTGCCCAGGTCAGCTTCTGACTCCCAGTCCTCCTGCTGGGAATTTCAGGTACACACCACCACACCCAGCCTGTAGACTGGACCAGAAATCAAACCCGTCCCTGCCACGTGGTCCCATCCTGCAGCGCACAATGCCTCAGCAGCACATGCACTGTGGCCAGGCCTGTAGATGAGACTGAGAAACGCTGCAAGATCTGGGGACGTTACCACCCCCTAAGTGTCTCCAGACACAGAGAGGGCAGCCAAAATCTCGACTCTCTGTCTGGAGTGCTCTTCTGAGACCCCATATATTCTCTTGTTGGGAAATAATAGCATGGGCCCTCATTGCACCATTTAGGAAATGTCATTCTACCTCTCATCAAGTATGAGCGTTACAGTGAAGCTTCCCTTCAGAGGTTACAGGTAAAACAACTTAGTCCTGTTAAAACTTCTAATGCCAACATGTGATGAAAGACTACGTGAAATTACACATTAAGATCACTTCTACCTACAGAATAGTAAAGATACCTGCTTGGATATCAAAGACAGGGAGCTGATTTCTAAGCTATGACAGCACTAAAAAAAATAAATAAATAAAATCACAGCTTTCTTCACTGCTGTGCTGAGTCCTGGTCTCCTGACCCAAAATCTGCATTACCACTTCAAAGTCTCAGCTTTCTCCTACATAAAAATGGAGCCCAGATTATGTTCCCAATTCCGATGATTTAGACTAAAGACAGTATGGAATTTAGTGATGAGGAGAAACTTGCTTTTGCACAAAAACCACGCCAGGTCAGGATCCACTTTGAGAATCCCACTAGAAACGAACAGTCCTGTGGATTTGGATTTACATGGCATCAGTTTTGTGTTTGGGTTCCAACCTCTCACTACCTGGGAATCCTGGGGACTGTGTCCAATTCCTCTCTTGGAGAGTTGGAGAAAGGCTTCTAGGGACCAGCAGATGGTATAAAGGTTAGGTCGCTGGACTTCCACATACTCGACCACTGTTCGAGTACTAAACCTGGTAGCTTACAACTCGCCAGGCACATGTGTGTGTACGCCCCAAATCCCAAGAGCAGAATGAAGAAACGATTGCAGCATGGCCATCCTCCCAGTGTGAGGAGGGGTAGCTTTCTTGCTTTCTGTCTCTCTGTTTCTCTGCCTCTCTGGTGAGTGCACGCACCCTATAGTAAATATCTCTCTGAAAACAAACAAACAAACAAAAACAAAAAAGAAGAAGACTTCTAACTCTGACTCTGGTTGGCATTTCAGAGTTTTTTGTGGCTATCCAAAACTGTACATGAAACAGGAGCCAGATGCGGTGGCCTAGCAGTTATGTTATACTTGACAATGATGGAGTCACATGAAAAAGTCCCAGGTTCGTGCCCCGAGATCTCCCTGTACACACAGGCTGCCTGTGATCCTGTTTGGCTGAAGCTGGGAGGAGGATTGCGAAGACCCTCTTGGGGTGCCTGTCTGTCTCTATATATATATCTCTCTGTCTCTCTCATAGAATAAATAAACTTAAAAAAAAATTGAGAGTCAGAGGTAAGCCAGAACCTTAATGAGATCCCAATTCAAAGGGCCCACAAACCTTAGAACGGTTAAGAATCACCGATGAAGATTTTATGCATTCACACCTGTCCCAGATAAACTCATTCCAAACTCCCATGACATTCACAGTGTGACAAGAGTGGCTAAGTAGTTCAAAGTTGAGCTTAAATGCTCAGTGAACATCACAGGACTGGAGAGAAAAGCAATGAAATGGAATCAAAGTGAAATTACGGAAAGAAAACCCACGGCTTTAATTAGATTGCATTTTATTTAGATAAACGAGAAGCTGTCCCCAAACAAAACTAGGAAATCAAATATCGTCTCAGACTAGAGGTCACTGCTAAACTCGAACTTTACACCAAAAGCTAAAATGTCCAGCCCTTGACTATATGTAGTTTCAAACATTGAAGGAAAATACTGGAACAAAGTATCTATGTACAGAGAGGCGCAACTTATGGGTACCCAAAGCAAAATCACCTGAGGGGGAAGACAATTCATGTTCCCCAATTATCAGAAGTGGTGAGTCTACAAATCTCGCATTGCTTTCTATGGTACATGGCTCCGTAGGAATGCCAAAAATAGCAAAATGTAGGCACTTGCTCGGACGTCTGCAATTTACATTTAATGAGTATGTACTTTATAAGTTAACAGCAGCTTCAAAATTATAAAATAGAATTGTATTTCATGCTACTGTTCGTGCTCCTCTTGGTCACAAAACAATGTCATCCAATGCACATAGATACAGAGCTTATACACAAGACATCCAGGGCACACCCAGACAGGAGGACAGAACGCAGAGTGGGGAAAGTTACTGCCGGGAACCTGGTGGCGATGGCTAGAATCACCAGGCCTTGTGCTGGAAGGAAAGACAAACACAAACAGGCTGAAGTGGAAGGACAGAACTGAAGTTAAACACTCGGTTGTTCATGAACTCCACACATCTTCTAATCTGTTCAAGAAAAGAGCACAAAGTTCCTTCCCGTAATAGAGAAGAAATGAAGTCAATAAAGTCAATATACCCTCACAAATTCTTATCGTCACCAATACTTTTTAGTTGCTCTTCAAAAAAGGACAGTGACATCTGGATTTCTTTTATGTCTCAGTTAGCAAAAAAAAAAAAAAAGAAAAAGAAATTAGATCAGAAGTTTTGTTTGTATTTTTTTAATTTGGGGATTTTAATATTTGATAATTAAGCAAAGGTGGCTGCTATATATACTTGAGGGTAAGTCCTAAAAAGATATGAACTGTTTTCCAACTATATGAAGTGTCTTAGAAATACAGTCAATCAGTTATGCAGTCAGGTTTGTTAAATAAGAGAGACTGCTCTCAGTTTTGGCAGCAATTTTTTTTCTTCTACAATTTAAATCTTATTAACTGGCAGGCAAAATTTAAATGCTCAAACTGGTCCTGAGTTTGAGTGAAAAGGAAGCAGCATGGATGCCAGGCCAGTGCGAGATGCAGAAAAGTGGAACTTCACAAGTAATAGGTGCCAGTCGATCGTCTGACAACATCCCGCATGGATCATTAGCATGACTCAGCATTTTGACATTTCTACGGTTTTCTCAGACCATCTTTTAGGCAAGGCATTTCTGCTATTAAGCCCTTTTAACATTCCTTCCTAGAGATGCTCGCCATTGTTTGAAACTGAAAATATTATCACGGAAAATTGACTTTTCTGAAAATGAAGGGCGGCAGAATTACCTCAGTGATGTCCGTCTGAAAACCTACTACTGGCTCATTTCAGCAAAGGCATCTCTGTCATGGCTCTCCCTGAACTCCACCTCGAATCAGTACAGAGGGATATTTTCATGTATTTCTTCATTACAGAGTTTCAGCTCATCTACGAGTGTTAGCTTAGCATTATTTTTCGATCCAATCCAGTAAACATAGACCCCGGGCTTCCTCATATCTAATAAAACCAGCAAACCTATGTGAAGCAAATGCTTTATTTAAACCAGTTGTCAAATCACAGTTTGTCTAAATGAACAGAACGCACACTGTTCTTCCAAGAATGGGCAGAAATACGGCACAGACGCAATCCGGTATCCATCAAAAAACCACCTGTAAGGACCCTGACTTCTTTGGCGCTGCTTGTAAAACGCGCTCCAGCATCTAAGAGAAGACGCAGACCCTCGCAGCAGTCAGTTCTCCTCTTCACATGAAAAATACTGCACTACTTTGCCTCAGGATCAAGCTCCCTCATCTGTCCAAACAACAACAATTAGAAGAAAAGACTTGAAAGTTAATCCACCATGGAAAAAAAAAATTTCTTTCTGACCTCCACTAGACGCAAAAAGAAAAAGTTCACAGTAACAGTAGAACATTCTGTCCATTTCAAAATGTTTATTTTTAGGACGCTGCATAGTAGGAAAGTGACCAATTTCAGAGTACGACTAAACATAGACCTAGGCATCAGTGAATTCGAAAATAAAAATTGTACCTTCTGATCACGAATGTTATTTCTAGGAAGCTCTGCTTTTCACAGGTCCTAATCGAGGCTTAAAGCTTCCCAAGGCTTCGCCATGGCTGCAGGCCCTGTCATATACTGCGGGATACAAAAGGCAGGGGACTATCCTGCACATTTCCCTAAACATTAAGAAAAATATACAATAGATACAGAAGGAGGATTACTGAAAACATACACATAAATACATAAAGAATGATGCTCCAGTTTGAGAAGTAGAACTAGGTATTGCCAACTCCCATTTCGGGTTAAGAAGTTAGGCCCTTAAATCAGAAACATTGTATGGTGTCAGGGGAAACAGGAATAGCGTGGTCTTGAAACGAGGAAGTGTTAGACGGCTATGGCTCCTGAGGATGCCTCAGGATTGTCGGGGCCCTCCAGGAACGCGATTGAGCGGATGCGCCTGCTCTCTGGCTCTCCGAGTTCAGAAATAGTGCTCTCGACTTTCTTCAGCAGCATTCGTGTTCTTCTACTTGTCTTTGCATCCTGGTCTTGCAAATATACACGTGTAACTGCAGAAGGAAGAAAGAATCGGAGTGAATATGATCTCTTTTTCTCCCTTGTTTATTACCAGCACAAGAGTTGGTAAGAGTGACCTGTAGCAAATGGGGACCCCAAAATGACCAGAGTTGAACCTCCTTAAAAAATAAAAACAGAGATGGTCCACTGTTATCTCATACCACTATAAACATAGTGGCTACAGTTCCCCAGTGTCTACAGTCAGATTTATCATGTGCAATTGGATGTTTTAAAATGCTTGTTACTAGGGCCACCCAGTGGCGTGGTGGTTACGGTGGCTGGATCCCATATAGCTGATTGTACGGTTTGAGTGCCAGACCCAGGGGGGCTTGAAAAATATGCCAGGTGTGTAGCGTGCATGCCCAAAATCTTGAGAGGGGAATGGAGAAGGGACTGCAATGCAGCCATCTCCTCCCACTTTCTCTTTCTCTTTTCTTTCCCTTCCTTCCTTCCTTCCTTCCCTCTCTTTCTCTCTCTCTGCCCCCACCCCAGCAAGCACACATGCCCTATAGCAAAATTTAAAAAAAAAAGAAAGTTTTTTGCTACTGCTTGAAGTAACTTTTTTCTAAAACCTCTAAATTTAATTTCAAGCAGGTTGATATAAATCTACTTTTTAGCTGCTAGTGATAAAAATGAAGAAAAAAAAATCACTTAATAAAATCTCAGAGCCAGCCCTGTGGCTTAGTAGTTAACAGAATCACATCCACATGGCTGACCCAGTTTGTGTCCTGACCCTGGTGGCTTTTAAAGCATGTTGGCAGGGCCAACAGGTATGGCTGACCATGGTGTGAGTTCCAGACCTGGTGGCTGGAAAATCTCACCAGGTACGTGTGCATGAGTGCAGTCCCAAAATCCCAAGAGGAGAATGGAAGAGAAGGGATGGCAGTGTGGCCATCCCTCTGAAGAGTGATTTCTCACTTTCTCTCCACTGTCTCTCTCGGTCACTTTCTGGTGAATGCATGTGCCCTATAGCAAAAATCTTAAAAAAGAAAAGAAAAAGAAAAGCATGCTGTCATGTATGTGTGTGTACTCAGAATCCCAATGATATAGAAAAATGGAGGAGGAAGGATTATGGCATGACCACGCCCTACCGGGGGTGCCTTCCCCCTGCCTCCCCTCCCCTGGCCATCTCTCTTGTCTCTCTCTGGTGAGTCTGGTGAATACATACACCCCCTGACAAGTTAAAAAAAAAAACCCTCAAATTAGTTGGTATGGTGCTGAATGAGCACAATGTACTTCTTGTGCCTCTGAAGCAAACACACATGTGCACAGACACACGCCCCTTTATTTTCCTCTGGAGTCGTCACATGCGGGGTTAAAATGAAGCCATTATTTTCATGACATCAGTAAGAGTAACTGGCATTTCTTTAAGAAAAGAAACAAAACTATTCTGGCCCTTTGGAGTCTAGTTGATAGTTACTTCCCTAATGAAGGTTTGGCATAAAATCATAATTATCTGAACTCCCCGATCCTTTATAACCAATTTTCCATTTAATGGCGTGAAAGAGGAAAAAGCTGTTCTAGAAGCAAAGGAAGCTGACTTACATGATGCTTTAGGATTCGGCGAGTTCTGCTGTGGCTGACTCTCTCTCTGGTTTCTGTGTCTCCTCCTGGGCGTGGGCTCTGGTCTCGCCGTCTTCTGACTCACTGTACACTTTGCCTTCCTGAAGTTCCACTTCCTGGGGGGCGTCCTCCTCTGTTAGTTTTGGTCCGTTTGCATCTGGGGACTCTTTGGTTAAACCTCCTGAGGCATCAGGATCTGCCAGGGCTGAGCTTGGGATCTCAGGGTCGTCAAGGGCCTCATCATTTTTGTCTTCTTTGGATTCACATAGTGGCTTCTCTGCCATTTCTCCTAGCATGGTGCGACTATCGTCTTCTGACACAGCCTCTGTTCCGCTTCTGCCTCCCTCTGCTTTGGATGGGAGAACAGCCTCTTCGAGCTGCTTGTCATTTACACTGGAACTTTCCAACTCATCAGTCATGAGCTGTTCTGAAGCTTCACTTGCTTCTTTGGAGACATCGGCCTGAATCTGTCCCAGGGTGGGGAGCTCCGACTGCTCTCTGCCTGGAACACTCCATGTTCCATCCTGTGCAGGGGCCTGGCCCGCACATCCTTCCTTGTCCATTTTCTGTCTAGCTCCCTGGCTGTCGGAGTTCATCAGGGGAACCTGAGCCTGAGCCTGAGCCTGGGCAGTAGAGGGAAACGTCTCAGGAGCCGTTTCTTCCGTGCGTACAAACTGGTCAACGGCCGTCTGAATGATGTTTTGGACGAGTTTATTGCTCTTGGTCTCAAGTTCCAAAATCTCACATTCAGCCTTTAAAGCTTCCTCTCTCGTTACACTCACGTTGACTTCCTGACAAACCACCTCCTCGTCGATTTCCTCTGTCTTCTGCTTCTGTGACGTGGTTTTCTCTCCTTCCAGGTGACAGCCTGGGCCCTTCTCAGGAGTGCACAAGGCTACAGGTGGTGTGGATTCCGCCTGAGACTCAGGCCGTGTGGACGCAGCATCTTCTCCTGCCCAAGCAGTGACATCTTCATCTTTTTCAGAGGATTTCTCTTCCAGTACTAAATGCGCGCCTGCCAACTGCAACGTTTCACCTGTTTCTAAAATTCTGACCGTCTCTCCTAAGACTTTCTCCTCCACTGCTGCAGCTGTTAGGGCGAATGATTCCTCGGAGCTCTGAATTTGAATTCCGGTGCATGCTGCCTCCTCGAGGCACTGAGGAAGGCTCCCTTCGAAGCTGTGCACTTCCTTCTCCCCGTCTATGGTGGCCACACGAAGCGTCTGGACGAGCTCCTTACTGCTCTCTTCAGATACAGTAACAGCTGGTTTCCGCTCAACCTTCTCTTCACTCACTGGGGTTGGCTTGGCTTCCACTTTCTCCCTTTCCACTTCAACTCCCACCTCTCCCACCACTGGGGTTGAAGGACGACGACTCTGGTGTTCGATACTGTCATTCTTTTGACACTCAGCTTCTTCAGTCGCTTCATCTTTAAGCACGACCTCAGATACCTTCTCCTGACTGACCGCAACTGTGTCCACAGGCACCTCGGGTCCTCCGGCAGACGGTCCATCTTGGGTGTCCTCATCAGCACACCGGCCAGCCTCTTGAGTCAGCTCAGCCTTTGACAGAATGGGTACAGGGTCCACTGATAACTCGCTATCTGTATGTTCTAGAATTTCTTCCGCTTTGGACTGTTCCTGATTTTCTTCCTGGGATGGAAAACCAGAAGGCGCTGGAGCTCTCTCTTCCTGTGCTGGAACCTCCTCTGCTTCTGTGTCCCGAGACTGGGTGTCAGGTGCAACGTCACTGTCTTCATGGATGTCCATGATTTTGTCGTGCTGTGTTGTACCCAGAGGTTCAGACTCTGCTACTCGGGTGCTTCCATTGGTCTCACTGTCCATAAGGGTTTCAGCTGAGTCAGGGGGAATGGCCTGTTCTACCACAATCTCCTGCAATTTTGCCTCTGCCAAAGGTTCGGCTGGACACGTAGGTACAAGCTCACTGGATTCTAGAGTCTCTGTGACTTGCGGGGCTTTATCAGAGCTTTCTGGGGTGGCCCCCGGTGTTAAATCCTCGGCTTGAGTTTCTTGTCCCTGCACCATCAACATGACACCCATCTCCTTCTTCGGATCTAGCGCTCCAGAATCCTCTTCCGTTTCTGACTCTCCTTTCCGCGTGGTCTGAACCGTGTCTTCTGGCCCACGGGTGTCGAGCAGCTGGGACTCCTTCACTTTTTCTGCAACCGCCTGCAGGACTTCTTGCGTCCGCCTCTCTCGGTCTTCTGTGTCTGGGACGCCATCTTCAACCTCCTGAACTGGTGTGGCTTCCTCTGTGGTATTTGGGGAGTCGGTGAGCTGGGAAACAGCCGACACCATCTCTGTGGTTTCTTCGGCGCCAGAAGCTTCAGTGACTTCTTCAGGACCAAATGCCCCTGTGGTTTCTGCAGCTGTCGAGATGGCAGCAGGTAATCCCCCCTCGCTCACAACCACGTCACCACGGGCATCTCTGCTCTCTGGCAAAGTTTTGGTAACCAGGAGGGGCTCTTCTGCGATGGTTTCTCCTACCACGACCTTGCCAGTTAATGGTCTGGTTTCGTCTTCTGCTAGTTCCAGGGGTCCTGTCACTGAAGCAGAAATCCAGGAGGGGGACCTTTCTTCAATACTGGTGACTGCCCTTGTCCCATCGACCACCGCCACAGCCACTGTATGCACCAGGGTCTTACTGAGCTCCTCAGACACGTAAACAGCTACCTTTTGCTCGGGCTTCTCCACCCCTTCCTGGGCTTGCTGGGCTTCCATTTTCTCCCTTTCTACGGCGTCATACTCGGACAGAGGGACGACAGCGGGGACATCGGAATCATCCTCGTTGACCTCTGTGGGCCCGGTCTCTTCCACAGTGGTTTGCTCTTGTTTTCCATCTGCCCTTTTCTTCCTTCGTCCCGGAATAAATTTCTTAATTGAAACCCAAGACTCTTC
Source organism: Tupaia belangeri chinensis (assembly GCF_000334495.1). Lineage (NCBI taxonomy): Eukaryota > Metazoa > Chordata > Mammalia > Scandentia > Tupaiidae > Tupaia > Tupaia belangeri. The sequence continues at coordinate 5,400,999 of NW_006159444.1, forward strand.
TCTCCCAGGTTCGGCATCTGAAGCTGAGTGTTCGAGACCAGATCCAGCTACAGAGTCTTCGTTTTTCTCCTCCATTTTGGACTTGGACTTTTTTCTGGCAGTGACTAATCGTTTAAATGACTCCCAGGTGGAAACGCCCTCTCCTTCCGAAGGGCTTCCGGCCTGCTCAGGTGAGGAACTTCCTTGCCCTTGATCGTGTTCTTGGGAACTAGGGAGAGTGGCGTCTGTCCCTGCGTCTCTGTCTTTTGCAGCGTCATCCGCTTTCTGGCTGTCTCCCGCCGTCTTGGGGCCCCCCTCCTCATCGGAGGATGATGCTTTCCGTGCTCTTTTCTTGGAGGACCCCACACAGATCAAGGCTTCCCAGGACACAGAGGTGTCGACCCTGCGCTTTGGTTCTTCTGGCTTTGGCTCGTCCCCCTGGCGTTTCGTTTCCTCCGGCATTTCTGAGGCTGCGCTCTCTGTGGAAGACAAGGTGGCGCTCTTCACCTTGTCCACCTCGTCCTCTTTATCGCTTTCCGACGGCCTTCGCACGCGTTTCTTGGGTGTCACCATCTTTTTGAAAGATGCCCAGGGAGTCACCCCTTCTCTTCTTTTCTCTCCATCAGAGGTCGCCCCTTCTTCTGCTTCAGCATCCTGGGGTGCCTCTGTGATCCCTCGCTCCAGACACGTGATCTCCTCTGGCTCCTCAGGGGAGGATGCGGAGCTGTCCCCCTTCTGCTCGTCAGTGCTATCTGGGGACTCCGCGGGAACCTGGTTGTGCTCCCCGGACTCCTCGTCTCCTCCTCCTCGTCTCTTGTGTTTCTTTCCAGAAAGCTTCTTTAAGCCAGTGCTACTGAACAGCTTCTTTAAAGGGCTTCCCTGCACCTTGATCCTCTCCTGTGATGACAGTATTTCCACCTCAGTGACGACGCCATCAGGGTGCTTCGACAACGCCTTGTCATCGGGGCTTAACTCGGCTTGCTGGAGGTGGTCCCCTCCTGGGGCACAGACCTCTCTGGTCTTCCCCAGCTCCTCGGCAGGTTCTGCTTCCTGAAGTTCAGCCTCTGTTTCAACGAACTTTTCTGGGGGCAAAGATCCTGCTTCTTCCTCCTCCGCTTTCTGCTCCCCAGTTTTCTGCTCCGAGGTGTCGACATGCACCTCTGCTACCACTTCCTGGTGCACATCTACGCTTTCATCAAATACTTCTGTTGCCAGGGGAGCTGATTTCTCTTCGGAAGGTCCCTGCAGGTCGTCACCCGGATCCTCCGAGGGCAGCTCCACTTTCTCGTAGTCGGCGGACAGCCTGGCCTCCTGGCTGCTCTCCAGTGGCTCCTGCGGACCAGGCTGCTCGGACGCGGTCAGTTTCTCGCAGGTGTCTTCTGTCTTCTCTTTGTCCTCTGTATCTCCTTTTTCTGGCTCTGACTCCTTTTTCTTCTCTGAAGCTTCTAGCTCATCCTCCTTGGGCTTCCTGAAACTGGTCTTTTTCCGCCAGCCAGCCCAACCTTGAGTGAAGAATTTTTTGAAGGGTGATGCTGTTTCACTGGTCATGGGGCTGGTCGGGGATTCTGCAGGCTTGCTGGGCTCTTTTTCTGGTTTTTCTTCTCCTTCCTCTTTGCCCCCCTCTGCTACGGGGCCAGACTCAGCTTGAGGAGGGGTTTCTGTGCTGCTCTGCTCAGGCCTTGGGGTTTCTTCAGGCTTCTCGACGGGCTGCTTTAGTTCGCCTTCTTTGGGTGCTGCTTCTCCACTATCCCAGCTGGGCTCCTGGTGGTCGCCAGCCCCGTTTGAGCCCCCTGCTTCTTCCCCTTCATCTTTTTTGACAGTGAGTAGTTGGACAGCATCAGACTTCTCGGTCTTATCCTTTTTCACAGTGAACTTAAAACCAACAAACTTAAACACCTTCTTAAATCCAACGTCACTAGCCTGGGACTCGGGTGGTTGGGTTAACTCTTCTAAGTTGCTTTCTGAAGAAGGAATCTGTTCAATTATTTCAGGCATTTCCTCCTGCACATCCTTCGCCATGTCTTCAACAGCCGTGGAGCTGGTCATCTCTTTATCGGGGTCTCTTTCATTCACATCTTCAGACTCTCTCTGTCCAACTGTTATTAAAAAATAATAATAATAAGAGGGGAGAGGGAGAAATGATTACAATTCAAGAAAATTAATGATTTTTAAAACACAAGCAATTAATGCTTTCACTGACATTAAACAACTCTAGGACAGGATAAGAGTCTGGGTATTTATAAATCTCCATAGATCAGGCAATGTCTACTTTAAAAATTCAGATCCAAAGGTACTACTCTGCTCTTTCCGATCCCTATGAAAGGGAGTTAAGGAACTCAACTATCAAAAAAAAAAAAAAAATAGTTCATCCAAGTGGCCACAACCAGGGGTGGGTCAACCAGACAGCCTGTCTTCTGTTGCAATGTAAAAGGAACCACACATCACCCTTGGGGGGGATGATTTCTCATTTTCTGTCTCCCTAATGAGCACACGCACCTAATAGCAAAAATCTCTCTCAAAAAAAAAAAAAAAGTTTAACACAATCTGAGCATGAAGAACCAATCACACAAATCCACAATGAAGGACATTCTGCAAAACAACACACCTGACCTGAGATGTCAGTGTGACAAAGGACAAAAATCAAGCAAAAATGCAAGAGCGTTGTCTGAAAGTAGCTGCCAACTAGTTAAAGAGGTCTGGGAAAGAATGGGGTAACAGTCATAATTGGTGAGTTAGGTCAAGCGTGTGCAGGTGCCTATTACATTTTCCTGCAGGCTTTAAGTATTACCAGTCATCGGTGGGAAAAAGCAAGTCAGTGTGATTTCATGAAGGGGGGGCGTTCTGTCTCGATTAAGAGACTTAAAGACACAGCATCTAGAGATGCTAGCAGTGGTCTTGAATTAGGCATGTGTTAGGGGTAATCCGAGGTCTGAGGTCTGAGGTCCCAGGTCATCTACAGGACAATCCGAGGTCTTACTGAGAAAATCTGAATAGGATTTGGGATTTGATGAGATAATTTTTAATTAAATAAAAAGAAATTTTGACCGAAGGAAGTAGATTACCACACAGTATATTCATTAACCTCATTCTGGCTTAAAATCAAAACGGTGTCTTCTCTCTCTCTTTCTCTCTCTCTCTCTCTCTCTCCCCCGCACACACACACACACCTTCACATATGATCTCTGAGAGGTAGCACTGTGATATATTTCAGCTTTGCTTGTCGGATTTTTCTGTTTTCTACATAGGACATATTCTGCTTTCTATAGTAAACAATAAAGGTCAATTAAAACTGGTATCAAAAATGGTCTTAACAAAGACTACAAAAATATACGCAAATGTTCTCAGCACAAATGGAAGCTTAATAATTGTAACCAGCAACTACACCAGTACTTAGAACATAGCAATAAATATTTGGAATAAGAAATGTTTAGAGATACAGAAACAATACACCTCTTAAAATCCATAAATCCTTCAGTTTATATAACCTTACTGCTCCATGCAAACAAGTTTATTTTCATCTTTATCAATATTATAAATCTACATCTACAAATTTCCATTGTGCTATTTATTCGGTTTGACTTTGAAACTGAAGCCCAGAAAATTAAGTGAAAAGCTGCATAAGGTGGGGCCAGCAGGTGGCATAGTAGTTAAGGGACTGGACTCCCACGTGGCAGGCCACGATTTGAGTCCCGGATAGGGCGGCTTGAAGCTCATGCTTCAAAGGGTGTGCGCGCGTGTGTGTGTGTGTGTGTGTATGTGTGTGTGTGTGTGTGTACATGCCCTAAGTCCCAAGAGGAGAATGGAAGAGAAGGGACTAGGGCATGACCACCGCCCCCCGGGGGTGATTTCTCACTTTCTCTTTCTCTGACTGTCTCTCCAGCATGCACATGTGCCCTATGGCAAAAACCTTAAAAATTTTTTTTAAAAAAAAGACTGCTAAGATTTTATCAAGTCAGGGTAGAGCTTGGTGTGCAGTCTTGTTTCAATGTGCCCTATACTATGCTATGAGTTGACCTAATGTTATCTCTAAAACTTGGCTTTCCGAACATTACTTGATGTTTAGATATTTAAAGATGAAATTCATAAATTATCTGTAGTCTCGCTCTTATTCTCTCTCCCTCTGCTTTAGCAACAATGCTACACAGACTTCCTCTTCCTCTGTAAGAGCTCTGGTGACCAGTCAATTCTCACTTATCCTGACATCAACATCTAAGGTAGCATTACAACAAAAAGCAAAAAAGGTAAGAAAAAAAATCCCCAAATGAAACTTTACAGATAGAGAAAAAGATTTGTGATCTGAAGTATATTTCCTAAAAGATTTTCCTTTTCCTAAAATAAATAAAATTAAATAAAAATAATTATTTAAAAAGAAGAGGGGGAGGCAGCAGGTGGCATGGTGGTTAAGAGCACTAAACTCCTACATAGCCGATGGCAGTTCAAGTCCCGGACCTGGCGGCTTGCTTTTTCACTTTCTATCTCTGGCCAAATTCAAATAAATAAATAAATAAATAAAAATAATTCTTTAAAAAAAGATGTTCCTTTTTCTTTTTAAAAAATAACTATAAAACACACTTTTTTTGGGGGGGGTGCTATAGGGCACGTGCACTCGCCAGAAAGACAGTGAGAGACAGAGAGACAGAAAGCAAGAAACCACCCCCCCAGGGAGGTTGGCCACGCCGCAATCCCTTCTCCTCTAGTCTCCTCTCGGGATCTTGGGCACGCACGCACAAGTGCCTGGAGTGAGTTTTAAGCCACCAGGTCCACGACTCGAACAGCAGTCGACTACGTGGGAGTCCAGCGACATAGCCATTATGCCAACTGCTAGTCCCAAAATACATATTTTTTTACTTCAGAGGAAAATTACCATCTACACAAACATCAGGCCAAATATTCAAAGAGAAAGAAAAAAAAATCAGATATATTTGATTAGACTGTCCAGATCCTACACCAGATTTTAAATATATTTTCCCTGTTATTTTCTAAAAGCATATATTGGGTAGCCAGGAAAGGCATGATGCATTTTTGCATAGAAAAAAATTGAAAAATATGTCATGATTTTTCCAACGACCCAATATAATCTTCTAAAATGAGTAGAGAGTGCTTTAAGTTTCCATTTGTTCCTTTTACAAGCCACTAATCAACTTGCTTATGGTTAATCTAAGTATTTCTTTAAGTGCATTTCTATGAACTATTTCTTTTAAAATGTTCCCAATTATAAAAGCATGCTCACCAGAGAACTTCCCACAAATACTTCTAGTAAGATGCAAGAAAGATGACTTTCTATTTTAAAAGGGTGATTATCACTGGAAATAGTTAAACCCCAATAATAAACTCTATTCTGGTACAATTTTACTATTAATAAACACGTTATGTAAATTAAGGATCATGCCTGCAAGCATGAGGTTAAAAACAAAGACCCATTATCCTCTCTAGAATTAGAAAATACAAAAACATTTTGCTAACATAGTGGGCAGAAAGCAGGTGTGGGTTACAGACACCCTACCCCACCCCCCAACCGTCTCCTTTCATGCTCCTAAACCTGTCTCAATTTGAAACTTTCTTTTTTTAATTCTCGGAATGAAATTTTTATGGTCAAAACTAGGGAGACAAGGAGGATGAACAGCTGCCAACTGGCAGAACGAAGTAACTATTGATAGTTTGATACAGCTTAGAAAGAACCAGATGTTCTCTTTCTGCAGAGTAAATGAATGCAAAAGAAAAAAAGGTATATAGGAAATGTAAAGATCGTAACTGGCCAGCTGCTCTGGAGTCTTACACCTAAGCAATCCTAAAATTTACAATTGCTAGAGCAGCCTCCTCGGCGTCCTGGCCTCTATGTTCTGTTGGACCGGCGGGGCAGGCGGAGCTCGGCCCTGATTTCACCCCCTGCCTGCCGTTGGAGCCAGGTGCACCCGCACAAACCTTCCCGAGAGGCCCTGCTTCCTGAATGCCGTCTATCACATCACTGCGCAGTGGAAGGTCCCACGACTCAAAGCCTGGAGGCCTGCCTGGCCTGGTGGCCAAAGCCGTTTAAATGAGGTTCCAACATAAAAGCCAACTGTTCTCGCGCTGCGCGTTCCACGTGTGTACCCCACCCCCACACCGTGTGCATCCACGGGTGTCGCATTCGACCTGCGTGGCACATCTGGTCCCTCACCTACACAGCCCCAAGTTGTACCCAGGCAGCGGGCCTGGTTCCCCCCCACCACGTCCTGCGTCCCACGCTCCAGGCCCTTGACTTAAGAGCTGGATCCCCGTGGTTTTTTGGAGGCTGGGTCATTTCCTGTCTCCCCGGGCTACTCTAGCCGTCTCTACTCCAGCCCCACGCCCCTTTTGAGGTAGGATCTCCTAGGCTGTGTTGTCCACCTGGCAAGGAGGGATGTCCTCCGAGGCCATCCCTGACTGCAGCCGTGTCCCTGTTTGGTTGGGCTGTGGGAGCACAGGGCCTAGCACAAGTTGCACAGGACCTGGGACACGGTGCTGCCTTCCCAGCCCTCCGCAAGCTGGGTGCAGGGGGCAGGTTCTGCCGCCATGGACTGGAGTGCAGTGGGCACCCCTGGGCCCTCCTGCGCCCTTGCCTGCCTATCCCGGCACGGGCCGCCCAGAGGATGGCTGGGACCCATCTGCCATTGCGGCCCTGGGTGTCAGTGCCCGCCCTGTCCTGGGCAACCGCCACTGGGGGCGCACTACTCACAACAGAGGTGACTCCACCAGGGCATGGCGCGCCACTGGCCGGCAGGGGCAGGGGCAGCCCGACAGAGGCCCGGGAGGCCCAGACTGCCTCTCCCGGCTGCCCCATCGCTGGATGGAGACTGG
>NW_006159444.1:5407830-5446774 GCF_000334495.1 Tupaia belangeri chinensis
CCGGCGGCGCTGGCTTGCCGCTGATCAGGGCGCCCCCTGGGGGCCGCCGCGCACGTCACAGAGGGTGCTGCCGCGTGGGACCCTGCACCTCCAAGTCTCCTAGGAAAGCTGCCGAGATAGCCAGCACATCACCCCCACAGTCCACTCTCAGACATCAACCAGCCCTGACCACAGGCTTCCTGAACTGTGTCTTTTTCCTATAGGACACGCCCTCAGGTGGGCACCGCAGGAGCCTGCGCTGGGTCTGGCCTGGCTGTACAAGCTGCACGATCTCGATCTCGCGCGTTCAGCACAAGCGCTGAGGGCTTCGGGCGTGCTCTGCTGAACAGCCACCACTTAGGGTCACAGAATCTTCAGGCTTGTAGGTAGAGCTCACCCCAGCCCTCTGCCTGGTTTGCAAGGGAATAAACCTGCTTCCCAAATGCTGTGCGCGAGGGAGGCCTGGATGGAAACCCAGGACCTTCCCACTGGCCGGCATTGCAGAGCATCACACCAGGACCAGGCCGCCCCGTGGTCCCTACACATACTCTCAGCTGCCAGCAGCCCCTCCCCTCCCCAGGTGCCCACATTCCCAGCTGGCAGAGGCTGGGAGTGGATTGTCATGAGGACCCTCTGGGGGTGCCTGTCTCTTTCTCTGCCTCTGTTTCTCTCCATGTCTCTCTCTCCTGGAAGAAATGAAACATTTGTTAAAAAAGAGTATGTTTAGCTTTGTGAGAAACTGCCAAACAGCCTGTCGTAGAAAGCTGAAGTCCACATGCACACACACACAAACTGCATGTGGATGTCACAGCAGCTTTATTCATAATTGCCAAAATTTGGAAGCAAATGAGATGTCCTTCAGTAGGTGAGTGGATCGATGGCGGTAGATGCAGAGGATGAAATATTACTGAGCACTACAAAGAACCATCAAGCCTAGGAAAGACAAGGAGGGACTGTAAATGCGTATTGTCAAGTGAACAAAGCCAATCTGAAAAGGCTACCTACTGTATGATCTCATTATGTAATAACATCTGGAAAAGGGAAAACAATGGAGACAGTACAAAGACTGGTGACGGGGCCAGCTGGTGGCGTGGTGGTGAAGGCGAAGGATCCCACATGGCCAGTTCCATGGTTCGAGTCCCAGACCCAGCAGCCAGAAAATCACTCTGGAGGCATGTATGTCCATACCCAAAATCCCAGCAGGAAACTGGAGAAGGATTGTGGTCGGGCTACCTACCCTGGAGGGTGATTTCTTTCTCTCTCTGTCTCTCTCTGGCAAGCACACACAACCTATGGCAAAAAAAAAAAAAAAGTAAAACAGACAACAAAGGTCGGTGGTGGTGCCACCAGTGGTGTGGTGGTTACAGTGGCTGAATCCCACAACGTGGACTGGGTGGTTGAGTCCTGGACCGCGATTTGAAAAACATGCCCAGCACCTATGTGGGCATGCCCAGGATTCCAAGGGAGGTGGTGTGGGCATCCCGCCTGGGAGGTGCTTTCTCACTGCTCTCCCCACTGAGCACCCATGCCCTATAACAAACTTTTAAAAAATGGAAGAGAAAAAAAAGTGGTTGCCAGGGATTAGGGAGGAGAGAGGGATGACTAGGGATTTTCAGGGCCGTGAAGCCAAACCGTATTACACTATGAAAACGGGTGCACGTCATCGTCTGTCAAAATGCACAGCATGTACACCACCATGGTGGGCCCTCACGGAAACTGTGGACTTCGGGTGATGATATCGTGCCAACGGGGATCTGCTGTCACGAATGTGCCGCTCCAGGGAGGATGCTGACAGTGGAGGTGTGCCTGCAGGGGGAGGTGGGACTGTCTTCTCCACTCAGCTCTACCGTCAATCTGACACTGCTCTGAAAAATCACGTCTGTTTTAAAAGTGGTCTGTTGACTGGGCCAATGTGACACAACAGGTGTGTGGCATCGCTGGCGAGCCTAAGGCTGGCCAGGGTGTGTTTAGAGTTAATGTGATAAATAGGTACAAAACACAAAGTATCTTTTTTTTTTTTTTTGAGAGGTTTCTTTTTTTTCACTATAGGGCACATGCGCCAGACAGAGAGAGACAGAGAGACAGAAAGCGAGAAATCACCCCCGGAGGGGTGGTCACGCCGCAATCCCTTCTCCTCCATTCTCCTCTTGGGATCTTGGGCACGCATGCCCACGTGCCCAGCATGAGCCTAAGCCACTGGGTCCAGGAATCGAACCACAGTCGACTACATGGGAGTCCAGCGACATAGCTACTACGCTAACTGCTGGTCCCTAAACACAAAGTATCTTTTTGAAAGCAAAGTCAGTTCCATACCCTTTGAGAGCACATACATCCTTGTTTACCATAAATCATTCTGACATTTTATAATTGCCAGGTGCCACTTACGAACAAGTATTTCAACATGTCAGTGCTCTACATGTGGATGAAAAAACTGCTGTATGAAGACATTAACTTAAATTCTACTCCAGTGTAAAAAGCTCAGTTTAGTCATGGTTATAGTCATGCTTTAAAAAAAGAAAGAAAGGAAGGAAGAAAGAAAGAATAGAGTCAGCCGGTGGTGTGGTGGTTTAGGTGGCTGGATCCTAGCATGGTTTGAGTTCTGGACTGGTCAGCCTCAAAAGCATGCCAGGCATGGATACACACATGCTCCAAATCCCAAAAAGGAGAGAAAAATGGAGAAAGACCTGCAGCGTAACTGCTTTCTCACTTTCCCTCTCTCTCTCTCTCTCTCTCTCTCTCTCTCTCTTTCTCTTTCTCTGGCAAGCACATGCATCCTATATAGCAAATTGAAGAATAATGATAAATTAGGGTCCAGCAGATGGTGTAATGGTTATCGCTGGCCTCCCACATAGTCAACTGCGGTTGGAGTCCTGGACTCGTGCTGGGCGTGTGTGCATATGTGCCCAAAATCCCGAGAGGAGACTGGAGGAGAAGGGATTGCAATGTGGCCATTCCCCCTGGGGGTGATTTCTAGCTCTCTGTCTCTCTCTGTCCCTCTCGTGAGCGCACACACCCTATAGCAAAAATCTCTTTTTAAAAAAGATAAAGTAAATGAGGTAAAATATTAACAAAGTGAAACTGCGTAAGGGACAGATGGGTGTTCCCTGTACTGTTTTTATTGACCGCGACTTTCTGTAAACTTAAAGGTACTGCTTTTATTTTAAAGAAAATCAATTGGAAGAATAAACAAGTACAGATAACTAATAAAAGTATTAAACACAATGGAGAGTAAATGATGGTCCCTACTGATTTTAGAAGATGTTAGATCTTTTCTCCACATTCTAGGCCATAATATACATTTAAAAAATATATTTAACTTTATTTATTTATTCATTCATTTATTTCAATTTGACCAGAGAGGGATAGAGAGAGAGAGAGAGAGAGAAAGCCGCCCAGTCCAGGAGTCGAACCACAGTTGGCCATGTGGGAGGCCAGCATCCTTAACCACCATGCCACCTGCCAGTCCCCATAATATACAGTTTACCCATGTGTTTATACATAAGTTTGATCAATGTATCCATGTAATCAATAGAAAAGCTACTCAACAAAAAGGGGGTGTGTGTAAGAGAAACGAAGATTAAAAAACAAGTTCTGGAGACAGCTTGGTGTTTAAGTTTGAGCCGTCCCACTTACTAGCACGGAACCTGGGAAAGTCTGGCAAAAGCTCTGTTGTGGTGTCCTCACCCGTCACCTGAGTCACTATAGTTCCTTCTGCAAAGACTAGTTAGGAGGATGAAGTATCCGTTGGCTGTCTATAATAGAACTGAAACGAAAACCCAAATGACATTTTTGTATCTTCAGAATGAAACTACTTATTCTTAGCTATTTTTTTTAACCAACACCAAAACTAATCTATATAAATCATAGGAGACTTTGAATGACAAAACATCAGAGGAGATACCCATAAAGACAATGTCCCAAGAGAATCACTGTTAGCGTTTTACATTATTTTTTTTTTTCAGGATAAGTTGTTCAATAGTCTGAAAGACTGTGACATAATGGCCACATAACTTAGGTTTACGTCCTCCTGTTGTTAGACAATGTACTTAAGTTCGGTCTTCGCTATCAAGCTTTGTCGCTAACATTGACGTGTATGTACATTGTTATTGTCCAAATCTCCAAGCGAGTGTTTGAACAGAAGAGGGCAGTATTGAACAACTTTCAGCTCCACTAACAGAGGCTGGTGATTTCAGGACAAGAAGATGCTGCAGAAATCCACCAAAATCATAAAGTTTAGGTGGACATTTTTTAAAAGCTTATTTATTTACTGAAAGAGAAGGAAAACGGACCCTCCACAGGGTCTTGCCATGCCAGGATCCTCCCCCAGACCTCAGCTAGCCAGGGTTCTGGTGTGCTCGTGGGCTTTCCCATATGCTCCTGCAGCACACAGCAGGGCCCTGCAACCCGCACTACCGTGGTGCACCACTAAGTTGCAATCTTAGATTCCAGAAGGCTGAAATGTCACATTGCATTCATTTTCACCTCTTTGAATTCCAACGTGAACATTTTAAAAGGGGAAAAGGGGCACAAACATGACATGTTAGCTCCCTATATGAGGCAGTCTTCAAAAAATTCATGAAAAATGTGTGTTACCAAAAAATCTATGCATGAGGCTGACCCCATAGCCTAGGGGTTAAAGGAATCAGACCCCACATGGCTGACCACAGTTCGAATCCCAGCCCTGGCAACTTGAAAAGTACACTCTGTGTGTGTGTGTGTGTGTGTGTGTGTCTATGTGTGTGTGTGCCCCCAAATCCTGACGGGATAGAAAAACAGAGGAGACTGAGGTAGGACCACAGCTACTATGGAGTGCTCTCCCACCCCGTTTCTATCTGGCAAGTGTGTACACACTCTGGCCATTGAAAAAAGATCTATGCATGCATTTTTTTTTAAATTTGCACAAAAATGAACTTATATAGTAGTTCCATTCTCCATAAGCCTTTCAAGTTCCCCTTATCTTCTCTCTTTTTCTGTATTTACAGATCCTTTACCCCATTTTGGGCCAACTGTGGGTCAAATGTGGCTGTGGCCCTTCTTCCTGTGTTGCCCCCCTCAACTTCACCCCTTTCTCACTTTCTCCATTTTTCCCAGTACAGCTGTACATGATACACCAAAATCACCCCACATTTCCCAGGATCTAGCTGGAGCTGGGATCCCCAGATGAGGCTGTTACCATCACATCCAGTTGTGGTTGGCAAAATCCTGTCAAAGTGTGTTTTGCAAGCTGATTCTGAAGGAGGTCACAGCTTAGTGAGTACATACATTTTTTTCTTTAACATAGATTTTTGCTATAGGGAGTGTGCACTCACCTGGAGAGACAGAGACAGAGACAGAAAGCAAGAAATAACCCTTTGGGAGGATGGCCATGCTGCAATCCCTTCTCTTCCATTCCCCTCCTGAGATTTAGGGCACACATGCATGCACACGTGTCCGGCGTGAATCTAAAGCCGCAGGGTTCGGGACTCATGTGGGAGTCCAACACAACATAATCATTAGGTCATCTGCTGGTCCCTGTTAAATGCATTTTTAAAAACACCTGAAAAATGGGGCAGCAGACAGGGAAGAGAGGACCAAACTCGTAGATTTGGTCAGGAGGTGAGGGTGATGGATAAGAGCCTCTGGCGACTCCATGCCCGCCTGTTCAGACTCAGGGCAGAAACCATCCACAGTACACTTCGTCATAACCTTCTACTAACTAGTCTACTTTTAAGTTTCTTTCTTTTTTCCATGAGCAAGAGATGGACGGAAACACACAGAGTCAGAGAGATGTAACCTCCAACAGGGTCACGATCCAACCTCAGCCTCAGCAAGGCCAAGAACAGGGGCACACAGGTACACGCACTCAGGGAGGTCTCTGGACTTGAACTGGGAACCTTCCCATGTGGGTCAGCCTCGCAGAGCATAGTGTTCTACCACTGTGCCACCACTTGGCCCCAACGTTCCATGATTAAATTTACTCTTTTTAAATTATTTGCTAGAGGTTGTATGCACTTGCCAGAGACAGCGCGTGAGAGGGAGAAAGCACGCCCACACCCATGGAAGGCATGGTCACACGTGGTCTCCTTTCCTCCACTTCTCCATCCTATTGGGATCTGAGGCATGCACGCACATGCACCCAGCATGTTTTCCAAGCTACTGGGGCCGGCCAGGTTTTAATGTATGAGTTTAAACCTCCTCTACAATCACTTTCGACCCTATAGAATTATCTGCTTTAGATTTGTCCAGTGGGACAGGAAAAAGAAAATCAAAAGGCTTGATCATCATGAACATTCTAGGCACCGAGAAAGTCCTTCCACTGAAACAACTGGTTTTAGGGGACCAGCAGGTGGTGTGGTGGTTAAGGTGCTAGACACTCCCACATGGGCAACAATGGTTTGCGCCCCAGACCAAGCGGCTTGCTTTCTGACTCTCTCTCTCTCTCTCTCTCTCTCTCTCTCTCTCTCTGTCTCTTTCTGGTCTAAATAAATAAATAAATAAATTTTTAAAAAGGAGGAAGAATGAATAAATAAAATTAAATAAAAAATTCTTTAAGAAAAAAAAAAAAGAAACAGCTGGTGTTAGAGTGGGCCTTTATCACACAAGGTGCGGTTACCACCCCTGCGAGACTGATTATCCCACCCTCGGAAGAACATTGCCCGTGGCACAGCAGGTTTCTCACGTACCCCTCAAGTCCAAGCACCGTGCTTGTTTATTCACTTATTCAGGGTTGCCAGTGCTCGGCTAGGCCATCGGCAATGCCTCCGCCTGCTAGGGATGGGAGCTGGTGGAAGTGGCAGGAGGGAGCGGGCAGGGTATGCACCAGGAGGCTGAGCTGGCAGCTCCTCATCTTCATCCTGTCCTGCCACCACTGGTCTCTACTGCCCCGTGGATAAACAAACGTGTGGGGAAAAGTGCAATCCTTCCTCTGGTCCACGCACCCATCTGCACCACCTCACAGTCCTGTGTGGTATGTGCTTGGTGCAAGCGGGTTTTCCAGGTCATCCATTAGTGGAAACAATATCATCCACGTCTTGCATCTCAGAAGAACATGACCACAGAGGACCAACACTTCTACTCCCTTTTTCTGGTGGGGACCCCAACTGTATGCTTATGTCAAAGTGTCAACGTGTTGGGAACGTTCATTGGGAAAGAAAAAATCTTTAAAATGACATAGAAGCCAGCCAGGTAGCACGGTAGTTAAGGTGGCTGATCTCACATGGCCAACTGTCCAGTTCAGGTACTGGATCTGGTGGGTTGAAAATCACACCAGGTGCGTGTGCATGTGTGTCCAAGATCCCAAAAGGAAAATGGAGGAGGAGGGACTGTGGCATGGCCAGCCCCTGAGTGGTGACTTCTCACTTTCCCTCTCACTGGTCTTGGTCTCTCTCTCTCCAGTGAGCACATGTGCCCTATGACAAAAACCTCTTTAAAATGAAAAACACACCGTACGTGCGTACATGTATATCCAAAATCCCGAGGAGAGATGGAAAAGGGATTACAGCACATCCCCTTGGGGAGTGCTTTCTCACTCTCTCTTTCTCTCTTTCCAGCGAGCACATGCAATCTAGAGCAAAACCAAGCAAATAAACTGAAAAGCAAGATGTAGAACGAGCTTCCATTTACTTAATTTTCTGAATATGCCCTGGAAGAAGGAATCCCCAGCATGTACAGATATTACATGATGCTGTCACTGGGGGCTGGACAGGGGCACAGCAGTAAAATGCAAAGCTGACCCACATGGGAAAGTTCTAGGTTCAAGTCCAAAGACCTCCCTGAGTGCGCCCGGCATGTGTGTATGCCCATGACCCGAGACTGGTGGAGGCTGGGGGTGAATCATGGTATCAAGACTCTGTCGGGGTACCTGTCTCTCTATCTCTGTCTCACCCATGTAAGAAATAAACTAAAGAAAACAAATCCCAACTATTGAAATATTAAAAAAAAAAAAAAAAAAAGACGCAGTAAGGATATGGGCTAGGCATGGATGGAACTCCGTGTTTTGTACCTTCAGGAAGGAAAGATAACTTGAAATTGTTTTATCACTGCAAAGATTTGGGGTAAGCTTTTCGTTTCAAAAGTTTTTCTAGGGGAACCAGCAGTTAGCGTAATGGCTATGTCGCTGAACTCCCACGTAGTCGACCGCGGTTCGTGTCCCGGACCCGGTGGTTTAAAACTCACGCCAGGCGCGTGTGCGTGCATGCCCAAGATCCCGAGAGGAGAATGGAGGAGAAGGGATTGCGGCGTGACCATTCCCCCTGGGGGGGGATTTCTCGCTTTCTGTCTCTATGTCTCTCTCTGTCTGGCGAGCGCACGCGCCCTATAGCAAAAACCTCTCAAAACAAAAAAAAAGTTTTTCTAGGCCAGCAGGTGGTACGGAGGTTAAGGCAGCTGGGTCCCACATGGTTGACTATGCCTTTCAAGTTCTAGACCGACTGGCCTGAAAAATATGTCAGGTATGTGTGCATATGTGCCTGAAGTCCCAAAAAGGGGACAGAGGAGAAGGGATTGCAGGGTAGCCATCTCCTCTGGGGGGTGATGTCTCACTTTCCCTCTCTCTCTCTCTCTCTCTAGCAAATGCACGTACCCTATAGTAAAACTAAAAAGAAAAAAAAAAAAAAAACTAAGATGATCTTAGAATGATGGGTAAAAACAAAAGACTTTCTTCAGTAAAGTATGTGGAGTGAGAAGACTCCCAGTAGACGTATTTCCTGGAGCGATTACTTCTCCCTGGGTACGTAAGAGTGCAAATGACCCTTGAACTGCCCCATAGAACAGGGCACACTGGCAGGCTGATGCCACATAGCCAACTGTGAGTGTACATCCTGGCCCCAGGGGCTTGGAAAAAAACAAAGAAAGCACGTGCCGTGTGCCCAAAATTGCGACAGCAGAAATGAAGGAGAAAGGGCTGTGACGTGACCATGCCCCATTGTGGGGAGGGGTACTTTCTCTTTCTCTTTCCTCTTCCTGTCTCTGCCACCCCTTCTCTCTTTTAGGTGAGTGCACATACCTTTCTTGCAATTAAGAAAAGAAAGAAGTTTAAAAATAATGGCATAAACTGGGCCAGCAGGTGACGAGGTAGTTAGGGTGCTGGATCCCACATGGCTGACTCCCCAGTTCACATCCTGGACCCAGCAGCTTGAAAATCATACTGGGCACATGTGTGTGCATGCACAAAATCCCAAGAAGAGAACGCAGGAGAAGGGATTGCGGCGTGGCCATCCCCCGAAGGAGTGATTTCTCACTTTCTGTCTCTCTGTCTCTGTCTGTCTCTCCCTGGTAAGCTCATGTTCTCTATATCAAAAAACTATATAAAAAAAAAAAGAGTATAAACAATCCTCAATTATTATGTTGTAGAGAAAAGGGAAAATACATATTTAATGATAATAACAATGTCCTATGTGGCATCTAATACTTTAAACAGTTATAACTATCCTTTCCATGGGGCTGGAAAAAAAAAATCTACGGATAATGACAAAGTCAAATAAATGTAAAAACACATGAAAAGTTGTGTCTTTAGTGATGTAATAAGAAATCAAAACTTGAAACCATTTCACCTACGGGAGTCTCACTTTAGCAGGAAGTGTTAAGCAGTTCGCATTGAAGCGTTAGCTTCTACAGGCCGGTGTATCTCTAGGCAAATGTTCTGTTACTCCAATTCGTAAGATCAACCTCAAGAGATCTATGATGAATTTATGCAAATATGCATTTTCTTCATGCAAATAATCATAAGCTGCCCTCTTATCCTTAAGATCTCAAAGACTCCGCCAGGGTAAAGCCCGAGAAGTGGGCCCTGTTCTAACCAGAATACCCGGCCCCAAGCTCCACAGTCTAATATGCAGCGGGTGTCTAAAATCCATGCACTCGCCTTTCTTTTCTCACTCTTCCAAATACGTACAGATTAAGGGATAAAAGCATAACTTGTTTACTTAGAGGCTTAAAAGAGGAAAAAAAAAACTGTAAAGGAGTATGTTGTATTACATATCAGAATGTTTTCATCCAAACTTAGCTATCAGGCTTCAGTGACACGACCACCTTCATTCTGGGCAGAGAAGAAGTGCGATATTACAAAGACTACAACATTCGTTTTTGGGGGTTTAGTATAACCAGCACTTTCCATCCCCAGGCTCAGGCGGCTTACTGTGACATCTGGAACTGGTTAACTTTCCCCTAAGACTTGTAGCATTGTTCTGGAAAACATCCAGGAATTCTCTGCATTCTAAATCCACCCCTTATATCCTACACACCCAACTTCCCTTGCGCTAAAGCTCATTAACCACAAAACCTCCAAGTGGAGACGCTTTACTGAGATTCAGATTCAGAGCGGCAAAACCCCATGGAGGCACACACAGGTGACATCATCATTGTCCCTGCTTTTCTTTTTTTTTTTTAAATACCAGAGGGTATGTGCAAAGACCGGAAAGAAAGAGTGAGAGCGCACCTTTCGATGGGTGAGTGCGATCCCCTTTCTTCCATTTCCCCCGTTTTGTCAGGTCACGAATGCACAAGCACCTGCCGTGTTTTTCAAGCCACCAAGGACCAGGATTCAAACCATCATTGCCCCTGTGGCATAGGGTTTAACCATTGCCCAGTGAAAGGGGCCTGCCCAGTGCCTGCCTGTAACAGCAAGTTTTATAGTCCCCCAACTTCTGGGCAGGCATGTAAAAATGTGGGCATCACTAGACAAATAACAGCATCTTATACTCAAATGACAGCTTTTCTCACAGGGTGCTCTGCAGTATGCTTCTTCCTGGTTGTCAAGCCCTGGATAAATTGCCAAACCACGAGGCATGTTCTTTCATGATAGAAAGAGGGCTACACAGGCACTTTTTGTAAGATTATTGCAAGGAAAAAGAGAATTTTCAGAAAGTGCCAATTAGGACGTGATGGCATCGGCGCTCAGCGAGCAGCAGTTATGACTAGCCGTTGTGAAGGTATCAGTTTCATATCCTGCACAGTTGTTGTTGCTTGTTTGTTTCTGGGTTTGTTTTTTGTTGTGGTGGTGGTGGCAGTAATATATGTTTAGATTTTCTTGCCATAGGGCACGTGCGCTTGCTGGAGAGACAGAGAGAGAAAGAGAGAGAGAAACAATGAGAGAAAGTAAGAAATCATCCCCCAGGGGGATGGACACTATAATCCAATCCTTTCTCCTGTTGGGATTTGGGGCCCACACCCACATCATGTGCTTCACATGACTTTCAAGCCACGAGGTCCATGAATGAAGCATTTGGAAATACAGCACCTTAACTGCCAGGTCACCTGCTGGCTCCAGTTATACTGTATCTTACAAAAATAAAGAGAAATTGAATTTCTAGTCAAAAAAGAGTGTTAGAAAAAAAAATTCTGATCAATTAGGTTGAAAACCAAATGTGGGCAAACAACATTAAATGTTATATAATAAGAATTATTCCTAGGATTAACTAGTTTATACTCTTAAAGTCAGGTTCTTGAAATAACAGTTCAATATCTACAAGCTAAATGCTGCCATTTTCTTTATCTCTAATCTTCACAGACTTCATCAATTATAGTTGCTGAAAGGAATATCTTTGTTTAAATTTATAGATAAATTATTTCCTTTTCATTTTTTAAACTTTCTATAAGGCATGTGCACTTGCCACAGAGAGAAAGAGAGAGAGAGAGAGAGAGAGAGAATAAATGAGGTGGGGAGGAAGTGAGAAAGTACTCTCCAAGGGGATGGACACTGGTAATCTCTTCTATTCCCTTGGGATTTGGGGCATGCACACACATGCACTCAGCATGTTTTTTAAGCCACTGGGTCCAGTACTTGAATCATACAATCAGCCATGTGGGATTCAGTCTCTTTAACCATCACACCACTGACTGGCCTCAGATAAATTGTTTATAAACAAACAAAAAAATTGTAATGAAAACAAAATAATAAAGAACCTTTTACTAAAATAAGTAACAAAAGAAAGTGTGTTATAAGTAAATAAAAATAGTTATGAATTAAATGCTCTCCTTGGTTTTCATTTAAAATGTGATGATTGTGATGCAAGGAAAATTGCAACACACACTATAGATTCGCTATCTAAGAAAGACTTTGTGCTTAGATCACAGATACTAGTTGAAATTGGCTCTTCTTTTAGTTAGAGATGTATAAACAATGAGTTTCATTTGCTTCACTGTCAGATGTGAATAGAACATCAACTATGGGTTACAGTAGAGACTCCATGTTATAAACACTAATAAATTAAATACTGATTTAAGTAGACAAGCGTGAAAGCATATTAAATCCACTTTTTTTAATCTTCCAGAAAATGTATTTCCAAATACACATGAAATAGATCATTTATAAATATTATTATACTTAAATGTACAATTATATTTTTGTCAATTAATTTGAAAGTATTTATTATTTTAGAAATGTAGTTTTTTATAGTTCACTTAAAGACAGAAGAAGTAATTGTGCTATGCTTTATATTTTCAGTTCCTTTTAAAATCTTCATAGATTAAAAATAAGGTAGATAAGATGC
Source organism: Tupaia belangeri chinensis (assembly GCF_000334495.1). Lineage (NCBI taxonomy): Eukaryota > Metazoa > Chordata > Mammalia > Scandentia > Tupaiidae > Tupaia > Tupaia belangeri. The sequence continues at coordinate 5,420,277 of NW_006159444.1, forward strand.
TGATTCTCCAAGGTTGGCATCAGTAAGGGCTAAGGTCTGATCAAAACATGTTAAATATCAGCATACGTAGAGAATTCTGCTTTATAGAATCTGTTAGGGATTACATGTAACTCCTTTTCTTTGTCAATATCTTGCATAACATTACATTGTGGTACTGAGTATTTTGCTCCTGTATGTGTATTAAAAGTATAGGTAAGAGTTAAACAATAGAATAAGAAAAATTGATTTGGTAGATGATCCATCTGAAATCTGAAGAACATACACCAGAATTCAGTATAAAAATCAGATATGTGAAATAGACAAAGAGGATTAAGAGACACTGGGAATGTTGATGCCACAATCCCTTCTCCTCCATTCTCCACTTGGGACTTTGGGTATGTACGCACATGCGCCCAGCATGATTTTTTTTTTTTTGAGAGGTTTTCGCTATAGGGCGCGTGTGCTCGCCAGACAGAGAGAGACATAGAGACAGAAAGCAAGAAATCACCCCCCAGGGGAGATGGTCACGCCACAATCCCTTCTCCTCCATTCTCCTCTCAGGATCTTGGGCACGCACGCACACGCGCCCGGTGTGAGTTTCCAGCCACCGGGTCCGGGACACGAACCGCGGTCGACTACATGGGAGTCCAGCGACATAGCCATTATGCTAACTGCTGGTTCCCCGCCCCATGATTTTCAAGCCACCCAGTCTGGGACTCCTGCCACAGAGCTGGCCTGTGCGACCCAGCCACCCTAACCTCCATGCCACCTGCTGGCTCTCCCACAAGTTTGTGCCAACTAACCTGCCTCATTAACAGATCTGAATAGTTATGTGCAGGCTGGTTTTTGTTTTTGTTTTTATTTTTGTTTTTCCTTCTTACAGAATGATTTGCATGGGGGCATGCATTATAAATAATCTATTTAGAACCAGCATGAATGCTTGGTTATTCTTCCCCACTTTTGAGATAAAGAACAATGTTGTCCTAATTTCTCATGATACTCTACAGTTTATAAAGTATCAATGTTATCCAGTCATGTCTCAATAATGTGTGTGAGTTAGAGAAAATAGGAGAGATATTTTTCTAATTCCTAAAGTTTTTTTTTTTTTTTTTTTTTTTTGCTGGCCTGCCATTGATAAGTGGGTGGGGAAGTCACTTCATTTCTAGTTTCTTTTTTTATTATTAAAGGTTTTATTTAACTTAACTTACTTACCTACTTATTATTTTTAAAATTTGATCAGAGAGGGACAGAGTGAGAGAGAGAGAAAGTGAGAAAGCAAGCCACCAGGTCTGGGACTCAAACCGCAGCCAGCCATGTGGGAGTCCAGTGCCCGTAACCACTAGGCCACCTGCCCCTTCTAGTTTCTAAGCTGAGTTATTGTGAGCAAGCTATGAAGGAAAAAGGCCTCAGAAATGGCAATTGTCTGGAATGTGAGAAAGCAAATTAATTCAAATTCTGCAGCACCCATTTCACTGACTGCTTTGAAGCCGGTGGGAGGAGGGGAGGTAACAGTTAACGTGAAGGGACAGCTTTCACAATGGTCAGAAATGAGAACTCCCCAGTGGTCCCCACAAAATACCACCATTCCTGTAAACTAACAGTGAGACGTAAGCACAGGCCTCCTGAAATAGCGTAGTACTAAAGAAGACCAAGGTAACTTTCCTCCACATTACTTAAATGAGTAAGCCCAAAGGTCTAACAGATCTTTAGTATAAAAACATTCCTTACTGTCAATCTTTCAAATCTTTCTGCCTCGGGGTGTGCGTGCCTACCAAAGAGAGACAGAGAGAAAGAGAAGGTGAGACAGCATTCCCCATGGGGCATGGTTACACCATAATCCCTTTTCTTCCACTTCTCCCTCCTGTTGGAATTCTAGGTATGAACACACACACACACACACACACACACACACACACACACACGCCTGGGGTGTTTTTCAAGCCAGGTCCAAGATTCGAACCACACTGTTGGCCACCTGGGGTCCAGCCATCCTTACCACCATGCCACCAGTTGGCCCTTCTTACTGTCAATTTTAAAAGATCTCATTGGGTATTAGCAGATGGTGTAGTGGTTATATCACTGGACTCCCACATGGCCAACCACAGTTCAAATCCTGGACCAGATGGCTTAAAACTCATGCCAGGTGCATAGGCGTGCATGCCCAAAATCCCGAGAGGAGAACAGAAAAGGGACTGCAGTGGCGCCATTACCCCTTGGGAGTGATTTCCCACTGTCTCTCTCTCTCTCTCTCTGTCTCTCTGGCAAGCACATGCACCCTATAGCAAAAATTCCTCCAAAAATAAAGCAAAATAAAAGCTCTGGTTGCTTTTCAGATTCTGACCAACTATTTAAGGACTATGATTATAAATCTTTCTAGTTAGGATAATATGCAGAGGGAAAAAAAGGTCACTAAAACTCCCTTTTAGTTTTCACTGCAAAATGTTTATTTGTTGTTAAATTTGGGGAAAGGAGGAGGTTAAGATTTTCTGTGCATTTTCCTACTACCAGAAAAAGGTGTTAGATTTCACTCTATCTTTCATACCCACATTGTAGGAAAAGCACAACTCAGAAAGGAATAGATCCACTGTCTTATGTTAGCCTTAAAAATTATTCCTTCCAACTGTTTCTAATCGTTCATCATTCCATTCCATTGGGATTATCTGAGCCAACTGTTAAAAGCCCCCTCAACTGGCCCAAATTTAACCCTTAATCACCTTCTTTTACAATCACATAGTGAATAAAAATCATCCTGTACACAAAAGTACCCAGAAAAAACGTTAGGATTTCAGAAGCCCCACCCCCAGTTTCTAGTCAGAGCTGGGCATTTGCATATTTCATTCACAAAAATATTAATGATATAAGAAAAAAAACAGAATTCTGTATTTTTTTTTTCATTTTATACCATCTATCTCACCATAGCTTTCAGATCATGTAAGTTTTCACGTTAAATAAGTAGTAAAAAGAGACTAGTTAGCAAGGTCAGCTTAGAAAAGGAATTTAAGGAAATTACAAAGTAAACAAGCTAATCTATAGGAAGTGAGAGATATTTTTAGTTTTGCTAAACTTTCACATTCATTTAAAATTCCATAGGAGGGCAAGGCTCTGAAGAGCAGTTCTACTGAGAAAAGTTTTGAGTCCTAGTAATTCTATTCTGTGCTTTTTCAAAACCACATAGATTGGCTGCGATGGTCTCTGATTTTTATGAGCTGTTTTTATACATCTAAATTAGCAAACAAAGTTTCATTTTCTTGGTGAAAGGGAAAAGAAAGAGAGGAATCAAAAACACGCTGCTCCCCAAAAAGTCAGGCCACAGTACGATTTCCTAAGTGCCCAGTTCGAGGGGCTGCACGCTGCATGTATGACGCGCATTTGGCAGTAGGTGTTACACTTCGGACTCGGCCAGATTCCTAGAAAGCAAGCTTAAGAAACGCTTTTTACTATTCGCAGTCTAAATGATGTTGCCCGCCAGCCACCAATTTCATGGGAACTACGGCTTTATTAAAACCACTAAAACCAGAGCCAAAAGTTGGTCCCTTCACCGGCCAAGTATACCTTAATTGAAAGCTCAAAGCGACACTCGATTTCTCAAAAAAGAGTTTCTTTTCTTTATGACCACAAGCGACTAGGCTTTCACAAGCTATTTTCAGGTTCACGGAAACGTGACAAGTTTCTATTCAGTCGGCCATGGATGCGGTTCCTCCGGAAAGCCCCCTCCCCAAAGGGAAGGGTCCACAGGACAAAATCATTCAGACTCCCACAGCCACGGCCACGAAAGACTAACTCCGGCTTAAACAAAAGCAAACGTGGGTTTGTTTCTAGGTGAACCAAACAGAATGCTCTTGCGATCAAAAAGCCAACACACGGAGAGAGTAAGTGAGTGCCCACAGATGGCCAGCCGCTGGCCTTGGGGGCCCCCACCCCAAAGCACGTTAGCCAGGTCAAGCCCTCCTCTGGCTCGGTGGCTGCCACCAGGGAGAACCGAGCAGGAGCAGGACCGGCCGCACCGTACCTGTGATGGTGATGGTCCCCAGCATATCGGACTTGAGAGCAGGCCTCCAGGCAGAAGCTGCGCGGCCGACCCCTGCCCTCCGCGGGCAGCTGGCTGCAGCCTCAGCCTCCCCGCTGTCCGCCCGCTGGAGCCTTGTAAGATCAGAAAGAACTCAGCGCCCAGCCACCCTCGGGGCACCAGGGAGAGCGAGAGGGACTCTTGGAGCTGCAGCAGCCAACAGCGGCCGCGGAGGCACTTCGCGGCTTGTTATAGGAGGACCCCGACCCACCCACCGGCCCGCAGCCAGCAGGCGCCAGGGAGCTCCGGCCCCTCCCTCGCGGGCTCCGCTTCCCGGACCTGCCGGGACCACCCCACCCGCGAGTCACGTGCTGCGTCCTAAGGCCCGAACCCAGCGGGTCGCTAGTGGCTGCTTGAGGTCAGCCGGCTGTGGGGAGCCCAGCGAGGGCTTAGAGCTGCTAGGAGGAGTCAGCCCAGGCGGCGGCGTTTGATCTGACCCGGCTCTACATTGTGGGCACCGACTTCGCTTCTGTACCTCCGCTTTCAAATGATTTAAGGAGATACCCGCACAGATGTTCGGTTCTCTTCCCATGGTTAACAGGGCGTTTGTGCATTCTTCAGTTTAAGGGGATGAGGTGCGGCACAGCGTTCCCTTTTCAGCACCTAGGGTATTTTGTATTTTCATTATCGGCCTCTTAGACACATCTTGCACTGATCGGTGGGTTTGGCAACTCTCAGTCCTTGGTTCCTGAACTCTGACAAGGGCTGTCACAGGGCCAATTGTGTGTCTTCAACACTTGACCAAGGGTGTTTTTAGAAAGCAGACATGCCTCAGCATTAGGTCTTTAAAAAAAGAAAAGGAATTATTTTATTTAACTTTATTTATTTATTTTTTTAATTTGACCAGAGAGGGACAGAGAGAGAGAGATAGCAAGCTGAAGGTCTGGGACCCGAACCATGGTCCGCCATATGGGAGTCCAGCGCCCCTAACCACCATGCACCTGTCGGCCTAAGCATTAGGTCTTTAAAAAAATAGTCGGCTAAGCTTTTCCATCACACTAGGCTATGCTCCAGTACCAAGGCATCACCACATCTCAGCTCTACAAACGTGCAACTTAGAAGCCCTCCAGAACCTACTGCACATCAAATCTCTGAAACTTGTAGGCAGCCCTACAATTCACCTATTCCTTTTCATTGAAGCTTCAGATTTATTCTATATAAAGATCCAAGCGATAAGTAAGTTGGTATGATCTTTTTTTTTTTAAGAGATTTTTTGCTATAGGGCATGTGTGTTCACCAGAGAGACAGAAAGACAGAAAGTGAGAAATGACTCCAGGGAGGCGAGGGGAATGGCCACTGCAATCCCTCCTCCATTCTCCTCTCGGGATCTTGGGCACGCACGCACACGTACCCGGCATGAGTTTAAGCCACTGGGTCTGGGACTTGAACCGCAGTCGACTACATGGGAGTCCAGCGACACAGTCATTACACCATCTACTGGTCCTGTGATCTCTGTTTTGACACTTTTAAAAAAATTTAACAATTATTATTTAAATGTCCCGTTTCTGAAGGGTGGGTTTGTTCTCTTTGCACCGTTTCCCTATTTATCACTTCGCCCTTGCCTGTCTGGTAGCATTATCCTCAGATCGCTCCCTAAGCAAACAAAAGAAAGGTTTTGCTATTGCTCTTCTCTTTGGGTGGGGAAAATCTTGTTCATTACTGTTTGGTGCAGGGAGGAGGGGGTGTGAGTAAGGGGCCCCAAGTGGATCCGAGTGAGCACAGCAAGAAAAGGAGGGCGGGAAGGGAGCAGGAGATGGGAAAAGTCAAACACGACCAAGGGGCGCTGGCGGGCATGGAGGTAGTTGGTCCTTCTGGCCACCAGGGGACAGGATGCGCCACATTCTGGCCGGGCAGGAACAAAGTTAAGGCGTTTTCCTGGCTGACAATCAGACCTTGTTACAAAAATCAGCTCCAGTCCCTCCAAGGGCCTGACTTCCGTTTTAGATTCCAGCAAACACCCAGCCTGGCCATTAGTCCACATGGGTTTTGTCCTCCAAGCCACTGAGTAGCTTCCTAACCTTTTACCTTCCGTAGGGGAACCTCAAGTTTCATTCACAGATCAGCTCAATGGTAATTACAGTGTGGTGTGTGTGAAATGCTGCTAGTACCGATGATTCCTCTGCAGTCCACAGAGCTAAAGGGCCATTCCTCTCCTCCCTCCACCTCTCCTGGCCAGCCCAGGTCTTGGAGAGTCTGGGCTGTTCAGACAAAGGACAAAGAGGATGCTTCAGGTTGCGTTTATGGGCGACACAAACAAGTCCCTTCCCCAGAGTTGCCTCAAGAGCTCTGCATGACCTCGGGAATCTGCAGGCTCAGTTCTGCAAGACCTCTCGGCACCAGCTGTTGGGGACAGCACACAGTTACCATCCTGTGCCACCTCTGACATATGTATGTTCAACTTAGCGGTATTCCCGTTGATTCTGACCTTGCGTGACAGTATTCCCTAGAAGTCCAAATTCTAATTATAGAGCAAGCAATAGCTATTGCACTGAGCTGGATAGGAAAAAATTGCTTCCTAGTTAACCAGTTTAAGACCCAAAGCAGCATTCAGAAAGGTAAATGTATCACTATTCAATTTTGGCAAATTTTTTTCTTGTTTAGGACATTTTAGTGAAGTCACTTACACACCTGATTTGATACTATATTTTTAGAAAAAAATATTTATTCAATTTTATTTATGCTTATTACTATTTTTTTTTAATTTGCTATGTGGCATATATGCTCACCAGAAAAAGACAGAGAGAGGGAAAGTGAGAAAGCAAGCAGCCAGGCCTGGGACTCGAACCTCAGTTGGCCATGTGATATTTTTAAAGAGGCTGTTAACACCACCGGGCACACCAATAGATCATGTGGAAGGTTGCTGACCCTCTTGGTAGATAGCTCGCTTTTGATCTCTTCCTCTAAGAGAAATCAAGGACAGGGGGCCTGGCCCAGTGCATCTGGATTTACAAAGAAAGGTCATCAATCAGGATGAAAGCAGGAGTGAAGATCAGACAGAGGGTCCCTGTACAATGCAGGCAACTTTCCTCAATTATCACCTCATTCTCTGTTAGTTTCTATTAAATCTGAACTTTTAGAGGATGGTACACCACCCGAAGGAAAAAATCACAGGCGAATGTTCACCGTATCATAAACAGGTAGTTGATAGAAGAAAAGCGTTTTCCAAAGTCTGCATGGTCCATTCAACAAATATTTACCATGTTCTTGCTCAAAATTTGTGATGCTAAACACCCTGGGGTGCAATGAGATATTGTCCCTGGCCTCAGGGCACTCAGTCGCGGTGGCCGGTGGCAGACGCGTGGCCCAGCTCTCCTACAGGATAACCTCCACCTAGCCTCGGAAAGGAACGGGGCCTCATACCTGGGGCACCGGGGAAGATGGTCCACGCAGAGGCTAAGGCCTGGGCAAAGACCCAACGAGCACAGCGTTTAGGGACTCATGAGTGGGCTCCTCACATCAACAGCTACGAGCTCAGAGTCTACTGGGGAGGCAACGAGAAGGGAGGGGCCAGAGACGATAAACGGAGAGAAAGAAGACTGCATTATGAAGGGGTTCGAATGACATCTTATGAACTTCATAGCAAATAACCTAATTTTAAAAATAGGCAAAAGGCCAGCCAGTGGCCTGATGGTTAAGGTAGACGGATCCCATATGGTCAACCACATGGTTCGAGTCTCAGACCCTTTGGCTTGAAAAACATACCAGGCAAGTGCGCATGCATGCCCAAATCCAGAGGGGAGGGAGAAATGGAGAAATGGTCATGCCTTGTGGGGGAATCTTTCCTTCTCTCGCTCGCTCTCTCTCTGGCGAGCACATGCACCCTCTGGCAAATCTTTAAAAGGAAAGACCCTGAGTGGATATTTCTCTAAAAAAGATACACAAATGGCGACGAGCACATGAACAGATGTCCAACATCACTAGTCATTAGGAAAGTGCAAATTACAAGCGCTTCACACGCGCGGGGGTGGTGATCATCAGAAAGACGGCACTGTCAGCGAACGGATACACTGGCACCTTCGACGTCGCTGAGGGGAACGCACGCTGGTGCACTCGCTTTGGACGACAGCATGGTGGCTCTTCCAAAGGTCAAACGAGAGTGACCACATGACCCAGTGATTCTCCTAGATAAATACCTGAGAGAATGAACACATATGTCCACCCAAAAACGTGTACGGGAATGAACGTAGCAGCATTGTTCGAGGTAGCCCAGAGTGGAAGCCCCTCAAATTCCATCACATAGTACAGGGCTAAATAAAACAAGCTATGTTTACACCATGGGAGACTGGGGGGTGTACTGATAACGCTGTCACATGGATGAACACCGAAAAAAAAATTTTTTTTTTGGAGAGGTTTTTGCTATAGGGCGCGTGCACTCGCCAGACAGACAGAGAGAGACAGAGAGACAGAAAGCGAGAAATCACTCCCCAGGGGGGATGGCCATGCCGCAATCCCTTCTCCTCCATTCTCCTCTCAGGATCTTGGGCACACCCGCACACACGCCCGGAGTCAGTTTAAGCCACCGGATCCAGGACTTAAACTACAGTCGACTACGTGGGAGTCCAGCGGCATAGCCATTATGCCAACTGCTGGTCCCAAGTGTTGGGCACTTTATGAGGTGATGAAAATGTTCCATAATTGGCAGGGGTGACGGTTATAGCAATTCTGTGACTAGAATAAAAGTCACTAAATTCTGACTGGCCCTGTAATACATTGATTAAGAGATCTGGATCTACATGACCGACCGAGGTTCAAATCCTGTACCTAGCAGCTTGAAAAACACACTAGAGGAACCAGCCGGTGGTGCAATGGTTAAGGCACTAGATTCCCATATGGCCAACCCCTATTCAAATCCCAGACTTGGCAGCTTGAATACCGCACTGGGCACGTGTGCATGTCTGCCAAAATCCCAGGAGGAGAATGAAGGAGAAGGGATTGCAGCATGGCCATCCCTGCTGGGGGGGTAATTTCTCACTGTCTCTCTTCACTGAGCACATGTGCCCTATGGCAAAAACCTTAAAAAAAAAAAAGAAGAAGAAGAAGAAAAACACACTAGGCATGTCTGTGAGTGCCCCACACCCTGATGGAATGGACAAACGGAAGGAATTGTGACTCACCACACTCTATTGGAGAGTTCTCTCTTACTTTCTCCCTCTCTCTCTCTTCCCCCTCTATGGTAAGCACATAAATCCTCTAGTAATAAAACAAACACTGATTGTATACTTCAAGTGGGTTAACTGGGAATTATATCTCATTATAGCTGTTTTGTTTGTTTTAAAAAGAACTTAGTATTGGTTCTGAAGACCACAGAGGCCCCTCGGAGGTTTGAGGCGGGGTGGTGGCACGGAATCGGAATCGTGATTTAGAAAAGGCCATGGGGCCGTAACGTCAGGGAGGAAGAGCATCAAGGAATAAAAGAGATGGCAGCTGTGGAGCGAAGGCAAGGAAAGAGCCGCCCCCAGCCTCTAACACAGAGGTGCCTGTCGGGACGCGGGAGGGAAGGCCTCTGATGCCAGGCATCCTGTCAGGTCCTCCAAGTGGAGTAACGTCCATGCCATATTGTAAGAAAGGCTGGAACCCTGCAGAGGGGGGATCTGGACAAACATCCTGAGAATGGACGGAGATTAGAGAACATCAAGGAGAAAGTTGCACCAGAAGCCACATGCGGAGGGGATAGAAAAATAGAGATGGTGATCACAGTGACCCAGGAGGAGAAGGGGCCTCACCGTCTGGCAGGCTGGCAGACGGATAACCCCAATAAAGACAAGCACTTTACTCTTTCTTTCCTGAAAGGGAGGAGATAGGGACCCGTATGCCAGAATCAGGCCCATACTAGGTTCATTAACTGCCCACAAGGACACTTAAATATTTAGCCCACTTCTGGGAAGCCAGGACTTAGTCATCAAACCCCAGCCCCCCCGACCCGCACTCCTTTCATTCTCTTCAACCTTGTCATTACACTTAGAGGAAAATAAACCCCAACCAGTGGGATCGCTTCTCTTCTGGCTGTAAAAGGACAGATAAAATCTAACTATGGGAGAATCTATGTCACTGTTATTCCCTTAAAATGTTCTAAGATAATTTAAAGGTGAAATAAAGACTGCCTCAAACTGTAGAGCTGTAAAAGAGGAAATATGTATATACAAACACACACCCTGAACCTAAAGGACGTCAGCACATCGTACCCAGGACAGGCAGGTCTCCTGGGTTCATGTACTTGCAGGTCTCTGGCCCGTGCTGTGAACACGGACAAATACCAGCTAATTGAATTTTATGGTCCAGTTGAATTGGACATGTTTGTATAGACATGGTTATTTCAATTTGAAATGCCCAAGACAAATAACCTGGAGAATAGTTTCTCAAAGGGACTATTGTGTTTCAACAGAAAAGCTAAAGGAAATTTTAAAATCACTTAAAAACAAAGGAGAAAATAATCATTAAAAACTCAAACCATGGCAGGAAGGTGGCGTGGTGATTAAGGGTGCTAGATTCCTCCATGGCCAACCATGGTTCAAGTCCCGGACCTGACAGTTTGCTTTCTTCTTTCCCCTTCTCTCTCTCTCTTTCTCTCTCTCTCTGATCAAATTAAAAAATGATAATGATGATGGATAAAATGAAATAAAATAATTCTTTTTTTTTTTTTTGAAGAGGTTTTTGCTATAGGGCTTGTGGGTTTGCCAGACAGACAGAGAGAGATGGAGAGACAGAAAGCGAGAAATCACTCCCCAGGGGCGATGGCCACGCCGCCATCCCTTCTCCTCCATTCTCCTCTCGGGATCTTGGGCACGCACGCACATGCACCCGGCGTGAGTTTAAGCCACCGGGTCCAGGACGCAAACTGCAGTCGACTACGTGGGAGTCCAGCAACATAGCCATTACTCTAACTGCTGGTCCCAAATAAAATAATTCTTAAAAAAACTAAATTCAAGGAAAATCTAATTTTTATACTGCAATGATGTACAGTGAATGAATGTAAATAAATAATTTAAAATGAAAAAAACTCAATTCAAATAAGAGTCAAGTAAAATAAGTTTTATTCTTCCCTTTACTGAGTGCACATATACTTACTTACTTGACTCGACAATTCTAGTCCTATGAAATATACCAAATGAGAGGTGTAGATTTATGTACGAGTTTATGGAATATACGTACAATGGTGTCTTGGGCAGGCCATGTAGCCCAGTGGTTAAGGGAGTCCAGAGCCAGCAGGGGTTCACATTCCGGCCCTGGTGGCTTGGAAAAGCATCTGTGTGCATGCCCCAAATCCTGAAGGGATGAAGAAAATGGGAGAAAAAGGATTGCGTCATGACCACACCTCGTTGAGAGGGTTCTTTCTCCATCTCTCAGAAGAAATAAAGAAATGAACTTTATTTCAGAGGTTTTTGCCATAGGGTGCATGTGCTCACTGGAGAGAGACAGAGACAGTGAAAAGAAAAGTGATAAATCACCCCCCGGGGCGGAGCCGTACCACAATCCCTTCTCCTCCATTCTCCTTCAGGGATATTTGGCATGTGTACACACACACACACACACACACACACACACTCAGCATGATTTTCTAGTCACTAGGTCTGGGAATAGTTCGAGAATTGTGGTTGGCCATGTGGGAGTCCAGTGACATAACCACCATGCCACCTGCTGGCCCCTACATGAACATTTTTTAAAAGGAGCTCAGGCTGCCCTATTGCCCAGTGGTTAAGGGAGCTGGATCCTACATGGCAGACCCCAGTTCAAATTCCTGCACTAGCGGCTTAATACACTTGTTAAGCATGTGCATATGTGCACCTAAACTCCTGACAGGATAGAAGAGAAGAGATTGTCACCATACTCTATTGAAGGTTACTTTTTCTCTGTCTCTCCTTCTTTCTCTGGTGAGTACATGTACCTTCTGGAAATTAAAAAGAGAGTAGCTCATGGAAACCTAGCTTGCTGAACGGAAATCAATTCATGCAGAGATCCTTCAAAGATCCTCAGAAGACTGAAGACTGAAAGGACTTTAGAAGCTATACAAAGGATTAAAACTCAGACAGCATCAGATCCCTGTAGCAATACATCTGTCAAGACAGCATCGATAGAATCCCAGTGTATTTGCAAATACGGAACAGAAATGAACTCAACTGGGGGTCTGTGTAGGGTCAGGATTTAGCCATGAGGAAAACATTGCACTTTGACAAAAAGTTCATGGCTGAGTGACTCGGCCCCTTTGGGGGCAAGCCCAGACAGAGTACCAGAGACTGGGTGACTTATACACAACTAATCTTTCTTTCTTTCTTTTTTTTAAAAAAGAGATTTTTGCTATAGCTAGAGAGACAGAGAGATTTATCACCCCCCACAGGGATGGCCATGCCACAATCCCTTTTCCTCCATTCTCTTCTCAAGATTTTGGGCACGCAAGTGTGAGTTTTAATTTACCAGGTGTGACACTCGAACAGCAGTTGACTACATGAGAGTCCAGCAACATAACCATTAAACCATCTGCTGGTCCCTACCCCAAATCAGGATTTGGGGCATGCACACACACACACCTGCCTGGTGTGAGTTTCAAGCTGCCAGGTCTGGGACTTGAACCACTGTCAGCCATGTGGGAGTCCAGCACCTTAACCACTATGCCACCATCTGACCTCGTAACATTTGGAGGTGGAGTTCAAGGTGGAGGTGGAGTTTAAGGCCAGAGTGCCAGCACAGCTGGGTTCTGGTAAAGGCCGTCCTCCTACCTGTAGACTGCTGGCTTCTCGTTGTGTCCTCACAGGACAGAAAGAAAAGAGGGAGTCCTCTGGGGTCCCTTTCATATGGGCACTAGTCCCACTCAGGAGGGCCCCATCCTCATGATCTATTTACCTCCCAAAGGTTCTACTCCTAAATACCAAAATATGAACCTGGTTAGGATATAAATATTCAGTCCATAACTCTGAGCTTCCTGAGGCCACAGTGCTTGAGGTTAAGAACAGGGGCTCTGCAGGAAGCCGCTGAGGGCAACCCTGGCTCTGCTGGAGACCATGAATCTTATGCCTATTTAATAATTATTTGGGGCATGGAGTTTCTCTTGCAGTTATCTCTAGCTACCACATCGTGGGACTGAAGACTGATGATCAGGTTCCGTGAAGTACCAACTGAGTGAGTGATAATTCCAGGGTTAGCAAAATATATCAACATATTAAGAATCTTCAAAAAGATCATGAGAAATCCATGTTATGAAAAAACTATGAATATCTCCAAATTTTTTGCACCCAAATAAACTCATACTCTCAATATATTTCCTCATAAATTTTGTGAAGTCTCCTTGTGTATTGATACCTTCTTTTATTTTAGTTTTTAGATTTTTGCCATAGGATGTGTGAGCTGGCTGGAAAGAGACAGAGAAAGGGAAAGTGAAAAATCAACCCCCCACCCCCATGGCCATGAGACAGTTCCTTCTCCTCCACTCATCTCTTGGGATTTTGGGCACACATGCCAAGCATGTTTTTCTTTTTAAAAAAAATAATTATTTTATTTAACTATTCATTTATTTTAATTTGACCAGAGAGGAACAGAGTAAGCAAGCAAGCGAATGAGAGACAAAGAGAAAAATTGAGAAAGTAAGGCACCAGGTCTAGGACTTGAACCATGGTCATCCACGTGAGAGTCCAGCACCCTCAACCACTACGCCACCTGCCAGCCCCACCAGGCATGTTTTTCAAGCCACTGGGTCCAGTATTTGAACTGTGGAGTCAGTCATGTGGGATCTGGCACCTTAATCACCACACCACCTGCAGGCCTTTGATACTTTTTTTTTTTAGTTGCCAGGTAGTGTTTGTGCTCACTAGAGAGACACAGAAAAAGGCAGAAGGAACCCTCCCACCCCACCCAGTGGAGTGTGCCACGCCACAATTCTTCCTTCTCCTTTATTCCATCTTGTCGGGATTTGGGGTATGCATATACATATACCTGGCATGCTTTTCGAGCTAAGCTACCAAGCTGGGTTTAGAACTGTGGTCAGCTAGGTGGGATCTGACTTTCTTAACGAGGCTATGAAGCTGGCTCAATATTTTCTTTATTCTCTTTAACTCTAGCTCATTCAGTAACACCCTAGATAAAGGAACTTCTTTGCAACCAGTCACATACTTCAATGTCAATTACTCATCTCTAATCTGGTCTTTCAGTACCTAATACTTGGTTTAAAGCAAACTGAATTGTTCTCATGTTTTAAAGAGTTTGCAAATGACACTGTTGCTAAAAATTGAGAATATTGAAATTAAAACGTAGTGATGTTTGGCATGCTTCCACTGAACACATTTGAAATCATATTTGAAATATACGTAAGTCCTGGCATTTTTCTCTTCATGTGAGACGGCTTATTTTCTCTGGAGATGTTTCGCCTACAGAAGAAAAGATGAAAGGAAAGACGTGATAAATGTTTTCAAATACTTAGAGGGCTGCCATGTGGAAAAGGAGGTGAGTTTTCTGTGTGGTTCCAGAAGGCCACGCTGAGAACAAAGGAGAGCAGTGGAGGGAGGCGTTTTAGCTCCAGTGGAATCAATGGCTTCCTTTTATGGAGAAAAGGCCCCAAACCTTGCAGCGTTTCAACGGAAGAGCCTCCTGGAGGTACGTGGGGTGGGAATGAGGAGCAGGGCCTGGTTCAGACAGCTCGAGCTCCCCTCTCCTAAGGCTTCTGGGCCCCTAAACTGTCTTTCCAAATGGCCAATCATGAAGGTGGAATTATGGCTGAATGTGTTCCCCTCATATCTCACATTCGTGTGTGGAAGTCCTGACCCCCAGTACTCAGTGTGACCTTGAGAGAGGGGTTCAGTTAAAATGAGGCCATTGGGGAGGCTCTCATCCACTCTGATTCATGTTCTCATAAGAGGAAATTTGGACACACGCAAGGATGTCACTGAGACACAGAGGAGAGACCATGTGAGGACACAATAAGAGGGGGCCATCTGTAGGCCAGAGAGAGAGGCTCTGAGAAACGGACCCTGCAACACCTTGATCTCGAACTTCCGGTCTCCAGAACTGTGAGCAAACAAGCCTTTGTCGTCTAAGCCACCGGGTCTGGGATGTGCTGACGCAGGCGGAGCAAATGCACATCGCTCTAATAGCCGTGTGCACTAGTGGTCTAAAAACTGCTTGTCCACGTAAGCCATAGTAGGTGGGGCGGCCCATGGCCTGGTAGTTAAGGCAGCTGGATCCCACATGGCCAACCATATGGTTCGAGTCCTTGAAAAGCACACCAGGAGTATGTGCGAGCACACCCAAAAGGAGGAGAAACGCAGGCAAAGGAACTGCAGTATGACCATGCCCCATGGGGGGGAGGGGGCTCTTTCTCTCTCTTTCTCTCTCTCTCTCTCTGTAAGTAATAATCTCTCTTTCTCTCTCTCCAGCAAGTGCATGCACCCTCTAGCAACACACACATACACCAACTATTGGGTCGTTGGAAAAGTCCTGACATACTTTTCTATGCAAAAATGTGTCATGACTTTGCAGATGACCTTGACCTGTTAGTTTATTCAATTCAAGACCATGTGAGGACACAATAAGAGGGGGCCATCTGTAGGCCAGAGAGAGAGGCTCTGAGAAACGGACCCTGCAACACCTTGATCTCGAACTTCCGGTCTCCAGAACTGTGAGCAAACAAGCCTTTGTCGTCTAAGCCACCGGGTCTGGGATGTGCTGACGCAGGCGGAGCAAATGCACATCGCTCTAATAGCCGTGTGCACTAGTGGTCTAAAAACTGCTTGTCCACGTAAGCCATAGTAGGTGGGGCGGCCCATGGCCTGGTAGTTAAGGCAGCTGGATCCCACATGGCCAACCATATGGTTCGAGTCCTTGAAAAGCACACCAGGAGTATGTGCGAGCACACCCAAAAGGAGGAGAAACGCAGGCAAAGGAACTGCAGTATGACCATGCCCCATGGGGGGGAGGGGGCTCTTTCTCTCTCTTTCTCTCTCTCTCTCTCTGTAAGTAATAATCTCTCTTTCTCTCTCTCCAGCAAGTGCATGCACCCTCTAGCAACACACACATACACCAACTATTGGGTCGTTGGAAAAGTCCTGACATACTTTTCTATGCAAAAATGTGTCATGACTTTGCAGATGACCTTGACCTGTTAGTTTATTCAATTCAGAAAATCTATAGTACATATATATTGCTTTTCACTAATGCATGCATTAGTTATTTTAACATTGGACTTCCCAGTCAGCCCTGTTACACAGCAGTAATGCACTGCTCAGAAGCCAGATCCCACACAGCGCCATGGTTAGAATCCCTAGCCTGGTCGGCCTGAAACATGCCCAGCACGTGTGCAAGTACCTGAGACCCTGCAGGCTGGAGGGCAAGAGGAAAGGGATTGTGTGTTGCATGACAGGATCTTGTGAAGGGTGCTTATCACTCTCTCTCTCATATATGCACACTATCATGAAAAAAAATGAAAAAAATTAACAATCTCTGGGGGGTCAAAGGAGGACAACTTGATGTCAGACTGTGCTGACCCTTAACTATAAGAGCAACTTTTAAAACTTCAAAGTGTGGGGGTTAGCAGGTGGCATGGTGGTCAAGGTGCTGAACTTCTCCATGGCTGACCACAGCTCAAGTTCCAGACCTGGCAGCTTGAAAATCATTCTAGGCATGGGTGTGTCCATGTCCAAAAGCCTAGGAAGAAAATGGAGGAGAAGGGACTTCAGCCTAGCCATCCCTACTGGGGGACGGGGAGAAGGGGGCATTTTTCACTTCTTTCTCACTGTCTCTCTCTCTCTGTGTGTCTCTCTGATGGGCACTTGTGCTCTATGGTAAAAACCTTAAAAAAATATTCAAAGTACGATATTCAGGAATAGATCTTAATTGATAGCTTAAAAAGCTGTTGAATGTTAATTCTAGAGAATATATTTTTTGACGTTATCGAAGTATGCTTTTGCGTAGTGTACTCTAGAACATGTCGCTAGAACCTTTTGGAGGTTGCTACACTAGGTGAAATCAGAGCTATTTCACTCTCAGGATGATTCAGTCCTAAAGAAAATACCTAAAGGATTTTCACTAGGTAAGTAACATGACTTCCACGGTCTAAATGTTTGTGAGCCCCCCAAATTTGTATGTTAAAACCTATCACCAGGGTGCTAGCATAGAAATGGGGCCTTTGGGAAGTGACTAGGCCATGAGGGTGGATCCCTCCTGAATATGGTTAGTGCCCTTATGATAAAAGGAAGGTGACATTTCTTGCCCTTCTGCCACGTGAGGATACACAAGTGGGCCATTCACAGATGGACATGGCCATTCACTGGACACCAGATCTGCTGGACCTTCATCTGGGACTTCCCAGCCTCCAAACCTGTGAGAAATTCATTTCTGTTGCTTATAAATCACTCTAAAGCGTTTTGTTATAGTTACCTGAGTGGACCGGAATAATGGCTAAAATAACTGAATGGTTCTATTAGTGGCTTACTCACAATTAGAGAACCACTACCTTGGGCCCTTTACGGGAAAGGGCTTGAGTCTTGGCGTATTTGTTGAACAAGACTACACTCACCTGTACTCCTTTTCAAATGGGCCAAGCCATTAACCCTATTCAAGGGTGGACTTAAGTAGCCCCAAAGTATAGGTCTATAGATAAGATAGCTAATGATCTTTAAGTTAAATAGCTTTAGCACTTATCAACATCTTTCAGCCATCCTGGGTGATGACATAGCCTATAACATCCCTGTGACATAGTGTCTTTTTTTTTTTTTTAATTGCATTCACCAGAGAGAGAAAAAGAGAGGGTGGGAGAGAAAGAGAAGGAGGAAGAGAAAGAAAGTGTCTCCCAGTGGGGTGCTTTTCCTCCACTTCCCCATCCTGTCGGAATTTTGGGCATGCATGCACACACGCATGATGTATCTTTTAAGCGGCCAGAATAGGGATTTAAGCAAGTCATGGCTGGCCACGTGGAATCCGGCTTCCCTAACCATTGCACTATAGGGCTGGCCCTTATGATTCCTTCATTCTAGTAACACAGCAGAACTAACACATAAAGGAAGAAAGAGATGATATCTTGTAGCTACATGTATGAAGCTACTTATTCTTCTTTTAATGAATTATTTATTTGCTTTAATAGTTTATTTATTCTTATTTTAATTTGACCAGAGAGAGAGTAAGGGAAAGTGGGGAAGCAAGCCGCCAGGTCCAAGACTTGAACCACACAGTCAGCCATGTGGCAAGTCCAGCACCTTAAGCACCATGCCACCTGTCGGCCCTGAAGCTACTTGTCCTTTCACACCTATATAATTATGTACTGAGATAGTGTTTTCCCTTTTGGATTTCTTGTCCAAAATCTCAAGTCTAGAAGATGACTCTTAAGTCTAAAGTTAAAATCTCAGGGACCAGCAGTTAGCATAATGGCTATGTCGCTGGACTCTCACATAGTCGACCGCGGTTCGAGTCCCGGACCCAGTGGCTTAAATTCATGCCGGATGCGTGCGTGTGTGTCCCCAAGATCCCGAGAGGAGAACGGAGGAGAAGGAATTGCGACGTGGCCATCCCCCCTGGGGGGTGATTTCTCGCTTTCTGTCTCTGTCTGTCTGTCTGGCGAGCGCACGCGCCCTGTAGCAAAAACCTCTTCAAAAAAAGAAAAAATAATAAATAAAAAAATAAAGTTAAAATCTCAGGTCTAGAAATGGCTTTCAAGATGGGCAACACTTCACAAAGCCAAGGTCACGTGGAAAGGTCCTGAGTTCACATCCGAGGCTTCTTCAACATACCAGGTGTGCACCCGTGATCTGAACTGGCTTGGCAGAGGTAGACAACGGAGTGGGGGTCCTGCTGGGGGTGCCTCTCCTTCTCTCTCTTACAGAAGAAATAACTGAATAAATTTTTAAAAAAGAAAAGAAAAACCATAAAAGCATTTGTAGAAAAATGCATCATGGTGGGATCAGCAGTTGGCGTAATGGCTATGTCGCTGGACTCCCACGTAGTCGACCATGGTTTGTGTCCTGGACACAACAGGCACGTGTGCATGCGTGCCCAAGATCCCGAGAGGAGAACGGAGAAGGGATGGCGGCGTGGCCACACCCCCTGGCGGGTGATTTCTTGCTTTCTGTTTCTCTGTCGCTCTTTGTCTTTCTTAAAGCGCATGCACCCTATAGCAAAAATCTCTCCAAAATAAAAATAAGAAAAATATATCATGAAATTATCAAGTCGACTCCTGTCTATTCAAGGTCACTTGGGTGTCTTCAGAAGGGCATCCATTCTTCGATTTTCAGTACCCATATGACTAGCAATATTCTATTACTCATAGAGTTTCAGAGATGGAGGAGGATGCTCATTTTACAGGTGAAAACAGACTCTCCATGAGATATAGGGATGAATTCAAATCAAGGTCACACAGGAGAACAGTGATGAAAGAAACCTTACTCCTGTTTAAAAGTCTCCTGGAATTCGATGTCTTAGAAAGGGGAAGGAGAATAAATAGAAGTCTTACTCTCCCCCTTCTGCCTCATCCCTTGCCTCATGTTTTGTTAATTTAGAAGGGAAAATAAAAAGCTCACTGCCCTGTAGACAGAAATTATAGTTCAGAATAAAATAGTCTTCTCTATACATCATGGCTGCTTGGTTACTACTAAAAAATAAATCAGTGTTTCTTTAAGGATGAAGGCAGTCAAAATTTAAAAAATAAATACAAGCAAAATGATGAATGGTGATTGAATGTTTAAAAAATAATTGGAGGGGCCAGCAGGTGGTGTGGTGGATAAGGGCGCTGGATTCCCACATGGCCAACCATGGTTCATGTCCCAGACCTGGTGGCTTGCTTTCTCACTTTCCCTTTTTCTCTCTCTCTCTCTCAAAAAACAAACAAACAAAACAAAAACAAAAAAAACTAACAATAACAAATGGAAATAAATAAATAAATAAATAGTTCTTTTAAAAAATAATTGGAATAATAATAATAATAATCTGGAAAAAATTGAAAAGCTATTGGATGATGATGATGGGGATTTTAATGTCTTTGTATTGACTGATATGCATGGTATTCCTTCTGGAAAAAGAAATGTAATACACTGTAAAGTTATATGTGATTCAATGTAATATAAACAAGGTTATGATAATAGTAAAAAATTTTTAAAAAAGATGAAAGCAGTGGAATATATGTGCCGGAAATTCGTCAATGCCATCGGTCATCTCAGAGCAGCCACACTATACATATTGCTGTGCAGCAGGGGGCGAATTAAAACCAGTTCCCCGAAATTGTACCAGCGTACTTTCACCTAAGTTCAAGGCCTATTTTGTATGTGTTCTTTCTTGTTTTGAAAACATTGCAAAACAGGATACAGCTTGAGAACATGTCATGCAATAATACTGTATTTGAAATATCAAAACGGGGGCAAAACCCCTGTCTTTGTCTATGGCTCTCACAGGTATGGCATTGCTGGGAATCCTTATTTAATCACAGGCAGGTCAGAGGCTGACCTTCTGTTTCCAGGCAACACCTGGATAACCAACCAATAGTGAGCTCCTGGGAGAAGCCAGCGCGTGCACCCAAACGACCTGGCTCTGCTGGTGCTGCTGCCACAGAGGAAAGGGCCTTGGATAAGATCAACAAAGCTGCAGGGTTAGCTGTGCAGGAAAGGAGCCCTGTGATTAAAACTGGGATGTTGAGAACTCTAAACTTAAAATTGTCTTCAATGCTTCAAATACTCGTTGAGCACCTGCTATGATCAAGACGCTGTTCCAGGCTCAGAGGATTCAGCACCGAACCAAAGAGAACCCCTCCTCCCAGCACCACTCCCACCCAACCCACATCCCAAGAAGTCTCTACCCTCATGTTCTTTTTTTTTTAAGTTGATTTCTCCCACGATGGAGAGAGACAGAGACAGAGAGACAGAGATAGCATCCTCACCAGGGTATCAACACTGCAGATCGGCCCTGGATCACGGGCACACAGGTACTAGATGTACTCAGAGAGATGTCTGGACTCGAACCCTGAACCTTTCCAAGAGGAAATGCCTCACAGAGCACCATGTTTTACTTTAGAGTCATTGTCTGGCCCCGTGCCCTAATGATTCTTATATTTTAGCAGGGGGTGGGTATAAGAGACGGACGCTGGATGCCATGTGTTAACGACTGGGGTGGAGAAAGTAAAGGAGGAGTGGTGAGTAGCGAGGTGGGTAACAGGTATGTCTTCCTGGAAATACTAACAAGATATCAATGAGGTCACACATTGAAATGGAAAAGCGATCAAATCATAACTCTCAAAAAACAAACAAACAAAACAAAAACAAAAAAAACTAACAATAACAAATGGAAATAAATAAATAAATAAATAGTTCTTTTAAAAAATAATTGGAATAATAATAATAATAATCTGGAAAAAATTGAAAAGCTATTGGATGATGATGATGGGGATTTTAATGTCTTTGTATTGACTGATATGCATGGTATTCCTTCTGGAAAAAGAAATGTAATACACTGTAAAGTTATATGTGATTCAATGTAATATAAACAAGGTTATGATAATAGTAAAAAATTTTTAAAAAAGATGAAAGCAGTGGAATATATGTGCCGGAAATTCGTCAATGCCATCGGTCATCTCAGAGCAGCCACACTATACATATTGCTGTGCAGCAGGGGGCGAATTAAAACCAGTTCCCCGAAATTGTACCAGCGTACTTTCACCTAAGTTCAAGGCCTATTTTGTATGTGTTCTTTCTTGTTTTGAAAACATTGCAAAACAGGATACAGCTTGAGAACATGTCATGCAATAATACTGTATTTGAAATATCAAAACGGGGGCAAAACCCCTGTCTTTGTCTATGGCTCTCACAGGTATGGCATTGCTGGGAATCCTTATTTAATCACAGGCAGGTCAGAGGCTGACCTTCTGTTTCCAGGCAACACCTGGATAACCAACCAATAGTGAGCTCCTGGGAGAAGCCAGCGCGTGCACCCAAACGACCTGGCTCTGCTGGTGCTGCTGCCACAGAGGAAAGGGCCTTGGATAAGATCAACAAAGCTGCAGGGTTAGCTGTGCAGGAAAGGAGCCCTGTGATTAAAACTGGGATGTTGAGAACTCTAAACTTAAAATTGTCTTCAATGCTTCAAATACTCGTTGAGCACCTGCTATGATCAAGACGCTGTTCCAGGCTCAGAGGATTCAGCACCGAACCAAAGAGAACCCCTCCTCCCAGCACCACTCCCACCCAACCCACATCCCAAGAAGTCTCTACCCTCATGTTCTTTTTTTTTTAAGTTGATTTCTCCCACGATGGAGAGAGACAGAGACAGAGAGACAGAGATAGCATCCTCACCAGGGTATCAACACTGCAGATCGGCCCTGGATCACGGGCACACAGGTACTAGATGTACTCAGAGAGATGTCTGGACTCGAACCCTGAACCTTTCCAAGAGGAAATGCCTCACAGAGCACCATGTTTTACTTTAGAGTCATTGTCTGGCCCCGTGCCCTAATGATTCTTATATTTTAGCAGGGGGTGGGTATAAGAGACGGACGCTGGATGCCATGTGTTAACGACTGGGGTGGAGAAAGTAAAGGAGGAGTGGTGAGTAGCGAGGTGGGTAACAGGTATGTCTTCCTGGAAATACTAACAAGATATCAATGAGGTCACACATTGAAATGGAAAAGCGATCAAATCATAAAAATATTTCTTCTGGTGTGGTCAGGTGGTATGGTGGTTAAAGGCACTGGACTCCCACATGGCTGACAGCGGTTCGAGTCCTGGACCTGGCAAGTTGCTTTCTCACTTTCCTTTTCTCTCTCTTTCTCTTTCTCACTCTGTCCCTCTCTGGTCAAATTAAAATAAATAAGTAAATAAATAAAGTTAAGGGACTGGCAGGTGGCATGGTGGTTGGAGCACTGGACTCCCACATGGCTGACCGTGGTTCGAGTCCTGGACCTGGTGGCTTACTTTCTCACTCTCACTCTCTCTCTGTCTGGTCAAGTTAAAAGAATATTAATAATAAATAAATATTAAATAAACAAATTCTTAAAAAATAAATCAACTTAGACTGAATTTTAAATATACATGTGTATATATGTATATATACATAGTTCTTCTGAGCAGAGAAAGCAGCTGTTCACAGAAAATTAAGTATTTTGGCAGGGGGTTATCTTAAAGAGACCTGGAGCAGATCTTAGAGGACCCACTTTCCAGATGAAGTAAGGAAATGTCCGAAGCCAGAAAGAACTACTTTGAACTGCAGAATGAATTTTCTATAGGGCAACCGAGATCCGTAGCAGGGGCTGAGATCACTTGGCTGTAACCTGGCCATTCCGCATCCCAAAGGGAGCAGCCCCTGGGAGCTGGTAGGTTCAAACTGCCAGCTTAATGTCACCGCAAAGACAGTGACACTAAGCACCATCAGAAAACTGAAATTCTCCACAGCGCTGCAAATTAAACTATTAGATATCTGAGCCCTCCATTTGTTACTGCATGGAGAGAAAACTGTTCAGAGGAAGAACAATGGGATTCTGTGACACAGAGGAACTAAACCCCCTAAAGAGATCTGCTTTCAACAACGTTTTGGATTTGCACCCTCGAAAAGGTCTCACTACCCCACAATCCTCCCTCCCATCTCCTACCTCCTGTGCACATCTGGGTGTGCCCAACGTGTTAAGGCCAACCTGGGATCCGAACCTGGGCCTCCCACAGGGCTCTAATACTTGGCAGTGGTACCCTATCACCTGCACCAAGAATGGGCCTGTTTAATGTTACTTATTTATTTACTTTTAATTTGCTATAAGGCCTGTGTGCTCCCTGGAGAGAGACAGAAAGAGAGAGAAAACCCCTCCTCCACCGCAGGGGAGTGGATACACTACAATCCTTTCTCCTCCACGCTCCTCTTGGAATGTTGGACACACACACGCTTCCGGTGTGATTTTCAAGCCACCAGGTCAAGACTCAAACCACGCTGCTGGCCATGTGAGATCCGCTGCTTTAACTGCCATGACGCCAGCTGGCCTTGTTTTATTTCTCTTGGGGACATAGGGTGGGGGGAGCTCTCCAAGGTCACGCTGGGCGTGACAGTAGTGGTCCACATCCACACAGTTGGGAGTGGCCTCAGCATATCCGCTGATGAGCATGACAAAGCCTGGTTCACCTGGTCAACTGCCCAATGCTTTGAAAGCCGCTGGTCTAGGGCAGCAAATGCTGACGGGAGGAGCACTCCAGTCTGTGCCTGGTCCATCCTTACTGGTGTAAATGTCCTCGACTCTCGGCATGTAAATAGAATAAGGCAGACATGAACAAAAATTCTTATAAACCAAGGACAGACCACCATTGTTTGCTCCCATAGACAAATGCAACCCGTGAAGGCTGGAGAGCGCGTGGGTTTCACGTGCCTTACGATGCTCGCTGTGCAGAATGTGCAGAGCGGCAAATCTTAAAGAAAACGGAAACACCGGCCTCACCAATGATAAACCCAATGCGTTAAGACCTGAGACGATCACTTGACTTACATATGGCAAAGAGTTCTTCAGGTACGTTATTTCACAACCAAAATATATTGTTATCAAAATCGACAGGGTATTAAGCTTTTGATTTCATTATACTGATTTTTTTCCCATCCTTTTGGGAAAGGGCCAGCCTCATGGCCTAGTGGTTAAGGGAGCTGGATCCCACATGGCCGACTATCGTTCACATCCTGGGCTTGGAAGTTAGAAAAACATGCCAGACATGTATATGTACGTGCCCAAACTCCAAGAAGGATAAAGAAATGAAAGAAGGGGAATTTCAGCTTGACCACACCCCATTGAGGGGTGCTTGCTTCCTCTCCCTCTTTCTCTTCTCTCTCTCTCTGATGAGAGAACACACCCTTTGGGGGGAAAATATGCCTAATAGAAATTAAGAATGAATTTCCTTTTAAAGCTGGAAGTTGTTCCAATTTGCAAAAGTTTAAAATCCAAAATGGCCCCACCAAAATATAATGGTTTAAAAATCATTCTCATTCAGGTATTTGATTTATAGAAAACCATATGAGCCATAAACTACAGAGTAATTGTTCATTGGGGTTTAGGTCGAGTGGGACTTTTTCAAACTCTTTTCATTCAAAGAACATTTGCACCAAATTAATGGTGCTCATGCAGGTCCTGTGACCACCAGGAGTGAGGAAGTCGCTCTGCATTTCACTCCACGCAGGTATTAAAAGTCACTAGGTCACCCAGAGAGCTCAGAGAAAAGGGGATGACTCTCCAACTCTAAACTAATTTGTTGTGATTTCTTTTCTTTTTCTTTTTTTAATTAAAAGTAAGTGTTTGTGTTCATGCTCACAAATGTGGCCCCCAACTTATATAATCTTTCGGTCTTCTCCCCTAACTTCTATATCTGACCCAACTATTCAGTTTAGAGAATATTTAGTAGGCAGTTCCTTCTTTTTATCATTTAAAGAAAGTTTACAAGGTAACAGGATCCCATTTTCATTAGAGGAAGGGGATTGGTTCTGTATTACCTGTATTTCCGATTCTAGAAGTAGCAAGTGAGTGAATCAAGGAAAAACAAACAAACAGGCAAACTGCTTCACCTGGTGTTTAAATAAAACCCTCTGGCGAGAATGCCCTTTCCCCAGATTCTCTCCCACCACTTGGTCTTGCTAGTTTCCTACAGCAGGACCAAGGGCCAGTCCTCCCAGGGACCAAATGGTCAGGCCTGAGCTCATGTAAGTCGACAGTAGTAAAATCCAAGCTCCCCCCCAAACCTACAAATGTTGATTTATCAAATTATGCCTTTCCTTACATTAAAGGGAAAAATGTTCATGTTTTTCATTCCAAGAATAACCATAAAATCTTTCCATAGGTTATTAATGATATCAAAAGAAAATATAAAAAACACATTTTTAATAAGTTATTTTATTTTTATTGCCAGGGAATGTTTGTGCTCACTAGAGAGAGAGAGAGAGAGAGCGAGAGAAAACACCCCATGATAGGGCATAGTCACACCACAATCTTTTTCCTTCCACTTCTCCATTCTGTTAGGATTCAGGGCACAAGTGCCTGGAATGGATTTCAAGCCACCGGGGCTGAGATTTGAACTTTGGTTAGCCATGTGTGATCCGGCTTCCTATGCTCAGCACTTTACTGCTGCACTATAGCTCGATTTTATTTTTTTTTTAAGAATTATTTATTTTATTTTATTTTCTATTATTATTATTTAGATTTCCTATTGGACACATGCACTCAGCAGAGAGAGACAGTCAGATAGGAGAGAGAAAGTGAGAAAGCAAACTGCTAGGTCCAGGACGTGAACCACAGTCAGCCATGTGGGAGGCCAGGGCCTTAACCATCATACCACCTGCTGCTCCAGCCCCACTCAGTTTTCTATAATTTAACATAAAGATTCTGTTTGTATTAACCTTGTCAGGGTATTTACTTTCTTTTAACTGCCAGAGGACACATGCACCTGCTAGAGAGTGACAGAGGGCAGGAGAGAGGGAGAAAGCATGTCCCAGTGGGGTATGGTCACACTGCTGTCTCTTCAGCTCTCCAGCCTGTTGGGATGTGGAG
>NW_006159444.1:5446789-5447157 GCF_000334495.1 Tupaia belangeri chinensis
CAGGATTTTTAAACTGCTAGGGGCAGGATTCGAATTACAGTTAGCTATGTGCAATCCAGCTCCCCTAACCACTGGGCCACGGAGCCAGCCCAGGCTATTAATTTTTGACTGCCAGGCCAATAGAATAAAGAAAGAAAGAAAACCAAATGTAGCAAGTTGCCTTAGAGACCCTAATCAGCAAAGCAATAACGGTTCTGCCAAAGAGCTTATCCCAAAAGCAAGGCTTCCAGAAATCCTCTGGTGGTGGCCTCTGCAGCCCTGGGCCACGCAGGGGACTTAGTAGACTTACCTGGCTCCTCCTCTCCTAGAGAACATGACTTTTTTTTTTTTTTTTTTTTTTTTTTTTTTTTTTTTTTTTTTTTTTTTAT
>NW_006159444.1:5448491-5498140 GCF_000334495.1 Tupaia belangeri chinensis
GGGGCGCGCGGCTTGCTCGAGAACATGACTTTTTGAGGATCTTTTGAAGGACAAAGTACACTATTGTGTCGTCTGGAAAGTCTGGACACATTTTTACATAGAAAAATATCATAACTTTCTAACAACTTGATAGTCCCCACTGTTGCTGCGGGAGGCATGTGGTATGTGCTCAGCCCCTAAGACCATGGTCAGAAGCTTGGACTGGGGAACCAGAACGTCCATAGTGCCCATCCCTCCTCGTATCCGTCTGGCTCCTTGGCTAAGCCAGATGACCGGCCACCTGAGCCGGCACTGCCCGGTGACACATTCCGGTGATCTCATGTTGTCTACTCAGTACCTTCTCAACTGCACTGTCCTTTCAGGGAGGGCCCTCTTATCCTGGCCCGGTTTTCCTTTCTGGAAAACCACCATCTGAGAAAAAATCTGCTGGGACTGCATTGTTCCAACATACCAGTCTCGGGACACGCCCTGTCGGTGCTGGCACGTGGTTAAGAGAGGTTTGGGGATCTGCTGCTGTGGTTTGGAATCTGGGGTACGATGTCACCTACCTCGTGGGGTGGCTGTGCCCATGAACGATGGGAATGCAGTAAGGGCACAGACCAGGCCCTAGGAAGTGCGTGTGAAGCCCCGCTCTGACTGTTCTCACCTTTGCATCCCTCACTCGGACATACCTAAACCCAACCTCCCCTTCGTCCTCTGATGTTCCCTCACCCTTGATGGCGAGTGATGGCTCCATCTGAATACTGAATAGTCTGTCCCTTGCAAAATTCATTAGGTAATCAAGTTGCCTTGTTTTCTGCTTTTTTAGATTTTTTGCCACAGTGCGAGTACACTTGCCGGAGAGAGAGACAGAGAGGAAGAAAGGGAGAAAGTATCTCCCAGGGAGACGGTCATACGGCATTCCCTTCCCCTCCATTCTCTCGGGAGTTTGGGCGTGCACGAACATGTACCCGATGTGTTTTTCAAGTCACTGGGTCCAGGACTCGAACTCAGAGTTGGCCATGTGGGGATCTAATATCTTAACCAACGTGCCACCCGCTGGCCCTCAAGTTGCCTTATTTTATCCTTATCTCATTTAACCTTCCACAGACTGTCTTGTCTCCCTCGATGGGAAGCACCATCAGTGAGGATCCATTTCTCTTTCTTTCTTTCTTTCTTTCTTTCTTTCTTTCTTTCTTTCTTTCTCTCTCTCTCTCTCTCTCTCTCTCTCTCTCTCTCTCTCTCTCTTTCTTTCTTTCTTTCTTTCTTTCTTTTTCTTTCTCTCTCTCTCTCCCTCCCTCCCTTCCTTCCTTCCTTCCTCTATCTCTCTTTCTTTCTTTCTTTTTGAATTTTGGTATAGGGCACATGTGCTTGTGGGATAGACAGAGAGACAGAAAGCGAGAAATCAGCCCCCCTAGGAGATGGCCATGCCACAATCCCTTTTCCTCTACTCTCCTCCTAGGATTCTGGGTACACATGCACACGCACCTGGCATGCGTTTCAAGCCACTGAGTCTGGGACTCAAACCACCATTGACCATGTGGGAGTCCAGTGCCTTAACCACTATGTCACCTGCTGGCCCAAAGGCTCCATTTCTTAGAAATCTCCATCTTCCCTGGAGCACCCAGCTCGGTGTGACTTGGCCACGAGAAGCTCACACATGCTGCTGCTTGATTTGATTCCAAAGTTAACGTGGGGCAGACAAAGTGCTGACCTTGGGAATTTAAGTTGGGCCCATTCCAGTGATTTTGAGGGAAATTATTTGAAGCTCTCGTACGAGGTCATGCAAACACTCTGTCTGTGAGACTGTGGGTGTTTCTGACTGCGTGTCGTGCCTATGGTGCTATGTAAAGATCGGTATTCCCACCAACTTCAAAAGCAGCTCCCTGCTTGAAGCGGCTCTGTGGGGGCTTCGAACAAGAAGAGAAACAGGTTCCACATGTTCAAGGAATCTCATCCAATCCAGGCAACGTCCAATCTCCTTTCACAGGACTTGCCCCTTCATTTGTCTCTCTTATTCATATTACACACAAGGGTCAATTCACTGCCCACCATATCATCAGTGTAGACATCGTCAATAGTGGTGATTAATTACCCCTTCATTTACGACTAAGCAGAACAGTGAAATGAGAACTCAGAATAGAGGACGGTTCTTTCCCTTTTCATAGGAGACTTCCCAGTCAGGGTGCTCGACTCCAATCCCCACTTCAGCCTTTTCCCTATGGGCTAAAAATCAAACCGGTGACACTGCAGGGACAGTCGCTTTCCAATAACCATGCCTCTAAAATTTCTAGGCTCAAGTGCTATAAAAAAATTCAGCACAGCACAGTTTATGCAGGAGGTGCTCACCGTGCAATGTACCTATCAGAAACCCGGGGTAGTGTAGCAGGCTTCCCACCAGGGACTAAAGCAACCACGGCTACAGTGTCTCCAACAAGAATTCCCATTCTGGAGCCAGCAGGTGGTGTAATGGTTAGGGCTCTAGACTGCCACATAGTCGACCCACAGTTCAAGCCCTGAACTTGGTAGCCTGAGGAGCACACTGGACATGTGTGTGTACATGCCCAAAACCCAAGAGGAGGATGGAGAAGGGACTGTGGTGTGGCCTTCCCACTCTGGGGGGTGATTTCTCACTCTCCCTCTCTCAGTGTCTCTCTGGTGAGTGCATGCTCCCTATGGCAAAAAACAAACAAACAAACAAACAAAAAAAAAACAGAGGCTGGCAGGTGACATGATGTTTGGAGCTCTGGCCTCCCCCATGGCCAACTGTGGTTCCAGTCCTGGACCTGGCAGCTTGTTTTCTCCCCTTCCCTTTCTCTCTCTCTCTGCTCAAATGAAAAAAAAAATCATAATAAATAAAATTGAGTGAATGCTCTTGAAAAACAAAACAAAATAACAGACAAGTAGCTGGGACAAGCAACAACAATTTTTAAAGTTTTGGGTAAGGATATCTAAAAATGAGGAAATAATTTGTGAGTCCCCTAAGGGCAGCCTTTCAAATGATCAGACATACACTCTATTTCCAACCATTTGCTTGTGTTAGCTGTTAACGTTACCACACCAGCTAGTGTGTAAGCCTATCTTTTGCTGAGTTCGCCCAGGGTGGAGGGAAGTGCCTAGTATTCTCCCTGGAGCCTGGAAGGGCTGCTTACCTTCTGAGACAATGACTTCCTCCTGGCCATCTGGGGCTCCCTCTTGAAGGCTGAGTTCTCCTTGCTCAGCTAAGCCATTGGCAGTGGACAGCTGACCATTCTTCTGCAGGAGCTATGGAGAAAACGAAGCCAGGTCAGTTTCATTTCAGTCCTCCCAACCAAGCTAGAAACAACACCTGAACTTCCAGAACGACGTAAACCATTTAAAGCAGAGACACTGAGAAATGAGGTGCGTGAACAATGAGGATTTAAGTCCTGCAATCATCTGAGAGGCCCAGCTACCTTCCAAGAAGTATGAGGCGCTATTATCCGGCAGACAGGGCCGTGTATCCGGGAACCGAGTGCAAAAGTCATCCAGCCATTCGTGGATCCGAACAGCACTCCAGATACACACCCTCTCCAGGCACATTTCAGGGAAAACTAAGGCAGGCTTTGAGCCCACGAACTACTACCAAGGTAGAATTACTTTTCTCTTTAGTTGCCAGAAGGGGTATGTGCTTGCCACAGGGGGACAGAGAAAGGAAGAAGGAAAAGAGGAGAGAAAGCGCTACTAACGGGTGTGATCACACTGCAGTCCCTTCTCCACTGCGCCATCCTGTTGGGACTTCAGGCATGCATGCACCTATCTGGGTGCTTGTTTCCTGTTTTCTTTTGTTTTAGATTTTTTTCCATAGGGCACGGGTGCTTGCCAGAGAGAGAGAGAGAGAGAGTGAGAGAGAGAGAGAGTGAGAGAGAGAGAGAGGGAAAGTGAGAAATCACCCCCAGAAGAGATGGCCACACCACAGCCCGTGTGCTTCCATTCTCTTCTTGGGATTTTGGGCACACAAAATGCACATGCACTAGGCCTGCTTTTCAGGCCACCAGTCTGGACTCAAATAGTGGGGTCACCCGTATGGGATCTAGCACCTTAACCACCTCACCACCTGCTGATTCTCAGGTGTGGTTTTGTTTTTTTTTTATGTTTGTTTGTTTGTTTGTTTGTTTGGGGATTTTTTGGAGAGGTTTTTGCTATAGAGCATGTGTGCTCACCAGACAGACAGAGACAGAGAGACAGAAAGCGAGAAATCACCCCTCGGGGGGATGGCCACGCCGCAATCCCTTCTCCTCCATTCTCCTCTTGGGATCTTGGGCGCGCACGCACATGCGCCTGGCGTGAGTTTAAGCCACCAGGTCCGGGACTCAAACCGCAGTCGACTACGTGGGAGTCCAGCGACACAGCCATTATGCTAACTGCTGGTCCCCTCAGTATTTTTAAGCCACCAGGGACAAGATTTGAATCTTGATGGGCCACGTGGAATCCAGCTCACTTAACTACTAGGCTACATAGCCAGCCCTGAAGACCAATGGTATGATGACGGAGGCAGTGGAATTCCATATGGCTAACAGCATGGCTTGAGTCCTGGACTCAGTGGCTTGAAAAACTAGCTGAGAGTATGTGTGTGCGTGCGTGCCCAAGATCCTGAGAGGAGAGTGGAGGAGAAGGGATTGTAGCATGGCCATCCCCCGCTGGGGGGTGATTTCTCTCTCTTTTTTCTCTCTCTTGCTTTCCCACACTCACCCTATAGCAAAAACCAAAAAGTTCCCTTGTGATTGGATGCAGATTAGACCCACTTAACTGAAGTACGCAGTGACAACGTGTCCTTCAGGTTAGAAGGCAGGACTTTAAACAATGGCTAAACTGCAGCTGCGGAAACTGTCACGAAGGAGTCAGACATGAGGCCAATGACAATAAACATGGAACCCTAACCTAGACCAGGCGGCCATGGCTTCTCTGAGAAAGGGAGGTAAAAGCTGAGGCCGGGGTTGCCCAGCTGGGAGCTGAGTCAGAAAAGGGCAAAGGGGGGTGCAGAGCAGGGAGACCAGTTTGAAGCCCCCGCGGTATCAAAGTCAGAACATCCATAGTCAAGGGGACAGAGAAGAGAACGGAGCATAGGCTTTCATAAGTGACTGGTTTTTCCTTAAAAATATCCTTAAAGTGATCACTTGCAGTAGCCCCTCCCATGGGAAGGGGATGGGATGACGCCATCCACGTCATCAATTTCAGAAACGCCAGGGATATAGGTAGACCCCTAGCAATTTTCTCTAATCCTGAGAACAGAAGGTAAAAAATTATAGGAAGCTGAAGGTTTCAATGACGCCTTGTAGTTTGTACCCGTTTCTCACTCTCGACCAACGTGGCAGGTGCCATTGTTTCTATTTTACTAGTAGGGGACCCTGCCTGGGACGCAAAGCAATTGCAGGGGCATAAGGTGTTCCACCCAGGTCACACTGCTCAGCAATGGGGCCCTACTTGAAAGCCAGGTCTTACCAACTACTTCCAGGAATTCCCCATGACACTAAGACATATTTAAGGCCCTCAACATAAAGGCCTTAAACGATTTTGAAGGATCCACACCATACAATGATGAAATGCCTTGGAATTTCAGAGAGCCACACCCACCCGCTACAAAGCCATCTCAAAGCTCCACACTCCCTGTATGCCATCATCCCAATCTGCCTCTGGGTCAGCAGGCCATAGCAGATAAACCCAACTTAGATCAGAGTCTTGAAGGGACAGTGGTTTTAAGACAGTCATCTCAGCAGCCCTGAGCTGTACTTTAAACTGACTTCACCCGGCTGCTCCCTGCTCCCAGCGAAGCTGCCCTTCAACCGTATGGGTTTCTTCCTGAAATAACAATACCACTGTACTTTAATACGTACCCTACCGATGGAAGACTTGGCTGCCAAATGCCCACGCTGAGTCCACTTATTAAACAGAATACTCAGATTACATTTCCACTTAAAGTCTGTTCTTACTAAAATATGAAAGATGGGAATTTAAAATGAAACCTAAAGCCAAAAGCACAGGAGGAGGGTGTCTCCACAAGGCCCATCTGCAAAAATGTCAGGGTATTTTAACAAAGTATCATTCGTTCTGTGCAGAGGTCAGACTTAGATTTTGTTAATAATGTGAAGAGTTGGGAGAGAGTAGCAAGAATCATATATGAGAAATATATATTATGAAAAAACTACATGGATTTCAATTTTTTTTCACCAAAATAAACTTGGAGTTTAATTCTATTTTCCCATGAACTTCTTTTTTTACATTAATTCACTATACATCATTACAACATACAAAATGAGATTTCCCATCCAGAATACACTGTATTTTGGCTCAATCAAGCACATAAACATACGTGTTATCAACAAATAATTTTCCATTTTTTTATGTCCTGTATATTTTGCTTTTTTTTTTATCCTTGATTCCCTATTCCTCACCCTCTGCCGTGTCCCACTCTCTTCCCATGAACTTTTTGAAGTATCTTCATACTATTGTGGATTTCATAGTACTCTATTAATCTTTTTTAAAAAAAGAATTCTTGTATTTAACTATTTATTTATTTATTATTTGACCAGAGAGAGACAGAGTGAGAGAGAGAGAGGGAGTGAGAAAGCAAGCTGCCAGGTCTGGGACTGGAACCGCAGTTGGCCATGTGGGAGTCCAGTGCCCTTAATCATCATGCCACCTGCTGGCTCCTTAACTCAATGAATCTTAAACCTACAAAATGTTGGGACTGGCAGATGGCGTAATGATTACATCACTGGACTCTTGTGTAGTCAACTAGGGTTTGAGTTCCAGACATAGAGGCTTAAAACTCAAGCTGGGCGCATGTGTGCACATGCCCAAGATCCTGAGAAGAGACTGGAGGAAATCCACCCTGGAGGGTGATTTCTCTCTTTCTGTCTCTTTATCTCTATCTCTCTTGCGAGCACATGTACCCTCTAGCAAAAATCTCTCACTAAAAAAAAAAAAAAGGCCTACAAATGTTCACATGTACACCACGATATAGCAAGCTAAACAAGGAATGAGAGGCAGCAATAATCTCAATTTCAATACAACAAACTTTGACCAATTGTGCCCGCAGGTTAGCAAGTTCTACAGAATTTCCATAATTCTTGAAAAAATGCCTTACAATTCTCTGTGAGTTGTCTTATTTAAGCTATCCTTATTTGAAGCCAAACTGGGTTTCTTTCCACATGAAGGATCTGCAGGACACAGGCACAGAATTCCTTCTGTTCTTTTAGAAATGTTACACTTACAAAGCAAAACACATTCGGTCGTGGAAGATGACTCCTAAAACTCGAGGCCCACTGCTAGACCTCCTTCCCTCCCAAGTACGATGGTACACAGATTGTGCAGCGGTCACGGGAGGTGACCGTAGGGCGATGTCTCGAGAAGGGCATTTGAGTCATGGCTAGCTTGGATGGTTTATAACAGTGGAATTACTGAATTGTGGGTCTCTCTTATCATAGGCGTAGCCTGGGTGCAGACGAGTATCCAAGCCTTGACCCAAAGGGTGATGCCTTGTGAGCGTTCAGAGCCGTGACGCACCAACGCTGTATATAAAAATGGGAGTTCGTTTCTCTTCATACTGTCAGATTCAGAGACTGCCGCCATTCTGTCCTTTCACATACACACAGAAGCTTTTGCAAAATCTCATGTGTTTTTGTTTTGTCTTGTTTTAGATTTTTGCTATAGACACGTGCTCTCGCTGGAGAGAGAGAGAAAGAGAGAGAGAGAAGGAAAGTAAGAAATCAACACTCCCCCCACCCCGGGGGTGATGGCCACTTCATAATCCCTCTCCTCCATTTTCCGCTCAGGATTTTAGGCACGCACGCACACATACCTGGTGTGTTTTTTAAGCCACCAGGTCCAGGACTCGAACGAGAGAGGTAGGCCATGTGGAATCTACCTCCTTAATCACCATGCCACCTGCTGGCCCCTCATGTGTTCTTATACATACATGAATATTTCTTTTTTTTTTTCACTCCAAGTAAAAAATTTTTTAATTTTATTTTGCCCCATCTTCAACCACCTACATTAGCACCGTTGTTAATAATTCAAGCATTTCTGAGTGTTCTATCAAGAGGTTAAAGTCCCCTCAAATCATAACAGACCTGTACACATGTGTCTAAGTCTCTGTCTTCTCTCTGAGTGTACATATAGTCACACAGCAGTCACTTTAAAAGAAACAAACGGGGGAACCAGCAATTAGCGTAATGGCTATGTCACTGGATTCCCATGTAGTTGACCGCGGTTCGCGTCCCGGACCCGGTGGCTTAAAACTCACGCCGGGCGCGTGTGCATGCGTGCCCAAGATCCTGAGAGGAGAATGGAGGAGAAGGGATTGCGGCGTGACCATCCCCCCTGGGGGGTGATTTCTCGCTTTCTTTCTCTATGTCTCTCTCTATCTGTCTGGCGAATGCACGCGCCCTATAGTGAAAAACCTCTCCAAAAAAAAAAAAAAAGAAACGAACGGGTGATCCTGCTGTCTGATAACCTTACAGTTTCACACACTGTGAACACATTTCTTTACCAATAAGCACCAGTCAGGGCTGGCAGGTGGCGTGGTGGTTAAGGCGCTGAACTCCTACATGGTCCACTGAGTTTCGAGTCCCAGACCAGGCAGCTTGCTTTCTCCCTTTCTGTCTCTCTGTGATCAAACTAAAAATAAATAAACTAATTAATTAATTAATTAATTAATTAATTTTTTTAAAAAAAAGCACCAATCTTGGGTCCATATGGTGACGCCGTGGTAAAACCCTACCCTCTGCAAGGCTGATCCACCCAGGGAGGCTAAAGTTTGATATCCTAGACCTCCCCGACTGAGCTGGGCATGTGTTTGCTCATGACCCGGGACTAGCTGGAGCGGGGAGTGTATCGCGGCATGAAGTCCCTGTTGAAGGGGCCTGTCTCTGTCTCTTTCGATCCTGGAAAAAAGGAAGAAAAAGCTCGAAAAATAAAACAAACACAGATCTTGCCTATCATCAGTCTTTCCTTTCCTTTTAGCTCAATGGCCACCAAAAATAGGATTTATACACAGCTATACCCAGAGAGATCCGGAAGGACCTAAGGACACAGCTTAGACGGAAAGTGGTGGGGCAGATGAGGCCCCAGGTCTATGTGACTCAGGAAGGAAAGCAGGACTGGGACTGAAGCCTTCCCAGCAAGAAAGGAGGCAATTTTCATTCCACTTTTTTCCATCTGACGTTTCCTCATGTGGCTTTATGCATCCTTGAACTTATTTCATGAATACGGTCATCTCTTTTGATGTGAGGCTGCGCTTGAAAGACACGTTCCTCACACACAAACACACTAAGCGCCAGAAAACCTGTTTTCCCACCGGATTTGTGCTTCAAAAAGTATAAACTCCTCCTTCGAACAAGTCAAAACCTTAAAATGTTTTCAAGCTTATACTCTTTGAGCGGGTCAGCCAGAGTTTATTCCTGTGAAGTATTACCACATTACGACTGAACAAGTTGGGGGGAATAAATCCCTCAAGTGCTTCCAGCAGCATTTTCCTCTGTGATATTAACTGAGAATATCCAAAATGGTAGGCAAGGAATTGCAGGAAATCTGACACACTCCTCCTTACACCTTCCTGCACAGAACTGCCTACAACCTGCTCTGAACCCCCCTTGCAGAGAAAGCAGTAGGAAGCTTTTTTCTTTCTTTTTTAGTTCTTTTGTTCTAAGGCAATTGTGTTCATGGGCAGGGGAAGCGAGAATCATCCCCCAGGGAGATGGCCGTGTCGCAATCCCTTCTCTTCCATTCTCTTCTAGGGATTTTAGGCAGACACACATACAACGCCCAGCATGATTTTCAAGCCGCCGGGTCCAGGACTCAAACTGTGGAGTCAGCCATGTGAGATCCAGTGGCTTAACCTCCACACCACCTGCTGGTCCAGGAAGATGAGGCTTTTTCATGAATTTGTTAATGAGTAAAACAGACAAGGTCCTGAGAGCTGGGGGATGCTGGAGGTGGGGGAGGCGAGCCTGCTTAAGTAACTATTTCCCCACCAGCAGATAGTGGTGCAGCAGGAAAACACACCACTGCTAGGCCAAGCCCTTGGGAAGGCTCCCAGTGAGCATCCAGAGACCCTCCTGAGCATGCCAGGTACGTGCACGCCTGTCGTCCAGGCTGGTCACAGCTCCAAGTGGATTACAGCATCAGGCCCCTGCTGCGGGTGGTGTTTCTCTCTGTCTCTGTGACTCGTTGAAGAAATAAATATGCTTTTTTTCTTTTCAGAGGTTTTAGCCTTAGGGCGCATATGCTCACCGAAGAGAGAGAGAGACAGAGACAGAGACAGGGAGAGGGAAAATGCAAAATCATCCCCCAGGGGGATGGCCACACATACAATCCCTTCTCTTCCATTTTCCTCCTGGGACTTTGGGCATGCATGCACACACACCCAGGGCAAGTTTCAATCCACCAGGCTCAGAGCTCAAAATGCGGTCAGCCATGTGGGAGTCCAGCAACATAACTACTACACCATCTGCTGGCTCCAAATAAAGACACTAAAAGAAAAAAGAAAATTGGTGCTCCCAGGGCTCCATTCTCGTTTGGGAACCAGTACAGGTGGAAGCGGCCCACAGCGGGTGAGGCTCTATCCAGTACAACTCATCCCGCTGTGGCAGGAAACCCAAGAAGCAGAACTGGGAAGTGACTGTTCCAGGGAAGGAACCAGAGGTCGGTCGCTCTAACACAGACACACGCACGAATGATCAGAACAAAAAGATAGTCCGGAAAGAATTTTAAATCCCATGACAAACCTTGTAAGGAAAACTCTCTAATGTGGTTTTCTCCTTCATTCCAATAAAATGTTTTGACCTTAAAAAATGTCCAACAGAAGACAATAAAAATCAGTGTAAGGTCTTGTAAACAATATCCTTGGAGAGCAATTTGGAGACAGGTTAAAACGTGGCTCCGTTGGCTCCACCAGGTTACTCTGACAGACACGGCCAGACGTTCTCATGCAGGTACCGGGGAGGCGCAAGGCCGTCCAAGCACGGTCACTTACCATGGCAAAATCCCTTAGGGGTTTCTCAGTAGAGGGGAATAGCTGAAGCACGTGACACCCGCACTGAAGAGCATCAAAAGGAAGCCTAGGCACACTGACATGGGAAGAAGTCGCCGGTTAAGGAGAACATAGCAAGTTGTGGGGCCGGCAGGTGGTGCACTGGTTAAGGTGCTGGACTCTCAGGTGGTCGACCACTGTTTGAGTTCCAGACCTGATGGCTTGAAAATCATGTCGGGTCCATGTGCATACTGCCCAAAATCCCAGGAGAGGAGAAGAATGGAGGTAAAGGAATTACCCCAGGCCATCCTCTCTGCGGGGCGTGGTCTCTCACTTTCCCTCTCACTGTTTCTCTTTCTCTCCAGCAAGAGCATGAGCGCCCCGTGCCAAAAAGTCTTAAAAAAGGAAGAAAATAGCAAGTTGCTGAGAATGTTTGATTCCTTTATGTGTTTAAAACAAACAAAAATAACCCAACAACAGGGAGGAAGAAAGAGGGGGAAGAGAGATGAAAAGGGAGGAAGAGAGAGTCAATGTTCACATAAGTATTAAAACAAAACACTAAAATACTATATCCCAAATCTTTTTTTAAGAGCTTTTTTTTTTTTTTCTTCTGTAAAGCACATCCATGAACCAGAGAGACAGAGAGACAGAAAGTGAGAAATTACCCCCTGTGGGACTGGCCACACCACAATCCCTTCTCCTCCATTCTCCTGTAGGGATCTTGAGCACACACACGCACGTGTCCAGCATGAGTTTAAGGCTCCTGGTCTACTTGGGAGACCAGTGATGTAACCATTATGCCATCTGCTGGTCCCCCAAATGTTAAACAATAGCTGCCTCTGTGGAATTGTCGATCTTTGGTTTTACCCTTTTGAAGGGAGGTTGAAGGAAGGGACATGCTTTCTTTTTACTTTTAAAAAATATGCTGAACCCTAAAATCCAGAGCATCTTAAGCTATATGCATGCTAATAACCTGGCTCTCGGGACCAGCAGTTAGCATAATGGCTATGTCGCTGGACTCCCACGTGGTCGACCACGGTTCAAGTCCTGGATCCGGTGGCTTAAACTCATGCCGGGTGCGTGTGCATGTGTGCCCAAGTTCCCAAGAGGAGAATGGAGGAGAAGGGATTGCGGTGTGGCCATCCCCCCTGGGGGGTGATTTCCTGCTTTCT
Source organism: Tupaia belangeri chinensis (assembly GCF_000334495.1). Taxonomy (NCBI): domain Eukaryota; kingdom Metazoa; phylum Chordata; class Mammalia; order Scandentia; family Tupaiidae; genus Tupaia; species Tupaia belangeri. The sequence continues at coordinate 5,460,633 of NW_006159444.1, forward strand.
GTCCCTCTGTCTCTGTCTGTCTGGCGAGCACACACGCCCTATAGCAAAAACCTCTCAAAAAAAAAAAAAAAAAGAAAGAAAGAAAGAAGAAAATAAACTTCACAAATCTCTTAAGATCATCAAAACCAGCCAGCTAGGTGGCATGGTGGTTAAGACAGCTGGCTCCCACATGACTGACTACATGGTTCCAGTCCTGGACCTGGCAGCTTGAAAAAAAACACACCAGGCACATGTGCGTGTGTGCCCAAAATCCTGAGAGAAAAAAATGGGGATTGTGGTGTGGTCATCCCTTCTTGTGGGGGGTACCTGCTTTCTCATTTTCTCTCTCACTCTCTCTTCCTCTCTCTCTCCCCTTCCCCACCTTTTCCAGGGAACACACATGCCCTGTAGCAAGTTGTTGGGGGAAAAAAAAACCTAAACCAACAGCCCAAACTGTGGGAACATAAGCTCCCCTGTTCAGATCATCTCCAAATGTGATTAGTATATGAAGGTCCCCTCCAAGTCACTCATCAGAAATACTGACCACGACAGACAAGAATACCCAGTTCTCCGGCAGGCCCTAGAGATTCCTGATAGGGCAATACGAGAAATCTGAATTACGTACCCAATGTACAGGCGTGTTTTATGCACAGGCGCCCCCACTTTAAGGAATCTATAATGCTCTCATCTCCCCCTTTGCTGAGCAGCAAAGGCCCTGAGAAGTACTGCAACCAAAGCCACTCCCGCAGGCCATGGGGAGCGACCACCCAACCGGGGCTCTGAGCGGTGAAGCCACTCTCTGGCCGCCACAAGCAGGTGTTCTGCCTCAGGACCGAGTTACTAAGAGCAGAGCTTCTAAGTCCAGAAACAACTGGCCCACCCAGTTCACAAAAATGGCCCCGGCCATAAAAATACGTCTTGGTTGTCGTCACGACAATGCCAGTCATCCTGGGTTATGTTTCATGCTACAGATGTGCTCTCTAATTAGGTGGCATTTATAGAACACTAACACAATGATGGGTTTCAAAAGTTTACCTTTGTTTTCAGAAATGATCATTTTTATTTTAAACTAACCTAGGTAGAAAGATTTATAAAATCCAAGTTTAAATGCCGTTTAAACCTTTAGGAAAAGACCAAGATGCAGAATGAGAAATGCTTTAATTAATTCAATAAAATGGACCCATTTTTTGTTTTTATTTTGTTTGCTGCTGGACACATGAGCTAGTCAGAGAGAGAGAGAGCGAGAGCGAGAGAGAGAGAGTAAGTGAGCAATCACTCCCCAGGGGGATGGCCATGCTGTAATCCTCTCTCTTCCATTTTCCTCTTGGGATATTGGGCATGCACACACACGTGGCCAGTGTGTTTTTTAAGCCACCGGGTCCAGTACTCAAACCATGCAGTCACTCATGTAGGATCCAGTTGCCTTAACCACCACACCATCTGGCTGGCCCAAAATGGATCCAATTTTTATAGCTAAGATCACTGGCGCGCACACACACTCGCACACACCCCTCAAGAAGGGTGAGAAAATTAAAAAATGAACAGAAATGATCGTAAGTTCAGAAGCAATTGTAAATATTGAAAATGTGGAGGATCCTGGGACTAGGTGGTAGGACAGTTGGACCCACATGGAAAAGGTCCAGGGTTCGTATCCTAGGACCTCCCAGAACATGTGAGTCTATAGTATGGGCCAGTTAAGACTGAAGTAGATCAAGCATGAAGACCGGTTGGGGGTGCCAGTCTCTTTGTGTCTCTCATAGAAAAAAAACAGATAATAAACCTAAAAACAGTTAGAGGGGTCAGCAAGTGGCATGGTGGTTAAGGTACTGGACTTCCACATGGTTGACCACGGTTCAAGTCCTGGACCTAGTAGTTTACTGTCTCACTCTTCCTCCCCCTCTCCCGGGAGAGCATACATGTGCTACAGCAAATTAAAATAATAATAATAATAATAACAATAATAAATAAAATTAAATAAATCTTTGAGTAAGAAAAAGAGGTCAGTGGTCCATGGTCCACAGTGTTCAGGGCTCACAAGGCCAGCCATGGGTTCAGATCCTCAGGTCCGCCTGAAAGCATGTGAGTCACATGCACAGGTGCCCACGACCCTGAGAAACTGGGGGTCCGGGGTGGGGGCATCAGGGTGTGACAAGACCCTGTCAGGGACACTTTCTCTTCTCTTGTGCACATGCACATGCTCTCTCTCTCTTTTTAAACATTTTTTTTAAAAGGTTCCCACAGGGGCCAGCAGGTGGTGTGGTGGTTAAAGGCACTGCATTCTCACATGGCCGACTGTGGTTTGAGTCCCGGACCTGGTGGCTTGCTTCCTCACTTTCCTTTTCTCTCTCTGTGTTGCTCTAGTCAAATTTAAAAAATAATAATAATAACAAATGAAATTAAATAAATATTTTTAAAAATGTTCCTACAAAGCATATATAATAGCATAGCCATGTGTTTTACACCACAGTACTACATTTTTAAAAAGAGAGGTATGGAACTACGGCAGCAGTACCGCAATGCTCCATGACACTGAGGCTAAACGGGAAGGTCCTGGGTTCACATCCCGACGTCTCTCTGCACATATTGGGAATACATGCACATGTGTGTCTCTGATCATGGCTGGCTGAAGCTGGGGGAGGGTCATGGTGTGAAGACCCTGTTGGCAATGCCTGTCTCTTTTTCTCTCTCTTTCAAAAAATTTCCCTCTGGTGGAAGAAATAAATAAATTCACTTTTAAAAAGAGAGAAAGAAAAATAAAACTTTACAGTGAAGATATTAATTCTAATTTTTTCCTTCTTTTTTTCTAACGTCGGAGAGTGCATACACTGGCCGGCTAGAAAAAAAATGGAAAGAGAAAAGCACCCTCCCCACCTGGGGCATGGTCATGTCACAATCCCTTTTCCTCCATTCTCCCACCCCTGCAGGATTTGAGGTGCACACAACACACGCCTGGGCTGTTTTTCAGGGTGCGGTCAGCCAAGTGAGATCCAGGCCACTCTGCACAGTGCATACCCGTGACGGCACGGGCCAGCCCTGCATTTTGGTTCACATTCCCGCCAGTGGCTTTCATGACTTTTCATGAGCTAACAGAAACCGAACGGGGACATCGTATTCCGAGAGCGTTTTCATGCACATTACTCAGTGTTCACCCGGCTGAAACCCTTGGCCGACAGGGCGAGTTCAGGAGCAGAGTGGGGGGCTGGGGACTTGCTGGCGAGACCACACACTTCAACCTGAGGTTTTAGTGCCGTCTGAGCTGACACTCAGCGACCCTGGTCAGCACACGGGCGGTGCACGCACAGCAGAGTGCGTGCGACCCGCCGGGCGCCTGGTCTGTGTACGGTCCTGGGTGTGTTTTCAGCCTCCTACACCCTCCCTCGTTCTCCTGTAAATGGAATTATGAATTCATTTTTATCTATTGATATGTTAAAAATAGCTGGAACATCGCTAGGCCCACGTTGTGTTGTCAATAAGTCAACCGTTACGTAAGTTTCAGTTTCGTGGCGTTGGCATGCCCTTTGCTGTCAGTAACGGTGACCTCGTGGGCACTACCCCGTCCATTTCTGTTTTCCCCTCTGAGGCAAAAGCTCTGGGAGTTCTGGCCTGGGCCATGCAGGTTCTGCACCCAACAAGGCACCCAGAACACAGTGAAGGGCCCACTCCTCCTTTCCACAGGGTCTGGGTGGGAGAAAAGGGGCGAAGTGGCTTTATATAAAGGTCTACACGGCGGAAGGCGGCCTTAGCTCCATCTTTTATTTATTTATAAATACAGAAGGGCTGGGAGACGCAGAAGACAGAGCTGTAAGCGCTGTGTTGGAGCCCAAGCTCCCCTGAACTATGAACCCCTACCTCTGGCTCAATTTCCCAATTATAACATAGATATGGCATTGTATAAAGTTCTCAACTGTTAGAGATATGTGAGGGATTCTCAAAGACATGGAAAATGCAAATTAGGATAAGCCTGTGCGTGGATTTCAAATTTGTTCGCACTAAAATAAACTGTTATTCTAATTCAGCTTTTCCACGAACCTTCTGAAGTCCTCTCGTACTGTAAGGGCCTACAGATGAAATATCTTAGATTTGTGTAAACAAATAAAATTTTAAATCAGACAAAATAAGATTGGTAAAATGTGATTACAGAGGAAGCTGGTGATGGGTACTTGGGCGTTCATCACATTATTCTTTACTTTTGCACACATTTGGAGATTTTTCTAGATTTCTAAGAAAAAAATCAGTTTTCTTCAGTGAAACTGCTCACAGAATTTAACTTTGGGATATAGCCAGTAAATTCACTATGGTCAATAAAACTTCAATGCAGTCAAATTTTCAGAATTTTAATGTTTTAAATAGTAAGACATGTCATTCCTTAGTAATGGTGTGATTTCTAACGAGCCCAAGATACCCAATAGGCAGTGTTAAAGCAATCGGGGATTCATATTTATATCACATGAATTCAAACAAGATTTAGGGCACATCTACAAATGAAAAATGTGAGGCTGTCTTTTTAACTAGCAAGGTTTTTCAAAGGGAAAGAAAATGAATCGCTTATCGAGTTTCAGGGGGAATTATCAAAACGTTGAGTCAAAAGTTCCTTCTAACCACATGAAATTGAGAAGAGTATATATCCCAGGGCGGGAGTGATTCTAGTGACCTCTGAAAATAAGTTTTATCTCTGAGTAACTGACTTTTAGAGATCTCTTTCAGGTACCAATTTTCTTCAGGGAAGAGGTAGCAGCCAGACCCTCCTGGGCATGTCTATAGGTTCCACCTCCTTTTGTTTTTAAGAGAGATTTTTGCTATGGGGCATGTGCACTTGCCAGAAAGAGAGACAGAGACAGAGAGACAGAAAGTGAGAAATCACCCCTGGGGGGATGGCCATGCCACAATCCCTTCTTCTCCATTTTTTGTTTTTGAGAGATTTTTTCGCTTTAGGGCGTGTGCACTCGCCAGACAGACAGAGAGAGACAGAGAGACAGAAAGCGAGAAATCACTCCCCAGGGGGGATGGTCACGCCACAATCCCTTCTCCTCCATTCTCCTCTCGGGATCTTGGGCACGCATGCACACGTGCCCGGCGTGAGTTTTAAGCCACTGGGTCCGGGACGGAAACCGCGGTCGACTACGTGGGAGTCCAGAGACATAGCCATTACGCTAACTGCTGGTCCCCTCCTCCATTCTTCTCTTGGGATTTTGGGCACGCACACACACATGCCCAGCATTGAGTTCAAAGTTGCCAGGTTCGGGACTTGAACCATGGTCAACTACGTGGGAGTCCAGTGATGTAACCATTGCATCATCTGCTGGCCCCTAGGTTCTACCTCTTAAAATACAGATGTCTGGAAACATCTGAGCTTTAATACAAGCACTGCTGGCTTTTCATTTCCTGATATTTCATTCTACTCATATATTTAGCAAAACAAAATCAAGTGACCAAAAAAAACCCCTTATTGACTGATGACAAGACATAAAATAGGACTAAGTTCATTTGAGGGTCTCATGGAAGGGAGTGGGCATCTTGTCACCATCATCCAGACTCACCGTGGCTCCTTCCCTTCAACTCCACATGATGAAAACAACCCAGTCCAGCTCTGTGGACCCGACACGTCTTACCACCTTGCCTTGCAGATCTCTACATCAGAGCTGACTTAGAGCCTGCAGTGCTATTCCAGAAGAACCCCCCAGCCAACTGCCAGAAGTGAAAAGACATTTGGCAAACAGCAACATTTATCCCCTTCCAATACTTGAGTGGCTTAAACATAGCAGTATTATTGTGCCAACATAAATTAGTTTTATCCTAGGACAAAAACTCTAACTTTCAGAATACAAAAACCATTCTTATTTGGCTTCTGAAACTGCAATGCTTACTACGGAAGGTTTCTGCAATGGTATCTGTCTGGTGTGCCACTTTGTGGGTCTTTAAATGCCTCTTGGTAAAAGGCAGATATATGGGGGCCAGCAGGTGGCATAATGGTTGAGGCGCTAGATTACCACGTGGTTGTTCCTGGTTCGAGTCCCAGACCCAGCAGCTTGAAACTCACACTGGGTACATGTGTGTGTGTGCCCAGAATCCCACGGGGAGAATGGAAAAGAGGGGACTGTGGCATAGCCCCCCACCCCCGGGAGGTGTGATTTCTCACTTTCTGTCTCTCTGTCTCTCTGTGAGTCTCTGGACTATTGTACACGCCCTATAGAAAAAAGTCTTTCGCAGGACCAGCAGTTAGCGTAATGGCTATGTCACTGGACTCCCATGTAGTTGATTGCGGTTCGCATCCCAGACCCGGTGGCTTAAAACTCACGTCGGGCATGTGTGCGTGCGTGCCCAAGATCCCGAGAGGAGAATGGAGGAGAAAAGATTGCGGCGTGGCCATCCCCCCTGGGGGGGTGATTTCTCACTTTCTGTCTCTCTGTCTCTCTCTCTGTCTGTCTGGCAAGCACACACGCCCTATAGAAAAAACCTCTCCAAAAAAAAAAAAAAGTCTCTTTAAAAAAATAAATAAATAAATAAAGTCAGATATACTTATCTACTGTATTGAGCAGAAAAAGTATTTAGCCATTGTCTACAAATCCCTGACTTGACTGTTTCTTGTCACCATCAGTAAAATTTGTGAAAATAAATGTAATTTCAGGAGGAATAACTCAAACCTGACTTTGGACATGAGAAAAGATGAATGCTACAATGGGCCAACTCTGTAGCCTAGTGGTTAAGGGAGCCAGATCCCACATGGCCAACTACAGTTCGAGTCCCAGCCCCCAGCAGCTTGAAAAACACCCCAGGTGCATGTACGTGTATGTCCAAACCTCCAACAGTTTGGAGAATTGGTGGGGGACAGATTGCAGCAAGGCCCACTCCTATCAGAACATGCTTTCTCCCTCTCCCTCTGTCTCTCTGTTGTCTCTGGCGAGCATGTAAGCCTTCTGACGATAATAATTTAAACAAAACAAAAACAGAATGAGCACTAAGAGAGATTTACTAAAATCATATGGTAATTTTTGGCATACAAAATTAGTTTTCAATTCAATTGAACATTGATTATTCAAGAGTTTGAGGCACTGGACTCCCACATGGCCAACTAGTTTGAGTCCCAGACCTGGCACCTTGCCAATCATGCCAGGCCCGTGTATACACATGCCCAAGGCCCCAAGAGGAAAATGGAGGAGAAGGGACTGTGGCATGGCCATTCTTCTTGGGAACTGATTTCTCGCTTTTTCTCCCTCTCCAATGAGGACACACACCCTATGGCAAAAACTTTGGAAAAACAAAACAAAACAAAACAAAACTCAGGCTAGCCCCATAACCTAGTGGTTAAGAGAGCCAGAATTTACATGGCCAACCGTAAGGATCAAATCTCAGTCCTGGAAACTTGAAAAACACACCTTGTACCTGTGAGAGTGTGCCCCAAATCCTCACCAAATGGAGAGATGGAGGAGAAGGGATTGCAGAGTGACCAAATCCCACCAGGGGTGGGGAGGGTTTCTGCCTCTCCCTCTTTGTGCCTCTGTCTTTCTCTGGAAAGCACATGCACGCCCTGGGAAAAATATTTTTTTCTAAATATATCTTGAGGAGCCACCAGGTAGTTAGGATGCTGGACTCCCACATGGTTGATTGTGGTTCAAGTCCCAGCCCTGCCAGTTTTCTGCCTGTCTGTCTGTCTGTCTCTGTCTCTCCCTGGTCAAATTGAATAATAATAAATAAATAAATAAATAAATAAAAATTAAGTAAATAAATCTTTTATAAAAAATGTATCTCATATTGCTTTACCTAGGCCACTACAGGTGAATTCATTCATTAGAAATGTTGTCTACAAATTAGACCTGTATGTCTCCAAGAGCAGCATTTTTCAAGCTGGTATCTGAGAATATCAGAATAGCAGGAGTAGCACAGCAGCATACCAAGCATTATCCCGGAGCCGTTCTGTGCTCAGATCAGCTTGGGAAACTCTGAGCTAGGCAGAGTGAAGCACATTTATTTCAACTGTAACGACATGTGCATTCCGAACTACCAGCGTTTTCTCAAATGCTTTGCCTGTAGAACCCTTTCTGAATCGCATCTCTTAGTGTCTCCCATGACTAAAGACACTGTGGATCCATGTGGTGTGTTTTAACACACAACATTTCGAATACTTCCCTGCTTTAAAAAGTTATCGTTGTTTTTAGAAGTATTAAAAATCCTGGGTTCTCTGGGAAAGTATGTAAAAGAAAACAAAGGGCTCTAAATCTGGTTAGGTGGGAGATCGACCATGCTGATTTCAGGCAAAGGGAATTCATAAGATCTCTGCTTGAGATGATGGAATAAAAAATACCACCTACCGATGACAGCAGTTTGTGGTGACGGTGGGCCACGAGAATTCCCCTGTGTGAAAATGCCTTCCTTGTCTGGAACCCCACGACATCTGGGTCTGTTACATACTTAGGACAGAGAGAGGCTCAACAGATACAACTGAAGAAAACCTGTGAGCCCCAAGGAAGTCTCTGACACCTCTGTGTGGACACTGCACAGTCGTAGGACAGGGTCACCCCTGACATCCTCTCCTGGGGTGGTATCCTAACACTCCTAGCTAAGAACCACCACTCAGCTTCACAGAACCAGAAAGAACCCTGTGGGCCTTGAACAACTGTATTCTTTTTTCCTTATTTTGCCTTAACCCCAGAAAATGCTAGATCTATGACCCAATCCATCTAATATAGATCTTCTGATGCAAGTGAATCGTGGTTGAACCAGAGTACCCACTTGGGGGGAAAAGACTAAGTAATCCCACAACTCCAAAAATTCTCAGGGAACAAGTTCCACTCTTAGTGTTATTTACTCTCTCTCTAAGTTTCAAAACAGGGCTAAAGTCCCATGTTTGTTTGTTTTTGTTTGTTTTTGCCATAGGCTGTGTGTGCTCACCAGAGAACAGAGAAAGAGAAAATGAGAAATCACCCCCCAGAGGGGATGGCCACACCACATTCCCTTCTCCTCCATTCTCCTCCTGGGATTCTGGGTATGCATACACATGTGTCCAGCATGAGTTTCAAGCCACTTGAATCCAGGAAGTCAACCATACGAGAGCCCAACACCTTAAGCACTATGTCACCAGCTGGCCCAAAGTTCCATGTTTAACAGAGAAGCAAGCCCCTACCATCTCTTGGTTAGTTATTTGACTTTCGGGCCCAGACCTTGCTGAGTTGACTCAGAACATGAACGCCTAGAGCTTTACGTCCTAGGGCCATTACCACCATTGCGAGTGTCTACAAGCGGTCAGGAAAAATCAAGTAGCATCTTCACTTCACAGGCTCCACAGATCTCAAAAGCAAAATGAACAAAATGTTATGGTGAAGAGCTAGAGCAATGAGAATGAGTAGCCTTGGGAGCGCAAACTGGCGCTCTGAAAACTTTCTGACCAGTTCTGGTGGCTCCCATGCCTGGTTCTCCTGAGGCCCTGGCCCAGTGAATCACAGCAGACTTTATTTGCGGCAGATCCAGAAGTCAAGATCCCAATTCCTAGGGACTAGCAGATGGTATAACGTTTACATCGCTGGACTCCCATGTAGGGGACTACGGTTCGAATTCCAGACTCGGCATGTGTGCATGCGTGTGTGCCCAAGATCCTGAGAGGAGAATGGACGAGAAAGGATTGTGGCGTGGTCATCACCCCGGGAGGTGATTTCTTGCTTTCTGTCTCTCTGTCTCTCTGGCACGTGCATGAACCCTATAACAAAAATCTCTCTTAAAAAAAAAGACCCGAATCCCCACTTAATGCCTACACACCACATCACGTGCGTTAGTCTCATATCAAGAGGCTGCTTCTCTCAAAGGGATCCACATTTGGTAGCAAAGTAATTACATCACATCCTCGCTTAGGAATGTGAGTAACACAAACCGTTTTGAAATCCTCTGCGTGCCACAGAAAGACTACATAGTGTCTCAGTCTGAGAGAGAAGCGGTTTCAAGGCGGGCAGAAACCAGCATCAGCCCAAGGAAAGTTTACATTTTCAAGTTCAACCACATACTGCCCATATGCACATTGAGTAGCTATGCTGCCTTTGAATCTTGATGCTTAAAATGATTGATTTGTTTTTGTTTTTGTTTCTTTTTGGAGAGGTTTTTGCTATAGGGCATGTACGCTCGCCAGAGAGAGATAGAAAGCGAGAAATCATCCCCCAGAGGGGATGGCCACACTGCAATCCCTTCTCCTCCATTCTCCTCTTGGGATCTTGGGCACGCACGCACACGCATCCGGTGTGAGTTTAAGCCACCAGGTCTGGGACTTGAACTGTGGTCGACTACATGGGAGTCCAGCGACATAGCCATTATTACACCAACTGCTGGTTCCCTGATTTGTTTTTAAAATCCAATTAGGGGCAATTTACTGATCACCCTATCACTCTTTCAATTCTAGGCATATGTTCCATTTGATTGAAAGAGAAAATAAACAGGCAGATCTGCTTATTTTCAATAGTTCAGACTTAATGTGTAAAGATGGCCCATCTAAGGTAATGCAATTTAGCCAAGAATCAATTGCTATCCTACCAGGTTCTATTCCAAATATTTCCAGCACAATCACCGAAAATCCTAAGAAACAGAAGGAAAAAGTGGTAAACAGCTACTCTGCAAAGGAGCATTCGGTAAAGAGCGTCTACTGTGTCCTAGCTGAGTTCTAAACTGCTTGTCCATTGATGAACCGTCTCTGCCTTACATCTGTTAAGCAGCGTCCCCCACCAGTGCCTCCCCTGGCTGCAGTGTTTAGGACGGAAGGCATTTAACAGGGAAGGGAGAGAGGTCGGCCAGGCTCTGGGAGAGATACGTAAAGCCACCCACGGGACTTGGAGAAATGTCTCTGTATATGAAAATCGAAAGACAGTTTCCCTATACACCATGGCAGTGGTTATTTAATAAAGCCATTAGACATTCAGCTCTGATAATGGCCTTCAAAATGTCATTTTGGAGATCCATTTAGGGTGTGTGGATGGTGAACAACGGAATTAAGATAAGCCCAAATGGGTTTCTCTGACGTCTGTGCTGAGCCTGGCGCTCTACGGAATGCAAACGGCCTGTTGCATACCGAACACACTGACGTGAATCCAGTCCTGCAGTGGCCTGAGCATGGCCAGTGTGTCCCAGCCATGCAGCCGGGGGACACGGACCTCACCTAGGTCCACAGACGCACGGGAGTAGGTGTGGTGGGGCCCGTCTGCCAACTGGAACATGCTACCGTCTGCATAGAGGTTGGTGAGGGAGGGGATCTCAGCCTCACCACTTACTAGCTGGGCGACATCTGAGCAAACTTCTCACCCTGAGCCTCAGTCTCTATACCTGGAAATGGGGAATAATATTTCTGCAGGGCTGATGTGGCCATATGCCCGCCCAGTGAAATCTCTCTCTGGGAATTTGACATGGATATTATTGACAGTAGTTTCTAAGGCTCCCCCAGGTGACTGCAATGGGAAGGCATGGGGCCAGACGCAGGACGTTGATCAAAAGAACCTGAAAACTGGTGATCAGTCCTCCTAAGCTGCTGGTTACCAGCTCTCAAAAGGAGAGCGGATAAGGAGGTTATGTTTCAATGGAGAGGGAGGGAATTTCTTTTAGACAGAGAGAGACAGAAAGTGAGAAATCACGCCCCAGGGGGAATGGCCTCGCCGCAATCCCTTCTCTTCCATTCTTCTCTTGGGATCATGGGCAAGTATGCACACAAGCCCAGTGTGAGTTTAAGCCAGGTCTGGGACTCGAACCACAATCCCTTCTCCTCCATTCTTCTTTTGGAATCATGGGCAAGCACACACACGTGCCCGGTGCGCATTTAAGCCGGGTCTGGGACTCGAACCGCAGTCAACTACATGGGAGTCCAGCGACGTAGCCATTACACCAACTGCTGGTCCCATAAGCAGGTAAGTTTGTAGGAGGAAACTAGGAGTAGCTTCTCAGGAAGATGAGGAGGGAACATTTGTTGGGGGAGGGGAGAGGCTGAAACAAGAACCTGGGAAGGTTGAGAACCTCACTGAGGGCCTTGGGAGAGGAGAAGGTGTTTGATAAGTCGAAGGCCAATTCTCCGTCCTAACTGAACTCGCAGAGGTCAGTCTGCTAGGCTCGAGGTTTCCTCCAGGAGCCTCAATGCACAGATGCTATTACAAGTGGGGGACGGACTGCAGAGCTGGCTGAGGGGTACGGTAAAAGAAATGAGGTGACAGCAAGCTCTTCTCATGTCTAGCCAAGGAGTTTGGGACTGGGCTCATCGCGGGGCCCGACTGATACCCAGTGGAGCGGCTGAGAGATCTTCGCGCCAGCCCCCCACACGGGGTGCACAGCACAGAAGGCATTGTGCCTTTTTCACAGATGCTGTCCAGTGTCCCTGTCACTCAAATGGCCCTCATCCAGCCACCTGAAGTCCATAAGGAAGGAACTCAACAATACTAGGCCCTGTAAGCATTAACAGTGCTAAAATAATTTTTCCATAAAGAAACGGTGACTCTTCTTTTTTGGATTTTTTTGTTTTGTTTTTTGGAGAGGTTTTTGCTATAGGGCGCATGCAATCTCCAGACAGACAGAGAGAGACAGACAGAAAGTGAGAAATCACCCCCCAGGGGGGATGGTCACGCCACAATCCCTTCTCCTCTGTTCTCCTCTCGGGATCTTGGGCACGCACACACACGCGCCCAGCGTGAGTTTTAAGCCACCTGGTCCAGGACGCAAAGCGTGGTCGACTACATGGGAGCCTAGCAACATAGCCATTACACTAACTGCTGGTCCCTCTTTTCTGTTTTTTTAAGAATTATTTTTTATTTAACTTTATTTATTTATTTCAATTTGACCAGAGAGCAAGAGAGAGAAAGCAAGTCGCCAGGTCCAGGACTCAAACCACTGTCAGCCATGTGGGAGTCCAGCGCCCTTAGCCACCACGCCACCTGCCAGCTCCAAGAAATGGTGACTATTCTAAGGAACAGGTTTCTACTGGTCTCAATGCACAGCTTCCAGACCTTCCTGTTCAGCTGCCTCTTCTCCCATCAGATGCCTTACCTCTGAATGAAGGAAAGAACGCTGGACAAAATAAAACCAAAACTGATGCCACCCATCGCTGTCTAGCCATCTTGCCACCTAGGGAGTAAAGACCGACCGTCCGGGTTAGGCACTAAGCTTCTCAGCCTTTCTTCAAATGAGCTGAGGGCCAACCCTATGGCTGAAACCTTAGGAGGGAGAGAGACATCTGGGAAGCTCCCTCCCGCTTAGAAACCTAACCTGGCCACAGCACGGACATCCAACAGCCCTGGACCTCCTCTGTTGTCCAGGCTGGCCCAGATTGCGTCAATCCAGTCATTCTAAGAGAGAGCACAGAGGCCGAAAGGGCAGCTCTGGCTTCTTTTCTCTCCTCGCCTCCCGGATTGGGGGAAGCAGTCCGCAAAGCAGTCACAGCGCACACACTCAGTTCTCATCAGGACCTGTGTGTTAGAAAAAAGGGAGAGTGTTTCTAAAGACATAGCCATTGGATGAGAGGCAAGCCCTTTGCAAAGCACGGGGACTGCAGGATGGGCGTTGGCTTCTTTTGTTTGGTTGGTTGTTTCCTGCTACTAAATTTCTCCCCTCACACGTCTGCTTTTGAGACATACAGGCAGACAGGTCAGAATATTCAGTAATTCATAAGCAAATGCTCCCAAATCACTCCTAATTAAAAATGCAGTCACAGCCTAGCCAAGTGTGATAGGCTGGCAGGGAACTTAAAGCTGCTCCACCATCTTTCTCAACATTAGGGGTACAGACTCTCTCATCGGTTCACAAGGGGTGGCTGGCGTCCTTTCGGGGAAAGGTAGTGACTCTGACCTTGCCATTAGTCTCTCACAGCATGTTTTAAGAGTCCGGTTAATTGCCAGCCTGGTAGCTCAGTGGTTAAGCTCTGCGCATAAGCAGCCAGGTCCCACATGGCCAACCACGGTTCGAATCTCAGCTCCGGTAACTTGGAAAACATGCTGACTGCATTTGCATGCATACCCCAAATCCTGACAGAAGGAAGAAATGGAGAAAAAGGGTTTTGGCATGACCAGGCCCCATTGGGAGGTGCTTTCCCTCTCTGGACCTGACAAGCACATGTGTCTCTCTGGGAGAGAGAGAAAAAAAACGGTTCTGATTATTTATGATTTGCTTCAATTTTTTTTTTAAGAATTACCTTATTTAAATTTATTTATTTATTTGCTTATTTATTTTTTAATTTGACTAGAGAGGGGCAGAGTAAGAAAGAAAGAGTGAGAGAAAGTGAAAAAGTAAGCCTCCAGGTCCAGGACTCGAACTACAGTTAGCCATGTGGGAGTCCCACACACTTAACCACCACACCGCCTGCCAGCCCCTGTTGCAATTTTTTTAAAGAAAAAACCCTATATCCTATAACATCTAGTTGAAAAAGATGTCCTCCAGAAAAAATACGACCATAAGAAAAGAGAGCGTTAAGTAGGTACTTCATTATGACTTGAAACAAAAGTGGTATCTTACGTGCATTTCCCATTAAAAAAGGAATCCATTAACCTAATTTATAAATCCTAAGTTACGCTGTCAAAAGCAGCTTTTAGATCTCCCGGCTGTTACCGAGAGCATCGAGTGGTGCCATTACACCTTCCTTTTAGCTTCGTCAGTACCACGGTGGAACAGACCAGGTCTCGTGCCCACATAAACACACTCAGGATCTTGTCCTAACCTAGAAGGCAGAAGACATCAATTTGGGAGAAAATCACTCTGTCCTTTAAAAGTATTAAGTTTTTATTTCGGAATTGGGGAGTAGGGTAGGTGTGGGATAAGAGTGGGACAAATACAGACAAACCCAAGCCCAACAAAACTATGACTTTGGTATTTCAGAGCTACTGTGGTATCTCTCTGTAATCCTGAGTCATAATGCCATGAGTTTTATAATTACTCTTCATTTACTTTAGTCCCTATGGCTTGAAAACTCCATTTGAACATTGTGCTCATGAAAATTTAACCTGATAAACTACATTTACTCCCATTTCAGCCACCTCAATTGTGGGATCTTGGTCAAGCCAACAGCAGTAGCTTTGATTCTAGATTGATTACATCATTCTGTAAAATATAAGACTTGAACTCTTTTTTTTTTTTTTGAGAGGTTTCTGCCATAGGGCACGTGCGTTCGCCAGACAGACAGACACAGAGACAGAAAGCGAGAAATCACCCCCCAGGGGGGATGGCCATGCCGCAATCCCTTCTCCTCCATTCTTCTCTCGGGATCTTGGGCACACACGCACATGCGCCTGACATGGGTTTTATGTCACCGGGTCTGGGACACGAACTGCGGTCGACTACGTGGGAGTCCAGCGACATAGCCATTACGCTAATTGCTGGTCCCATGACTTGAACTCTTTTAAGCACGCGTTCTTTCTCCAAGTTAGGTCATATCCAAGGTGCTCAATCAAGAGGGGGGGAACCAGCAGTTAGCGTAATGGCTATGTCGCTGGATTCCCACGTAGTCGACCGCGGTTCGTGTCCCGGACCCGGTGGCTTAAAACTCACGCCGGGCACGTGTGCGTGCGTGCCCAAGATCCCGAGAGGAGAATGGAGGAGAAGGGATTGCGGCGTGACCATCCCCCCTGGGGGGTGATTTCTCGCTTTCTGTCTCTATGTCTCTCTCTGTCTGTCTGGCGAGCGCACGCGCCCTACAGTGAAAATCTCTCCAAAAAAAATAAATAAAAAATAAAAAAAAATAAAAAAATAAAAAGAAGAGGGGTATGGCACTCTGCTTTGAGCCGTGGAGGGACAGAGTTAAAAGTGACTCGTTCAGCTCACACATCATTAAATAAATAATAACAGACCTGCTCAGCCCTTAACTACTTGATCCAAAACCTGGAAGCAAACTAAGTGATTTCAAGAAGTAGAGACTTTAGCTGTCGCTGAGATAGTCTGCAATCTCACATCTGAGTGGCTGCAAAGGGAGTGCTTCTGTGGTCTTTGTCTGTTAGGGATGCAAGCCAACACCTCATCTAAGTTCATCTAAGTGGGGTGGTAGTGCCTCACAAAGCACTGTGGGCTTCTGGGAAATGCCTCTGCCGTGCTGCTATTGATCTTGAACCTTGAAAGCAAGCAAGGAGAAGGTATTTGTCCCGGAAGTGCACAGAAATGGGGCAGACAGGTGCCTGCCTCTCCTGCCAAGTTCATCTGAGACATGAGTGAAGTAATTCTTTCTTCTTCTTTTTTGTTAAATTTCCCAGAAGGCATGTGCATTCACCAGTGAGAGACAGGAGACAAAGGCAGAGAGAAAGCATCTTCCCATGGAACACGGTCACTCCACAATCCCTTCTCCATTCCCCTATCCTGTCGGGGTACTGGGAATGCAAGCACACACACCTAGCATGCGTTTCAAGTCACTGGTTTCAGGATTTGAACCACACTGTCGGCCAAGTGGGCTGGCTCTCAAATGCTATTACAAGGCAAGACTGCTTCTCCAGGGAAAAAGGCTGGCCCTACACCAGGGTCCCATCAAAAGCTCATCTCAAAACTGCTCTTGCTTTCACCTTTTAAACATAGTCACCTCCAGAAAATGCTCTGCTGGTGGTGTGGCAGTTAAGGCAGCTGGACCCCACATAGCTGACCACACGATTTGAGTCCCAGGCTCGGTGACCTGAAGAGCACACAGGCACATGTGCACGCGTGCCCGAAGTCCCAAGAGGAGAAATGGAGCCGAAAGGATTGTGATGTGACCAATCCCCATAGGAGGTGCTTTCTCACTTTCTTTTCTCTCTCTTCTCCCTCTCTGGCGAGTGCATGTCTCCTCTAGCAAAATTAAAAAAAAAAAATTCTATAGTACTATCAAGATACAATGGGGGTTCGGGAGCTTCGGGGATTTTTGCCTGGAAACCAATCTCTCTTATGGGGAACTTCTATGGGAATGTGTTGGTTTCTTTTTTGAAATTTGCTAAAGGGCACATGCACTTGCTAGAGAGACACAGAGAGAAAGGGAGAGGGAACGTGAGAATTCATCCCCCATAGCAACAGCCACACTGCGGTCCCTTCTCCATTTCTCCCTTCAGAAAACACACACACACAGCATATTTTTCAAGCTGCCAGGTCTAGGACTTGAACACATAACTGCCATGTGGGATCCAGCTGCCTTAAACTTCATGCGACTGACTGGCCCAGGGAACATATTTTAAGCTACTCAAATCACCCAAGAATATTTTAGAAAAAACCGGTAACTGAGGGACTGCTTGCAAATGCAAAAGTATCCATTTAAACCATGAAGTTTCGAAGCATATAATAAGATCCCAATAAATTAAAAGGGCAACCAATATTATTATAACATGAAATTAAATTAGCGAGGCAATACATGGAATTATGTTTATTTTCTTTTCTAAAGATCTAAAGAAATGCAAAATCCAAAGCACCCTTGACATGCCAAAGTGAGTGCCATCAGATGGGTGATGTCATGAGATCGGAACACTCACTCCTTCCCCGTGGCATCAAAATTGGCACAGCTTGAAGGCTGGACCATGGCTCAGCAATAAAATGTGACGTCAGTGTCTGACCCACACGGGAAGGTTGCCAGTTTGCATCTAGAGACCTCTGAGTGTACCAGGCATGTGTATGCCCCAAGTTCAGGGCTGACTGAGGCTGGGGGTCGGGACATGGAGACTACGGGGGTACTGTGTCTCTGTCTCTGTCTCCCTGTCTCCCTCTCCCTGTCTTTCTCACTCATGGATAAACCAACTTAAAAAAAAAAAAAAAAGGCAAAGGGGCCAGCAGCTGGTATGGTGGTTAAGGCACCGGATCCCCACGTGATCGTTCATGGTTTGAGTCTCGCGCCTGTAGGCTTGAAACTCAGACTGGGCGCATGTGCGTGCGTGCCCAAAACCGCCAGAGGAGAATAGAGAAGGGATGTGGTGTGGCCATCCTTCCAGGGGCGACTCCTCACTCTCTCTCTCTCTGCCTCTCTGCCTTTCTGGCAAGCATGTGCCTTAAAAAACAAAAACAAACAAAGCCAAAACCAAAACAAACAAACAAACGAACCTCAAAAAAAAAGATGTGTAAAAGCACGCCCTTTAACCACCTTTGAATTAGTTCACAGAGGAAGGCTCACAGGACACCTGGAAGTGGCAGTGTGGGGAATGCAAACCCACATTTTCACTACAAATTGCACATTCTCCCTACTCTGCCATGAAGACTGGAATTTGCCCTAAGGAAGCACGAGGGGCGGGAGCGGGGGGCACAGTGACAAAGGCACGTCCCGTACTCTGGAAATAAGCTGCCGGGTGCTCACCGGCAAATCCCAAAATGGCTCTGTGAGATGTGATGTCAATTTTACATTTTATGGAAACACAACGAATTCTGTACATCTCTAAGTGAAAGCAAAATGGAACTGCTTCAAACTAATTGCAACTCAGTAGAAATTCATCCACTTGTGACATGTGATTGCCAAGATGGGGGAGAGAGTGGCTCTGCGTACTTTCTGAGCTATCTAATATTATAATATTTTTAAAAAAGAAGAGTGCTCAGTTTGGCAGCACACATACTAAAAATGGAATTCAGAGAGAAGATCAGCCCGGCCCTAGGCAGGGATGACACCCAAATTCGCAAAGTGTTCCATATTTTTATATGCAGCGTGTGCTGAACTCTTAGAAGCTGAATGCATTTTCCGGATATTCTGAAAGCAGAATCATTCCTTGGTTAACAAGCAAATTTGTCGGAAATTTATCATAGAGAAACAAATGGAAGGGTGGGGCGCCCGGCTTCACCCAGGTATTAGGCCCACAGAAATATGTGCACGCGTACAGGTTAATGTGTGCATTATGTATTCACCGCACTTGCACTTTGCATGTAAAAGTGTATTTACATTATATATGAAGGGTGCTCATTCGGCCTTGTTAGTAAACCACAGAACCGACCCAAATGTGGCCCAGCAGCCACATACTGGCTGGTGAATAAGCAGGAGCGCGTCCACGCCCCAGTCACGAAGCCATCAAGCCAGGGCTGTGCAAACTGAACCCAAAGGCGCCCATGGCACGCGACTGGGTGGAAAAAAGCAAGCTGCTGGATAACATTAACCTACATATGTATATTTTTGAGAAATCAGCAGAGGATACATTTGCATATTTAATAGAAGAAGTTCTCAGAAGAGAAATAACAAGTGAAATAGAACTTTCCTCTTTTTCTTTTTCTAGAGTCTGGGTCTCGCTGTGTCACCTGAGCTGGCCTCCAATTCACAGTCCTGCTGCCCGGGGCCTCCTAAGTAGCTGGGACTACCCGGGCACTTGCCACCTCACCCAGGCTGCATTCCCTTTAATAATTAAACGGGGGGAAGGGGCAGCCAGTGGCATAGTGGTTAAGGCACTGGACACCCTCACATGCTTGACCATGGTTTGAGTCCCGGACCTGATGGCTTGCTTTCTCACTTTACCTCTGCCTCTCTCTGTGTTTTTCTCTTTCATCAAATTAAAATAAATGAATGAATAAATAAAATTAAAATAAATAATTCTTTAAAAAAAGAAGTTTCATTAAAAAATATTTTAAGTTAGGAACCAGCAGTTAGCATAATGGCTATGTCGCTGGACTCCCATGTAGTCGACCGCAGTTCACGTCCCGGACCCGGTGGCTTAAAACTCATGCCGGGCGCGTGTGCGTGCGCGCCCAAGATCCCAAGAGGAGAATGGAGGAGAAGGGATTGCGGTGTGGCCATCCCCCCTGTGGGGTGATTTCTCGCTTTCTGTCTCTTTCTCTCTCTCTGTCTTTCTGGCGAGCGCACGCCCCCTATAGCAAAAATCTCTCAAAAAAAAAAAAAAGAAAATGTTTTAAGTGGGTCAACTGCATGGCATAGCAGTATCACACTGCTCAAGTGAAACTGGTCCCACATGGTGAATGTGGCTCGAATCTCAGCCCAGCCAGCCCAAAACACACTGGACATGTGTCTGAGTGCCCAAGACAAAGGTTTAGAGGGAGTGAAGAAGGGGTCAAAGTGTGACAGGACCTTGTACAAGGGGCTCCTCACCGCCCCCCCATGTGTGCACACACACATCTTCGCCTGGATGATATTTTTTCCTACCTTTATCATATCATTTTATTTTCTTCTTGCATTTATATTGCAAACTACTACAATATTTATTTATTTATTTATTTATTTATTTATTTATTTATTTATTTTCAGTTTGCTACAGGGCACGTGCACTTGCCAGAGAGAGAGGAAGGGAGAGGGAGAGAACACCCCATAAGGGGATGGCACAGTGCAATCCCTTCTCCTTCATTCTTCTCTTGGAATTCTGGCCATGCACACACATGTGTCTGGCATGATTTCAAGCTGTCATGTCAGGGACTTGAACCATGTGGTCAGCCATGTGGGATCCAGCCACCCCAACCACCATGCCAACCTGGCTGGTCCCCACATTTTTTCTTAGATCAAGGAGAGTCATATGTATGTGAACTCATCACTCTTAAGTGAATCACACGCACACACACACACACACACACACACACACAATTCATAGCAAAAATGTTAGAGCTTGAAAGCTTTCTCTTCCAGATTATCTAGAACAGTCCCTCCACTGGGCAGGTGAGACCAAAACTCCAGAAGAAGATTATTCACCAAAGCTCACGGAGCTTGTTAGGAATACAAACCACACCGAAAAAAAACAAACACTAGACAAATCTCTTCTGTATCTCTCTTTTTAAAAGATACCATTTTGATCAGAGAAGATCAGAGAATGCAGCCTTTTAAAGCACTAGAACAATGATGATGTCTTCCCAGGATTCAGAATAAGTTCCAGGCCTCGAAAGCAGTATAGGCACGGATGTCACTCCGTTTGCTGTTCTTAGTCTCAAATCCACCAAAGCTGTCGGAAAATTTATTCAAGGAATTTTGGAAAATAAGCACGAGCTAAGTTTTGTTGAAGAACACTCTTAGAACTCATCATTTCAGGCTGCCATGAACTGGACACTATCTTTTATTGACTGATTGATTTTTAGTTGCCAGAGGGCACATATGCTGCCATCAGACAGAGAGAGAAAGAGAGGGAGAAAACCCTCTCCATGGGGTATAGCACACTGTAATCTCTTCTCCAATTCTCATCCTGTTGGGATTTGAAGCATGCGTGCACAGGTGCCTAAGCATGTTTTTCAGGCTGCCAGGGCTGGCATTCAAACCACGGTCAGCCATGTGTCATCTAGCTTCCTTAACAAGGAAGGCTCTGGGGCCAGCCCAGCGCTGTCTCTTATTCACTGCAGCCCCAACATTAGTGCAGAGGGAACGTGATCTCTCATACAACTGTGTACCAGGAATGAACCTTTCCAGGACCCTGTGCACTGCAGGCTGGGACCATACGGAAGGCCTGAGTTAGAGTCCGGTCCAACCTGCAAGCTGGGCTTCCTACCAGCAGCTTGGGAGGTGAGGTAGGAAGATCCCAAGCTCGAGGCTGGCCTGGGCAACACAGCAAGACCCTGCCTAAGAAAAAGCAGGGTCTGGGGAACCAGCAGTTAGCGTAATGGCTATGTCGCTGGACTCCCACGTAGTCGACCGCGGTTCGTGTCCCGGACCCGGTGGCTTAAAACTCACGCCGGGCGCGTGTGCGTGCGTGCCCAAGATCCCGAGAGGAGAATGGAGGAGAAGGGATTGCGGCGTGACCATCCCCCCTGGGGGGTGATTTCTCGCTTTCTGTCTCTATGTCTCTCTCTGTCTGTCTGGCGAGTGCACGCACCCTACAGTGAAAATCTCTCAAAAAAAAAAAAAAGAAAAAGCAGGGTCTGGAGGTATGCACCACGATCCCTGCAGGGAGGCTGAGGCAGAAGGATCATGACTCCCATCTAAAAGAAAAGAATGACCCTTTCTAGAACCGCACTGCAGCCAGATGTATGATGCTAAGATTCTTCTCTGATAACAAACCACAGAGACGCTCCTTCATTGTAAATCTATCCACATGAATGCATTATAGACACAGAGATTATCTTCAACAATGGATATGAAATTAATTCCTGAACTTCCCAAGGATTACCTTAAGTGATACATTTTTACCATTATAGATTTTAAATAAATTATGAAAGAGAAGATAAACTCCATTATTTCTCTTCCACAGCAATAAATGTTTTTTCCCCGCTAGAAAGGATAAACACACACATCTATATATATTAGCCATTCCCGAAGGATCTGAAAAGGAAAGGTTTAAAATGTGTATATATTTCAGTGATTCATGCTTTATTTAATATTAGGAAGTAACCAGTGCCACCTTCCCAACCCAGGTGAAGAATCAATCCTGACTAAAGCCACATGTCACTCCTAAACTCCATTCCAAAAATTTTTCTTAGTGTTTAACATGGCTTTACAGTTGCTCAGAAAGAATGGGGGAGGGAGATAAATAAAAAATAGGCTTTATACCCCTGTGAAAAGGTAATACAGTATAGAGGGCCAACTGGCAGCATGGCGGTTAAGGCAGCTGGAAACCACATGGTCGATGGCATGGTTCAAGTCTTGCACCTGGCAACTTAAACAAACACTCCACGTATATATATATGCACACGCGTGTGCAAAATCCCCAAAAGAGAAACGGAGAAGCGACTGTGCTGTGACCATCCCCCACGGGTGCTGCTTTCTCACTTGCCCTCTCTCTCTCTCCGTCTCTCTCCAGCGAGCGCACGTACACCCTGGAAAAATTATTTTAAAACATACCTGTGTATATAAATATACACACACATACAGTGTATGTGTGTGTATAGATATATATACATAAAATAGTATATACTAAAGAAAACAGTTAAATAGGAGGTCACATCAACTTGGAGGTTTCAAACTGCTCATTCTGTTAAGGAAACTGGTTACTTTTAACTAAGACCTAATACTGTTTCACCTACTCAAGGTTTATCAAGCATCTGTCATTTACTGAGCATCTGTCACTTACCAAGCATGAAATTTTGAGCAAAAGAGATTTAACAAGCATTACTTCCCATTCTTTCAGAGCCACGAAGCTATTCCACTGTACACACCTAGATGTTCAGAAACAAAGCACCGCAAGTCTCTTCTCATTCACTTGGCATTTAAAACGTCCTTCCGAAAATGTAGATCTGGAAACCAAGTTTTATCTGGCTGGGGTGTGGTGATTACAGGGGTGCTCCACTCCCCAGGAAAGATAAAATTCCTTCATTTATCAATCAATCGAACACACGCCTGCTTACCAAAGCATTCCAGGCTAGGTAACATTTACAACCGACAAACATTTCTTGCAACTCCATCGATTAATAACCATTTTCAGACACCTGTTCATCAGCTCCATCTGCTACGCAGTGTAGAAAACCCACCTTTAAACAGCTGCAGAAGTAATCACCCCGAGGAAAGGAGGGATTCATTTCCTTCTGAATCTTGGAGATTGCCTAGGTTGCTGGGTTTGTTTTTAAGTTTAGTTGTCTTCTTAACTAAATGACCAAGAGCAAGATTTGGCTTAAATCGATTATGTGCCGGTAGAAATGGACACACAAAAAATTCTGCCTCAGAATTGTCGAGAAAAACTCACTCCTTCTGTCCCCTTCCAAAAAGGACAGTCGTTGAAAGGACAAGTGCCCTTGTATCCCTATCATTAAATAGATAAATCAGTAAAACGGGACAAAAGCGTCCATGGGCTACTGAAACCTTCCATAAAAGCACGAGACTGTGATAAAACACAATCACTGATTTCCTAACAGGGGGAAAAGTGAATAAATAAATAAGAAAGAAAATCAGCGTCTTCAAATCTTGGCTCTCCTGGTGGACCGTGCCCTGCAGCCCCTCCCACCAGGGCTCTGCTGGCTTCTCTGTGAGGGCTGGAGGCTCTGGGAGGCTCTGTCTACGGGGAGATTGAGCTGCAGGGACTGCAAGGCTCCTTCAGAGCTGGAGCAAACCACATCCCTTCAACCCCCAGGATCGCTGAGTAAGCAGTTAGTTTTATTAACCATCCTTGCTCGGCGCAGCCAAAGCCCCACGCAAGAAACAAAGCATGCAATCAAACGTATTGGCACCCATGAGGATGCCTTAATCACTTTCAAACATGAAGCTAATTCTTGGAGGCAGAAATCTAAATTTCAACCAATTCTTGGCTCTACCAATAAGCATTTGTAACAATCTCTACAACCATCAGCACATCATGCTGGTAAATTAACTTTGAAAGTTTTAGCTTTGCTGCATTTAAATTCAAGATTTTAAAAAAGAAGCGGAGGGCCGGCAGGTGGCATGGTGGTTAAGGGCCCTGGATTCCTACATGGCCAATCATGGTTCAAGTCCTGAAACTGTTGGTTTTCTTTTGCACTTTCCCTCTCTCTGTCTTTCTGTCTGTCTCTGGTCAAATTGTAAAATAATAATAATAATTTTTTTTTTAGGTTAAAATAAGGGGACCAGCAGGTGGTATGGTGGTTAAGGTGCTAGACACTCCCACATGGCCAACCATGGTTTGAGTCCTGATGACTTGCTTTGATGGCTTGACTTCTCTCTTTCTCTGTGTTTCCCTCTGGTAAAATTAAAATAAATGAATGAATAAATAAAATTAAATAACTTATTATTTTTTAAAGGTAAAACAATAAGATAATTCTTTTAAAAATAAAATAAAACTGGGACCAGCAGTTGGCATAGTGGCTATGTCGCTGGACTCCCACGTAGTCAACCATGATTCAAGTCCCAGACCCGGTGGCTTAAACTCACACACCGGGCGCATGTGTGTGTGTGCCCAAGATCCCAAGAGGAGAATGGAGGAGAAGGGATTGTGGCATGGCCATCCCCTCAGGGGGTGATTTCTCACTTTCTGTCTCTCTGTCTCTCTCTTTCTGGTGAGCACATGCACCCTATAGCAAAAATGTCTCCAAAAAATAAATAAATAAAATAAAATAATGAAGTGGTATCCAGGAACATAGAAAGCTTTGTTTCATTTTGTTTTCTTTTGCCAGAAGGTGTGTGCACTCGCTATGGGGGGTGGGGGTGTGAGGAAAGCAACACAGCACTCTGTGAGGTATATTCACACTGCAATTCCTTCTTCTCCATATCTCCCTCCTTTTGGGATCTTGGGCCCACACGTGTCTATGCCCATGGCCATGCCCATGCCCGGTGTGTTGCTCCAGTTACTGATCTAAGACTCAAACCATGCAGTAGATCATTTGGGATTTGACCACCTTAAGCACAAGCTGGCCCAGAAAGAGTTTTTAAAAATATACAAACTGTATTGTTCTACACTGAAAATTATATATTTCAAGGTCCCTTTAGGCTCAACACTTTCAAAATTGTGTTTGCACACAAAATTTCAATCTGGCTAGTTTGTTAACCAACAATTCGCTGTTAGACCAAGGTAACAAGTGGGACCAGTGTCATTGATTACTGACGATTAAAGGAATGATTATTTCCTTTCTGCAAACATAACTGCTAAACAATGAAATGAAACCAGTCTCCATGCCTAGACAAGAAAATCAATGCTCCTGTCAAGCAGGTATTCTACTGACTTACTTCATCTGTATAAAGCCATTCAGCAAAAATACCAGCAGAGCCAGTGAGCAATCCCACACAGGAGCGGGAAATACACGGGCACACCTTGGTGGGCTGGTCACACGTGTGACGAGAAGAAAATGGTGTGCAGGTGGGCCCGTGGGCAACAGATGGCAGAAAAATAATCCTGTAAAGCCTTACTCCTTCCAGTGAGTGCACAGATTTCTCATTTTTAACATTCAAATTCCTAAGTCAATATAAAATGTATAAAGTATTCTCACACACACAAAAAAAGTTGTTGGTGATGTATCAAAATGTCTTCAACAGAAAGTGAGTGTCTCCTACGATGGCGTTTCTAAGGGAGGTGTCTGAGTCAAGCCATTGTATGTATCACCTTTGTAGAGGATAGATTCATTTTTCAAAACCCCATTCTTCAGCAGATTGTCTTCTCTTTTGTAGATGTAAAATGTACAGACGCTCTTGTTTATATACATTAATTACCAGAGGGTGTGCACACACCAGAAAGAGAAACAGAGGAGGAGAGAGGGAGAAAGCACCCCTGGCAGGGCTCGATCACGTCACAATCCTTTCTTCTCCAGCTCTCCATCCTGCAGGGACCTTGGGAACACACGCGCATATGTGTCCCCCAAACTGCTGGGGCCAGGATTCGAACTATGGTTGGCCATGTGGGATTTGGCTCCCTTAACCGTTAGGTTACAAGGCGGCCCCGTACACACATTCTTTGTTTGTTTGTTTTTCTTGGTTTCCACCATAACGTGCATGCCCTCACCGGAGTGTACACACATTCTTCAAGCATCGTTCCTCTGAGGGCTCAACACTGTGAAATCACACAATACTAGAAACTGCTCATTCTTTCAACAGGAGGGACACCTCCCAGCACTAGCTTTTCTCATAAGCAAAACGTTTCGAAGTCTTTCAAAGGTTTTCCAAACACAGCCAAGAGCTAGGGAAGAGACAAATTAGGGATTTTTGTGAGGAGGCACATGGTCAGGATAGTAAGAGTCAAGTATCAATACCTGACGATCGGTACCCTCACTTGACCTCGTATATGAACAGAGAGCTGGTACAGATTTTCCACCTCCATTTCTATACCGGTGTGTCTAGAAAACTCAGTTGCTTTGTTTGTTTGTTTTGTAAATGTTTTTGAAGTTCAAAACTGCCTATAAAATTGTAAAATGGAACCAAGTCAAAAACAATACTTTTTTCTGAGAGGTTTTTTGTTTGTTTGTTTGTTTTGTTGTTATTGTTTTCTTTTTTGTTATAGGACACGTGCACTCGCTCACCAGACAGACAGAGAGAGACAGAGAGACAGAAAGCAAGAAATCACCACCCAGGGGGGATGGCCACGCCACAATCCTTTCTCCTCCATTCTCCTCTCGGGAACATGGGCATGCACACACACGCACCCAGTGTGAGTTTCAAGCTACCGGGTCTGGGATGCGAACCGCAGTCAACTATGTGGGAGTCCAGTGACATAGCCATTACGCTAACTGCTGGTCCCAAAAAACAATACTTTTTTCTAAGGACACACAAAAACAATGGTTCTGTTAAGTTACAACATCTATTTTATTATTTTACCTTTTTAAAATTTTTTTTCTTCAGTTTTGCTATAGGGAGGGTGTGCTTGCTGGAGAGTGAGGAAAAGTGAGAAATCACCTCCCGAGGGAATGGCCACACCACAATTCCCTCTCCTCTCTTCCCCCTTTGAGACCTTGGGCACACAGGTATATGAGCCTGGCATGATTTTCAAGCTGCCAGTCTGAGACTCGAACCAAACAGTTGGCCACGTGGGATCCAGCTGCCCTAACCTCCATGCCAACTGCTAGCCCTTTTTCTTTTACTTTGTAATCTGCCTATAATGTCTAATTTCCAAATTTATAACACTTTAAAGAGCCCTACCTAATCAAGAACTTTCTTCTTCTTTCTCTCTTTTTTAATAAACTAATTCACAAATTCCTTCAGGCAAACCTTTGTGGCAAAATATTTCTGATACACTTTAATGAAATTAAGATCAAGTATTCTCATAAATTATTTTCCTGCTACCTGACCCCTCTTTAAAAAAAAAACTTCCTCCAGGTGATCCTCAGGAACTGAGGGTATCTACCTTGAGCCATTTCTTAAAATCAGCCTAATAATACCTATCTAAGCATTCTCTTTTTCAATAAAATGTCATTACCAAGAGGAGTCTTGGAACTGGCCTGCTAGGGGTCTCTTTCCTGGAGCTAAGTTTGAAATAAATGTTGGAAATAAACTCTTAATCTTATTTTTGAAAAAAAAAAAAAGTGGTTTGCTTAATTTAATTGTGTGTGTGTGTGTGTGTGTGTGTGTGTTGTGTGTGAGTGATTTTTTTTTTTGAGAAGAATAATGCAGGAATTATTCATAGAAATCAGTGCTGAACTCTCGAGGAGTCAAGTGTTTTGATATCTGAAACCTGCTCTAAAAGAGTTCTGCAATAATAAAAAAAGGATGCAAATAGGAGGAAAAAGCAAAGAAAGCAAAAATGTCAATGGCTGGTGACTGACTGAGAAAACGCTTCTGTATACTGAGAAGCATATTCACTCAACACAAAGTTTCCCACTGTCACGGCTCCCCACCACGGGAACATCTTATTACTTGAGCAACTCAGCAGGCTAGAAGCAATACTTTTCATGTAAGGAAGTCAGGACTGGAAGGGTGGTTATTTAGAAATGCTTCACCTGCCAGGGTACACAGAGTCACCATGGTGGTGTGTCATCCACACCCTCATTTCAGATGCCATCCTGGGTTTTTAGCTTGGACAAGAAGTACCTGCATGATGTACGAGAAGAATATCGAATAGTGGGTTCACTGAAAACAAGCTAGACCAACACTGTTAGCCACCAGGGAAATGGAAATCAAAGCCACAATGAACACTGCTTCACTCCCACTGGAATGCCTATAACCAAGACACTGGGCAGGAACAGGAGTCCTCAAGGATGTGTGAAAACTAGAACCCTGGGCCAGCCCCTTGGCCTGGTGGTTAAGAGAGCCGGAATCCACATGGCCAGCCAGGGTTTAAATCCCAGTGGCTTTAAAACCACTCCATGCATGTGTGCGTGCCCAAATCTGCACAGGACGGAGAAGTCGAGAAGGAAGTGCAGCATTAATATGAAGGTACTTTCTCTCTCTTTATCTCTCTCTATATATATCTATCTCTACCTTTCTCTGGTGAATGCATGCGGCCTCTGGCAAAAACTATTAAAAAAAGAAAAAGAGGGGCCGGCAGGTAGCATGGTGGTTAAGGGCACTGGACTCCCCCACATGGCCCACTGTGGCTCAAAGTCCAGGCCTGTCAGCTTCCTTTCTCGTTTTCTGTTTCTCTCTCTCTCTCTCTTGCTCTGTCTCTCTCTGGTCAAATAAAAATAAATAAATCAATAAAGCTAAATTTAAAAAAGAAAAAGAAAATAAACTGGAATCCTTATATTCTCCGGGTTGTAATGTAGAATGGTGCATCTGCTTTGGAAAACAGTCCGGTAGTTCCTCGAACGGACTGTTAACTCTTTGTTAACATCACCCTAGCATTTCCACTCCCAGATAAACACCCAGGAGAAATGAAAATATGTTTCCTCCAAACCTGGCAAACTAATCCCCACAGCAGAATTATTCATAACAGCCAAGAAGTGGAAACAACACAAATGTCTGTCGACTGGTGCATGGTTACATAAAATGTGGGTGTATCCATACAGCACGGTATCATTTTGAAGTTTTTAAAATAAATAAATAAGCAATAAAATTTATCTTTAAATATGAAGTATGATATGAGTAAGGACAACACGAATGAATCTTGCAAACACTGTGCTAAATGAAAGAAGCCAAACACAAAAGCCCACATCTTATACGATCCCTTCTTTTAACTTTTTTTATTCATTCATTTATTTTAATTTGACCAGAGAGAGACACGGGGAGAGAGAGAGAGAGAGAGCCACCAGGTCCAGGACTCGAACTGCAGTCGGCCACGTGGGAGTATCCAGTGCCTTAACCACCACAGCACCTGTTGGTCCCTATGATTCTGTTATATGAACTATCTGGAACAGGCAAGTAGGCCTAATGACAGCAAATAGATGAACGGTTCCCAGGGCGGAGGAGAGGGGGAAATGGGGACTAACTGCCAATGACTTTGGGGTTTGGGGGAGGTGAGAATGTTCTAGAATTATTGTCGTAACAGTTACAGAACTGTGTGACTGTGCCCCACTACTGAAATGTACACTCTCATGAGTCGTATGGTATGTGACTTATATCTCAATAAAGCTGTTATTTTTAAAAACCAAGAGTAATTCATACTTTTCCAGCCATTGAGAATAGGAGCTATCTCAGAGGAAAAGTGCTCGGAGGGAAAGTTACCCAGATACATCTTCCTGGGGTAATGGGAGTATATCTGCTCAAGGGTGTTCACTTCCTATAAATCACTAACCGGGGCTGGCAACTGGTGTGAGGAAGGCACTGGACTCCCGTATGGCTAACCATGGTTCGAGTCCTGGACCTGGTGGCTTCCTTTATCACTCTCCCTCTCTCTTTCTCTTTCTCTCACTGGTCAAATTGAAGAAGAAGAATGAATGAATAAAATTAAAATAAATAATAAAAAAGAAAGAATGGTCCTATTTTTAAAATCATAATAAAAACTAATTAAATAAATCACTTACCAAAAATACAGTGCTGCTTTTTTTTTTCTGAGAGAGAGATTTTTGCTATATTGTCTGTACAGTTGCCAGACAGACAGACAGAGAGAAATCACCCCACTAGGAGGGGATGACCACACCACAATCCTTTCTCTTACATTCTCCTCTTGGGATTTTGGGCATGCATGCACACAAGTGCTTGGCATTATTTTTAAGCCACAGGGTCCAGGACTCGAACCAGAGTCGACTATGTAGGAGTCCAGCAACATAACCATTATGCCATCTGCTCATCCCAAAAGTACAGTGCTTCTTGAGCAATAGTAGAATGTCATGACAAATCAGACTCAAGTGGTGTTGATTCCCGAAGGAAATAAAATAACTTCTCTAATTATGAAATCTTCCCCCAGATGTCTCGGTACATTCTTAAGATAGAAATAAGTTATTTTTCCACTCTTGGAGGGAAAAACCAAACAGGATGACGAACTAGTCCAAAATGCTAATGAGAGAAATTCTGCACCAAACAATGCAAATTTTAGAAAGTGCGTATAAAACTTACACACCAAAAGAAATCTTAAAGCTGCATTGATGTATTTGGGATTATCATCTTTGAATGGGCAGGTACTGATGGACCACAGCTACCCCAAAAAGACCTACCCCAAAACTTAAGAAGGACCAATCGTGGGACCAGCAGGGTGGGACCAGACCCTGTGGAGGGGTGCAGTCCCCTGCTCCAGTCCCCAGCATGCCAGCCCCTGTGCACTTGCTCACACATCCTGCATGTTTCAGGATGACCTGGACAAGGATTCCACCACAGTCGCCATACCGGATCCAGCTCTGTCGAGCAGCTCACAGTGGGGACTGTGCCATCGAACAGACCCCCTTCCAGAATTCTCCACCTGGAATTCACATTATAAAATTCCCGTTGCTCCAAATTCTGACTTTCTTTCAGTAATATTAAAACAAAGGTTTGAAGTTGATAAAATATCTTATAAATCCCAAACACCAGTCTGTTCCAAAATGGAAACATTGCAAAAGCTCGAAAGTTTCTGTATAATACAGGAAATTGATTAGATGTCAGATCTTTCCTTACAAGCAAAAGGATCAATGATGTTTACAGATTCACACTAAACCTAAGCCTCACAGCGCTGCCAGAGTTTGGTTTTTGTTTAAGATACATGGATTTGAGAACACGCAAGTCACATTATCGGAATTGTTCCCTGCCTGGTCCCATATGAAGGCTCCTAGATCCGCTGGGCAGGAAAGGGAGAGATAAAATGAAGTGGGGGAGTGAGAAGAGTGGCACCCGTCCAGGAGGAAGTGAGGAGCCTGAGCACATGTGGGAATCAGAGCAACAACACTCCCTCAGCTCCCTCCATCCGCAACGCCTGAGGAGGAAGGACCTTCAGGGAAGAACAATGTCCCTCCACCAGCAATGGAAAAAGCTGGGGGCCTGGAGACTGTACCTTTGAACTGCCTCTGCTGCCACGGGAAGAAAAACACACCTGGAGCCAGACGATGGCACAGCAGTGAAATGCGATACACCACAAGGCAATCCCATCTGGGGAGGCTCCTGGTTCAAGCCCAGTACACCAGGCACATGTTTTCCAATGATCCAAACAGGCCTGGCTAAGGCTGGGGGTGGATCACGGTGTCAGGACCCTGTGGGGGGGTGGCTTTAGCTCTGTCTATCTCTCTGCCTCTGCCACTCATGAAAAAAAGAAAGAAACTTTAAAAAAAAAAAAAAAAAGGAAGCTCCATTCTACACCTTCCCTGGAACTTTTCACACTAAGTTC
Organism: Tupaia belangeri chinensis; assembly: GCF_000334495.1. Lineage (NCBI taxonomy): Eukaryota > Metazoa > Chordata > Mammalia > Scandentia > Tupaiidae > Tupaia > Tupaia belangeri. The sequence goes on from NW_006159444.1 coordinate 5,492,438, forward strand.
CTACCATATCCCTGTTGTCCTTGCCTATGAAAAGCCTCGTTAGTTAACGGTGGTACCTGGCCATGCAGTGAGACTAGCTAGGGTGACTTTTTCTATGGCTGTGTTCTAGAAGTGTAATAGGCGATAACAGGGATCAGGAATGCTATACAGTGGCTACGAAGACAGAATCCTGTCCTTTGTTCTATCCATCTCTAACTTATCTTTGCAAAACTTGTCACAGGCAATGGGTGACACCCTGAGATGCCCCCAACAGCCCCACCACAAACACTACCTCCTCTCTGCTGGCCAAGGTTCAGTATTTTGAGCACTCTGCCACACTGAGATGTTACTGATGCTTTGACCACTGTCTCTCGGGAACTGAAAATGTTACAGAGTCTTTGAAGGGCCCAAATCTTCTCTTGTGACTTTAAGGCAGCAAGCAACATCTGGCATTCTTAAAGTGCAACCGTAAGAAAGAAGGACAAGCCTCCAAGAGGACTCTGACTGGCCTAAACCGCAGTAGGATGTTATTCTGTTCATCTGGCGTAGAAGTAGGTTCGAGAAGCTGTACATAAGCCACCCGTGCACAGCTAGATTACACTCAACATAACATCAATTAACCCCCCAACTTTTCAGGGCGCCCAGCCCCGCAGCTCAGCTTGCTAAGCCTTGTGCATAGGAGGCAGACCCTACATGGCCAACTGCAGTTTGAATCCTCGTGCCAAGGTCTTGAAAACATGCTAGGTGCATGTGTGTGCATCCCCCAAATCCTGACAGGATGGGAACATGGAGAAGGGACTACGGCATGACCACACCCAACCGAAAAGGCGTTCTCTCTCTCTCTCTCTTCTCTCTCTCACAAGCATATATTCCCTCTGGGAATTCAAAACCAAAACAAAACCCAGCTTTTTATCTCTGCCCCAAACTCTTGCTTAGAAGCTGCACTCTCTTACTCTCATTGCCTTCTCATCTTAATCTATCTGCCAGTATTTTAATCATCTTAAAAGGAGAAAATATTCACGTTCTGAAAAGCTACAATGATCTAAGACACTGTCACCCTAACATCTCTATGTTTTCATGTATTCCTTTCAACTTTAGTCGCATACATACTTTCTGTTACTACTGGAGTAAAATTCTGCATATTTTCCCATTTTTGTGTGTGTGTGTGTGTGTAAGCACACACCACGTGCTGTGTAGTGTGTGGGCTCACCACAGAGAGACAGAGAGAGAGGAAGAGGAGAAAGTATCCCCATGGGGGTCCGGTGTCACTGCAATCCCTTCTCCTCCATCTCTCTCCCCCCTTTCGGGATTTTGGGCATGGACACATACGGGCCTGACATATTTTTCAAGCCACTGGGTCCAGGACTCAAACTGTGCAGTCCGCCATATGGGATCTGGCTGCCTTAACCACCAGACGATGGCACTAGTCCTATCTTCCAAACCATAGTAGTTTCTCAAGGGGCTAAAATGTCATGTCATGTGTCCCTTAATGACAACAACCAGGCCTAGGTGTCACATACCTGAGTCACCGAACTGATCTCTCCATGGCATTAACAAGGCGAGGACAAGGCTGGTAATGAACGGTTCATGGGAGGTAGGTTTCCCTCCCGCGAGTGCCTTATCAGCACCATGAACACGGTTCCTTCTGATGAGACAGACATGGGAGCTGGGTGGGTAAGGACAGAGAGAGGCTTTTATACACCTATGCACAGATTGCTAGATTATTTTTTTAAAAGAGTTTTACTATAGGACACATGCATGCACTGTCTCAGAGAGACAGTGAGAGGCAAAGTGAGAAAACCACGTCCCCAGGGGTTGGCCACTATCCCTTCTCCTCTCTTCTCCTCTTGGGATTTTGGGCACACGCACACATGCACGCTCAATGCGTTTTTCAAGCTGCTGGGTCTGGGACTCAAACCATGGAGTTGGCCATGTTGGATCCAGTAACATACCAGCTGCTGGCTCACTAGATTTTTTAAACAAGTATTCTTGCTTTTTCTAATTTTCAGAGGGAACATGCACTCACCACAGAGAGACAGAGAATTTCTCCCCCCCGCCCCCATGGGGGGTGGTCAAGACACAATCCCTCCTCCTCTATTTTCCCATCCTTCTGAGATTTGGGGTATGCATACATATGTACTGGGTGTGATTCTCAAGCTCCTGGGGCCAGGATTTCATGTGTGATCAGTCATGTGGGATCTGGCTACAGGGCCAGCCCAAATAAGCATTATTCTTGAATTTCAGAGTCTTGAATTAAATCAAAAAGTCCTTTCTCCCTAAAGGTTTAATGTACTCAAGTTTATTTTCTTTATCCTATTTTTTTCAAGTTTATCTTTTTCTGTTTAACACACACACACACTCCTTTCATAAGAAAGTATGTATGCACATATGCATGCACATACAAGAGGGGAAGAGAGAGAGAGCAGCGAGGCATTATCAATAAGGTCTCCCAACATAGCAACCTCCCCCCCCCCATCCCTCCAGCCAGTCAGGATCTTGGGTGTGCATTCCCAGCATGTTTCAGGTCGACTTGGGATCTGAACCCATGCTCAGCCGTACGGCCTCAAGAACTGCAGTTCAGAATGTTACAGCCTGCACGCACACTACCAAGGCTGGGCCTCTTCACTGGACTGAATTTAGTTTAGCTAACTGACTTACTGGGTCACAGAATCCCTACAAAGACAATTTAAAGTTCAAACAGCAAGGGCCAGCAGGTAGTAGAGTGGGTAAAGGTGCTGGATTCCCACATGGCCGACCATGGTTTGAGTCCCAGACCTGACAACTTGTTTTCTCACTTTCCCTTTCTCTCTCTGGTCAAATTAAAATAATAATAATAACAATATAAAAGAATCGAATAAATAAATAATTATTTTTAAAAAGTGAAGTTCAAATAGCAATAGCAGTTCTTTTCCTACACTTTGGTTTTTGACAAATTTCTTGAAGATATACTGGATTCCTATGAAGGAAATGCTTTAAGCAGCTGTAAGTACCTAAGACAAGTTAACAAATATCGCTGATTCCAGTTGTCCAATGATAACATTTTTCAGTTAATGCTTTGATTGGGCCAGCACAGGACCTAGTAGTTAAGGAAGTCTGAAAGCACATGGCTTACCACAAGGTGCAAATCCCAGCCCTGGCACCTTGAAAAACACACGCGGTACATAAGCATGCAGGCCCCAAATCCTGAAAGGATGGGGAACAGAGAAGGGTTTGCAGTATGACCACACACCATAGAGAAGGGCTTTCTCTGTCCCCTTTTCTTTCTCTCTTTCTCTGTGTCTCTCTGGCAAGTACACACACCCACTGGCAAATTGAAAAAAGAAGAAAAAGAGTGCTTTGGTTACTAGAAAACGTTGACCTGTCCACTTTAAATGGTGAACTGTATGGTATGTTAATTATACCCCAATGAAGCATTGCCAAAAAAGAATGCTTTGATTTACATGTATGAGTTTAACTTTGTCCGTGAAACATGAGCTTTTTAAGAAATTCCATTTTCCCACAGACGTAAGCTACAGTCTACATTATCCTTGAATGATATTTTTGAAGCCAAAGTCATTTCTTTTTTAGCCAGAAATATTACAGATATATTTAAATGATCTAAAAATGTATCTCTAACCTGAATTATGTGCCATACTATTTTGATGTAGACTTTCCTGGCAAAAGAAGAACCATCTATGAATTTACATCAAATATAGGTTCTCTTACTCTTTTATGATGCTAGCAGCACCTCTAGAAAATCTAGTGATTTGCTTTAACCCTGCCACATTTTAAAGACAATGGGCTCTGGGCTCTTGTCCTCCACACAGGTCAGCAGAACATCTGTGTCACCTTCCCAAGGCCACCCCACTCCAGCTCTCGTCCTGGCATCTTGGACAGCTGGGTCATCTCCAAGCTGATGTTTGGCATTCTCTTCCTCTCTTTCAACCCTCTGCACACAAGTAGGATTTTTCTTTAAGTTCCCCAGAGAGTGTGTGCACTTGCTGAAAAGAGATGGAAAAAAGAAGAGGGTGAAAGAGGGACGGTGGGAGAAAGCATCTCCCCATTGGGTTCCCTTCTACTCCATTTCTCCATCCTGTTAGGACTTGGACCATGCACATGTGTCCAGGACATTTTTCAAGTCACTGGGGACAGGACTGGAGCTATGGTCATCCACATGGGATTTGCTCCCTTAACCACTACATGACATAGCTGGCTCCTAAATTATGTTGTTTCCGCCCCCCCCCCCATTTATGATAGTTTGTGTGCCTGTGCACATGAGAGTGTGTGTGTATGAGAGAGACAGAGACAGAGAGAGAGGAGCATCCTCCACAAAGTCTGATCACACCACAACCTCCTTTTGTCTTCCAGCCCTTCAGGCTGTTTCAGGTTGATCAGACAGGAGACTCAAACCTCAGTCGCCATGTGGACTCCAGCTTCTCTTGCATAGTGCATTACCACCACACCATAGAGCCAGCCCAAAAATCCATTCTTTTTTGGGGGGGGTGGGAGGTTTTTGCGATAGGGCGCGTGCGCTCGCCAGACAGACAGAGAGAGACAGAGAGACAGAAAGCGAGAAATCACCCCCCGGGGGGATGGCCACGCCACAATTCCTTCTCCTCCATTCTCCTCTTGGGATCTTGGGCATGCATGCACATGCGTCCGGTGTGAGTTTAAGCCACCGGGTCCGGGACTCGAACCACAGTCGACTACATGGGAGTCCAGCGACATAGCCATTACGCTAACTGCTGGTCCAAAGGAAGTGTGTTTTAACCAGCAAATGGCACAACAGTTACATCACTGGATTCCCACATAGTTGACCGCGGTTCGAGTCTTGGATGTGGTGACTTAAAACTCATGCCAGGCGTGTGCATACCCAAAATCCCGAGAAGAAATGGAGAAAGGGTTGCAGTGTGGCCATCTCCCTGGGGGAAGATTTCTTGCTTTCTGTTTTTCTGTCTCGTCTTGTCTCTTTGGCTAGCACAAGCACCCTATAGCAAAAATCTCTCTGAACCAAAAAAAGATCATGTGTCTTAAATGGAACAGGACTCAACCGGGCACAGCAGGGTGGGTGGTGAACTGGGAAGTTGGAAGTCAGAACAAAACGAGAAAGGAGAAGACAGTGACTGTACCGGTCTGGCATTCGGTTACATCAAAAATAGACAGAAAAATACGTGGTATTTTATTTAGGTCATGTGACCCGCCTGCAAACCCAGAGAGCTCTTACAGCCTGGCACCAGCTACCTCCAGGCCATGGTGGGTGGGAAGAGAGGGGACAGGGTCTGGAATAAGTGGCTGACCAGTACAGATGAACTAATTACCATTTACCTGCAGCAGAAAGTGCAACCCAAAACTACCCACGCTGCGATCCGGGGAGCTGGCTAGTACCCCTGAAGTTAATACGGAGACACCATCTGGCCACCATGGTGGTCAGACCCATTTCATGCCACGGTGTTCTCACAGCCCCAGCCCACAACTGCGAGCTGACCAAACAGGGGTGTGGTCTCCAGGACTGCACTCAAGAGCGATGAATCAAAAGCTCTGCTTTCTAGTTAAATGTTCACTGTATTGCCTCATTTTAAAAACGGAGGTGCGGCCACGATGATTTGGGTGGTAGGGTACCACTCTGCAATGCTGGAGCCATAGGGAGACTGTGGTTCGGATCCTGGGTGGACCCGAAACCGCAGAGCATGCGCAGTGTGGGGAGACCCTGCCTGGGGTGCCTCCCCTCTCTCACTAATATATATA
>NW_006159444.1:5515118-5559013 GCF_000334495.1 Tupaia belangeri chinensis
TATATATATATGCATATATGTATATATTAATGGGAATGATTCCATTTACTTCACAGAAGTTATAAGCTATTGCTAATATAAGAAAAAGCATGTATAAGTGTCCCCCAAATTGCCTGGGACTTAATAGATACTCGACCCCAACAGACATTAGTAAACAAGCAATCGTTGAGAGAAGGGACTGCCTGCTTTTATGTTTCTATATGCACCTGACCCTGAGGTGGCAGGCATTTGTTAGTTCATGCTCTGAGGTTTCAGCGTTGTACTCAGCACTAAAATACAGTGAACCAACTGTGCTGTGGGCCCTCCGACTTGTGTGTGAAACACCCAGAAACTGACTCACCCTCGCCACTCCTTTCACTCACATCAGGTTAGTGCTTTGTGTGAGAATCAGCGCAGAAAGTTACACTGAAGAAAAGGATCAACAGTGGTATATCAAACACATACACATGCTCATTTAAAAGGCAAACTGGGGCCAGCCAGTGGCATGTGGTCAAGACAGCTGAATCTCACGTGGCCAACTGCACAGTTCGGGTCCTGGACCCAGGCCTTGAAAACCACTCCGGGGCATGTGCATGGATGCCCAAAATTCCAAAGAGAATGGAGGAAAGGAATGCTGCATTGCCACCCCCCCCCCTTGGCAGGGGTAGAGAGGGGGAGGGAAACCTTAAAAGAAAAATAAAATAAGATTATAAACACAGTCTAGTAGATACGTATTAAGGAACAAGAGCGTCTGCTTATACGGCCAAAAGTAATATCATAAGAATAGCCCTACATCGATTCTTCGGTTTACAAAGGAAGAACTTTCTTTAAAGTTGAGTTTAGTTATTATTTCAGAATACTCTTATTTGCTTTTTTAGTAATCACACTATGAGACCGTCAGCGGTCAGACTCGAGGAGAAAATAAACCGGTATACTTCTCAAGTTCTTATCCGAAGTGAAATAAACCAGCTGGTCAGCTCACAGCAAGGGAATCACAGGCTTTGGGGATTTCGCCTTCTTCATGACCATAAAAAGCAACGAACGGGTGACATTTCCCTTTACTTCTATTTGCCAGAGGAAGAATCTGCAACCCCATTCAAGAAGGCTCCGTTTGACCTGCCCCTGATCCTTGCTCAAGTTCACGTCCAGTGACAATACCTCCAGTCTTCACTGCAGGAGCCGGGATGGGTTTGAGGAACACAGAAATTTACAGCTCTTAACTCCACAGTAGCCCAATTGTCTCCGGCCCCAGAAAACACGGGGAAGAGAAAATCTGAAGGCAACAGTGGCGTGCACTAGGCTGGGTAGCTCTCAGCGCAGTTAAGTGCCATTGAAATGGAGTCTATAAACAGTGATTACTGCAGACTGAAAATAAAAACTACATCTGAGGCAGCCATCTGGATTATTCCAACAATGAAATTAATCCAAAGTGCACTCAATCCCAAAACCGTAATTATCTTCGCTGTCGCCTCAATTTGCTCCGTCTCCTCCTACTGTCCCCCTCCCTGCCACCAAATATCAGCACGGCTACGTGTGGCTTACCAAGGAAATTACAAATACGGAATATTTCATCTCAGGACAGCCTGAGGCATTTTCCAAATAATGTCCATTTAAAAGTTCGACATGTTTCATCATCAGAAGAATCTCTCTGTATGTGGTTAATTTCAAAATTAGGTATGAATAAAATGCCATCATGTTTATAAGAATGAAATAAAAGGGCCGGCTGGTGGCGTGGTGGTTAAGGCGCTGGACTCCCACACGGCTGACTGTGGTTCGAGTCCCAGACTTGGCAGTTCGCTTTCTCACTTTCCCTCTCTGTCTCTCTGGTAATCATATATAAAAATTGAATAATAATAATGGATAAAATTAAACAAACAATTATTTTTAAAAAAGAATGAAATAAAAATCCATCCTCCTCCTGTCTAGCGCAAGAGAAATTTCCTGGTAGCACTTTAGAATTATTTTCTCAGTCCCAGATTAGAAATAGAAAGCCAGGGAGCTGGATGGTGGTGCCGGGGTGAAATACGGTGCTCTGGGGAGCTCACCACAGGGGAAGGTTCCCAGTGTGCATGCAGAGACCTACCTGAACACACCAGGCACCTCGTGCCTGTGAATCAGGGCTGCCTGGAGCTGGGGGTTGATCACAGCATCAGGACTCTCTTGGGGTGCTATTTCTCTCTCTCACACACACACACTGTTTCATGAAAAAACAAGCGATTCTCCGTAGCACAGCCACAAAATACCTCTCTAGACTTCTCAATTACTACTCTAATTGTGCTCTCTGCTCTAACCCAGGGGTTCCAAAATATATCTGGGCAATGGTGCATATTCTAGTCCCCTTTTAGTGATGCATAATTAGCATTAAGGGTCTGAAAAGTCCTACAGTTGGAAAAAAAAAATCTATCGGGCTTTAGCCCAATTTTTCCCACACTTTTTCACTTGGAATTTTTCCCACCAGAGAAGGTCTTTCCTAACTTAATCTTTATACCTTCTCTCAAGCTCCTCCGTTCTTCAAAGAGCCACCCTAGATGCAGCTTCCTGTGCCATCTTCCCCATACTCCGCTTCCCCCCTGTAAAATCACTTTGCCTTTCAGCTCCACATCTAATGTTCCAGGACTCAATTTGGGGCAAAATATAGTTTCACAGGTTTGTGAGATCAACAGAAGACTCCGTACTATTCTACACTTGGCAAAGGAAGACCCCAAGCTTGTTTAAAAAGGACTCTGATTTTTGTTTTCGTCCCTAAATGTACCTACATATCACCTATCTGCTATCACTTGCTTATTTACTCTTCACATAATCTTTCAAAGCATATTCATTTATTTCTTTCATGAGAGCGAGACACTCTCACCAGGGTCCTCACGCCAGGATCCGCCCCAGCCTCAGCCAGCCAGACCATGGACGCACGCCCCTGGCACATACAGGAGGACATCGGGATGCAATTCTGAGGCCTTCCCATGTGAGTTGAGCATCACAGAACATTGCCTTACTGCAGCGTCACTTAGAAAGAATCTTCTTTAAATAGTTTTCATTCCAAGCTCACACAGAGAAGTATTTTATCAGTCGCATCTACGATTTCTTTCTAGTCACTACCACAGCCCCAGCTTTGCATTTTAGGTGTTGGGATTACAGGCACACGCGGTGAATCTGTGACCGTCGTCCATCCCTCCCAGAGGCTCAGAGTGAATTCAGCCACCTCCTGTGACTGCAGGAGCGCCCTGGGTCAGGAGCAAGCTGGGTTTTAAGGATCACTGGGACTCTTTGGAAAGGCTTCACGACAAATGCAATACTTTAAACCATGACCTACTTCCCTGAGCACATAAACGTTCTTTGCATTCCTCTCTGTCGTGGAGGGACTGTTTATCGGGCACGCTTCCAACAGTGAATGGACATCTCTGTTGCTGTTGCAGCCCTGGTAAAATCTAGGGCCTCCTCACGCCCTACAGAACCTCCACACAGGACAGAAAACTTCTGCACACTGGAAAGACCCTAGCGGGTCTTTAATTGGTATCAAAGGAATTACCAGTCTTCATTTGAATCAAAGCAAAACAAGTGTTCTATTAATATATTATAAGCAAAAGAAAGACCTATCTAAAGCTGCTATCAAATGGAGTTCAAAGCAAAACTTTCACTCCTGAAGGTTTTACAAAGAAAATCAGATATAAAACCATTCCACCGACTGGATGTTCATCCTCATTATAGTCAATTATTTTTTGTTTAAATGTTACACCCTCACTTTTGCCAGGATTGGGGTAAATAATTACTGTAATAATCAGGACTGATTTACACACTTTAGTGGTGACATGGTCCACTGCTCTTCAACCACTCAATTCATAGAAAACAGAACAAAAGAAAAACTGAAATTTCCATTTCAATCTTTAGACTGGGCTGGCCCTGTAAGCCTACTGGTGAAGGGAACAGGCTTCCAGGTGGCTGACTGTGGTTCAAATCCTGGCCCAGGTGGCTTAAAAAACATAATGAGCATATGTGCATGTGTGCCCCAAATCCCAGCAGGATGGAGAAAGGGAAGGAAGGGACTGCGGCATAACTGTGCCCCCTCTGGGAGCGGAGAGATGCTTTCTCCGTCTCTCTCTCTCTCTGTCTCTCTTTGGCCGCAAATGTGCCTTCTGGCGATTTAAAAATAAAGAAATAAATATTTAAATTAATACTATAGACGTCAGGAACTCACGTCTAAATATCTGTTAAACATGTCATTTTTTACAATAGTTTTTAAAGGCCATTATAGAAAGATTGACTGACTCTTATCAATCTCCTTTAGATTATCATCCTGCTCTTCCTCTCACTCCCCTCCCCCACATGTACTGTAAAACAAATCAACTTTACATTTGAAGCAGACAGACCACAACTAAGGATGAGTTTTTCACAGATTTTTATATATTACTGGTATTTAGTAAGACCATTTTGTATACATACCCAAATGAAGGATTACTTCTTTTAGAATTTATTTTATTTCATTTATTATTATTCTATTTAATTCGCTGTAGGGCACATGTGTTTACCAGAGAGTGAGAGAGAGAAGAGAAAGAGAGAGGGAAAATGAGAAAGTAAGCCATCAAGTCTGCAGTCACGTGGGAGTCCAGCACCTTAACCACCACGCCACCTGCTGGCCCAGGGTAATTTCAAACAAAAGTTTCTCAAGATGTCCTCTTTAAGCAGTTTATTACAACTTAGTCAAAAATTATCACCAGGAACTGAACATTTAAAAAGGCTGAGCATCAAAAAATACATCAATGATCCAGTTTTCTGTACTAGATATACTTTATGGAGTAAAGAAAACTGTCCAGGGCACAATGAAGCATGTCTTACAGGAGGATGATCAGTGCGTCACAGGCAGGCAGACGCAGAGCCCACACTGACTCAACGCATAAGGAATCATATGCTCAGACACAAAGAAAGACAGCAAACTATAAATCATCTTCCGAACAACAACAACAACAAAAAAAACGGCAGACACTGGAGACAAAATATTACGAAGAAGAAATGCCTTCAAAGTACAGAGAAGCATTCCCTAGCATCCTAGATTCTCTGTCTGCAAATGGAAGGAATGCAGTCAACCATCAGGCACTTTTTTTAAAGAAAGCTTTCTGTTGTTCTTTGAATTGCCAGAGGGCCTCTTTGCTTGCCAGAGAGCAGGACAGCTAGAGGGAGGACGTGCCCCCGGTGGGTACGTGGCCACACCGCAATCCCTTTTCCTCCCTTTCACCAACCTGTTAGTATTTTGAGCACACGTGCACACACACCTAGCATGTTTTTCAAGATGGCAGGGCTGAGACTTAAACCACAGTTGGCCATGTTAAATCCAGTTTCTTTAAACAGTAGGACAAGAGTACTTTTAAAGTTTCTTTATTGCATCTATGAGCAAGCAAGAGAGAAACACACAGAGAGACAGAGAGACGCCTTAACAAAGCGATTTGCTCCCAGCCTCAGCCCTGAATCATACCCACTTAACTCAGGGAAGTCTACAGCCATGAATCTGGAACCTTCCCATGTGGGCTGGCCACTCAGAACATTACATTTTTACCCCTGTACACTTATAGCCCCTAAGTGCTTTCCTTTTTAGGTGGGCGCAGACTTTCCGGGGTGGAAAGAACATCGCTGCACGATGAAGGTCTCTACCTACTGTCTTGTCCAGTCTCCTTTTCTAGAAACATCCATGTTGGTTCTGCCCGCCCTCCTCCACACGATCAGACCTGCAGTGCTGTCACTTAGCCCGAGACACCTGAACTTCCACGGTGCCTCCCATGCCCCTACTCCACAAGCTTGAGACCCAGAGTCTCTGCTCTGACACAGACAACTTTGAGATAAAGGCTACCGGGCCCACAGGTGGCATGGTAATTAAGGCCCTGGACTCCCACATGACCCACCACATTGCTTGAAAGTCACACTGGGCATGTGTGCGTGCAAGTGTGCCCAAACTCCCAGGAGAACGGGATTGTGGTGTGGCCATCCCCTCTAGGGGGTGATTTTTTACTTTTCCTCTCACTGTTTCTCTCTACTGCAAGCATACACACCTGATGACAAAAACCTAAAATAAAAGAAAAAGGTTACTGAGCCCAAGGATGTCCCTGGTCAATACCTAGAGAAGCTGCTACAAAAGTCCCAAGTGGTAACGATCCAATGATGTTCTCCCTCATAAACATACCCTCAGTGTAGCTGCTGTCATTTGGCATGGTTTGTTACACGCCAGCAGAGAAGTGAACCCAGCAGCATCAGTTCTTGTTCAACAACTGGAGAAACTGAGCCACTCCATATGCCAAGTCTCGAAATCTCGCTTAATTTTGACTGCCCCCTCTCCAAGCCCCTATCCTGTGCCAAGTCCCACTGCCCTTGCTGACACCTGCCACATCACCGTGCTGTCTGCGGCGCAATCTCCCGCCATCGCCCTCTCCTGGCTAACTTCCTGCTACTCTGCTGCGAACACTGACTCGGCCTTACCGAGATGGTCTCGCAGGAGTTCATCATCCACCCCCACGGTCTTCCTGCATCTTTGCTTTGTTGGTTATCAAAAGCCTTCGGTGGCTCCCTGTTGCCGATGCAGGACTCACACTGACTGGCTGCAACGTCCGTCCGTCATTCTCTTTCCATTGTTCCCATAAAAACATTCACTCCCCCCGCACCATGTGCCCTATGTTTTCTGGGACTCCTGACTTTTGGTATCTTGTCTGCCTAGAACATTTTCCAGGTTATGCTTTTCTTTTCATAACAGCTACCTGGACAATTCACTGAAAAGACACGTACCAACTGAGGGCAATGCTCCTAGTTCCGACCAAGCTTACTAGAATTTTTGTAATTGGACATTTCATCTGGAAAGGCCTTAACAGCCTTATCTTGAGCAGGTGGTGTTCAAGGGTAGTGCTATGTGCTTTTATTTCTTTATTTCCCTACGAATATAAATCGGAATCGGACAGTGGTACGGTGGTAAAACGTGGTGCTCTGTGGCACTGTGCCACATGGAAAAATTCCCAGTTCAAGTCCAAGACCGTCCAGAGCACGTGGCCTGGAGCTGGCTGAAGCTGGGGTAGCATGTAGTGCCCGGACTCTGTAAAGGGCTCTCTTGCTCACTCTCTCCCTCTCTGTCATTTGTGGAAGAAATGAATAAACTTAGAAATAATAAAAAAAAAAGAATCTTGGGCCAGCAGGTCACATGGCAGTTAAGGTGCTGGATTCTCACCTGGCTGATTGCAGTTCAAGTCCTGGATCTGGCAGCTTGAAAGATCACATCAGGTTGGGGCCAGCAGATGGCGTGGTAGTTAGGGTGCTAGACTCCCACACGGCTGACAGTGGTTTGAGTCCCGAACCTGGTAGCTTGTTCTCTCATTTTCCCTCTTTCTCTCTCTCTCTGGCCAAATTAAAAATAATAATGATAATAATAAATAAATAATTTTTTAAAAAAGAAAGAAAAAAAAAATCACACTAGGCATATGTGCATGTGTGACCAAAATCCCAAGGGGAGAATGGAGGAAAAGAGATTGCCGCATGGCTATCCCCCCCTGGGGGGGTGGGGTGATCTCTCACTTTTCCTCTCACTGTCTCTCTCTGGAGAGCACATAGGTACTATGGCAAGAAAAAAAAAAAAAAGAAAGAAAGAATCTAGACCAGTGCTTTTTGTATGGTAAGTGGTTAGGAAATATTTCACTGACTATTCTTTTGTTGTTGTTGGAGAGGTTTTTTTTGTTTGTTTGTTTTTTGTTTTTGCTATAGGGCGCATGTACTCGCCAGAAAGACAGAGAGAGACAGAGAGACAGAAAGCGAGAAATCACCCCCCCCCAGGGGGGATGGCCACTCCGCAGTCCCTTCTCCTCTATTCTCCTCTCGGGATCTTGGGCACACACACACACGCGCCCGGCGTGAGTTTAAGTCACCGGGTCCGGGACTCAAATCGCGGTCGACTACATGGGAGTTCAGCGACATACACATTACGCTAACTGCTGGTCCCTATTTTTAATGCATAATAATATCACATACGCAGAGACCTGCTTCCCCCTTTGGTTTATATTTATGTGGGTGTGAAGCCACCACAGCCATGAGGGACACCAGGGTAACACCTGAGATGTAGACCATGAAATGGTTTCAGGGCCTACGTGGCCTGGTGGTTAAGGCAGCTGGCTTGAGTCCTGGACCTGGAGGCTTGAGAAACACGCTGAGCACACGTGCATACACGCCCGAAATCTCAAAAGGAGGGCGAAATGGAGAAGAGACTGTGGCTTGACCATCCCCCTTGGAGGTGCTTTTTCCTCTCCCCGCTTCTCTTTGTCTCTCTCTGAAGAGTGCATGCGCCCTTTACCAAAAATAAACTACTTTAAACCATGGGTGGTTCGCTATTGGAACTGACCAGATTTTTAGCCATGCACTTATTGTTTTTTAATTTATTGTATGACTAAACACAGCAGGAAAGATTTAAAAGCAAAAAAATTAATGAATGGATGTATGCATATATGTAAACTTGCATTTTAATAGGAAGGACTATTTAACGGATGGTCCTGGAGCAACAGGTAACGCGTATGGAAAATAGACTAGATCTCCCCTTCTAGACATAAAACAATCCACTTCTAGTGGATGACCCATCTAAATACATAAAAAGGGAACTTTCACTACTGTAGGACTGAACTTCACTTCCCCAGCTCCTAGTAGCCTTTCTGGAGCATAGAAACGATGGACCCCCCAAAACATCCAGCTCCCTGAAATGCCCTGTCTGCTCTGCTCTGACTTAGAGCATCGTAAAGAAAAGTTCATGGAAACAAGATCAAATTGCAAATAGCAGCAGGAAAAGCCACGACCCCATTCTGCTCTTCAACAACTTCCTTAGGTTTTAAAATTTCTTTCCAGACTCTGGACTCACCAAATGCCAGAAAAAAAGACATCCAGCGACTGTGTGCCTCCGCAGCACGAAGGAACTGTTAAACGGGAAAGCGAGGGAGGACGTGGAGACGCGATCACATGGAAATGAAAGGGAAGGGGGCAGCAGGTGGCGTGGGCCTTAAGGTACTGGATCCTACTGTGCCCGCTGAGTCCCAGGCCTGGCAGCTTGACAGTCACTCTGGGCACATGTACCTGTGTGCCCAAAATCCCAAAAGGAAACTGGAGGAGAAGGGATTGCAGCATGGCCATCCTACCTAGGAGGCGATTTCTCACTTTCCCTCTCTGTTTCTATATTTCTCTGGCGAGTGCATGCACCCTATACAAAACTAAATAACTCACTAACTCACTAACTAGCTAACTAACTAACAAGAAATAAGAGAGCAGGGAAGAGAAGCTCCTTCGTGCTCAGTCAGGATATGCCATGTCTTTGAACACCTCTTTACCCTGGGTACCACAGACTCCTCAGAAAAGCCTCCACGAGCAGCAGACGCGTTCATTTTGTTTTTAGTTTCAAGATCTTAATTGGCTTTATTTGTGATTCTAGAATCAGGAGACATAAAACAGAAAGAGGCAGCGAGCTGTGTTTAATGGCCAGAGGACGTGTGCTCATCAGAGGGAGACAGGGAGAAAGCACCCTCAGTGGGATGCCATCACGCCACAATCCCTCCTCCTCCATTTCTCCACCCCGTCAGGATTTGGGGCACACATACACACATGACTGCAGTGTTTCTCAAGTTGCTGGGGCTGGGGTTTGAACTGTGGTTGTGCATGTGGGATCTGTCTCCCAATGTACAACGACTGAGCAAGCCCAGCACACTTGTTTTTAATACAGAAATATAAACACATGGAATTATGTACAAGAAATGTTTTCCTTTCTTTTCCCTCCGGCTGCTGTGTGGAGGGAATACCCCTTCACCATACCTCCTGAACCCCCCACCCTCGTCCCATGCAAGCTCCAACCTCAGTGAATCTCTATAGGCTGTCCAGGAGGCCTGAGCCACCTCTCCATGGCCCGCCCCCAGCTCCTAAACCTAACCCTGCCCCTCCCTCAACGCAAGCTGGCCACAGCAGAATAGCTGATGATGAGGCCAGCAGGTGGCATGGTGGTTAAGGCACTGGGCTCCCACATGGCTAACTAGTTCGAGTCCTGGACCTGGTGGCTTGCTTTCTTTTTCTCTCTCTCTCTGTGAGCGTGTGCGCCCTACAGCAAATTTCTAATAATGATAATAATAAAATAGCTGACAGCATCTCTAGAGCACAGAACCCAGATCACAGCACAGCCTAGCATTTCGAGTCGATATTACCCAGGATGGGGCCCAGGGGTGTCTTTAAAAGGCTTCCCAGGTGATTCGATTTCGTATCCTGGCTCAGGAACCAGGAACGTAATCTCTCAATCCTCGCCACAGTTTGCTATGTCTACATACACAAACAAACGAGAAACCAGTGACTGGAGCAATCTCCCCTTCTTAAATCTTGGCTTATCTCATTCACAAGTCAAACATTAAGTTGACATTTTACTAAAAGTGGGATTAAGGTTAGGCAGAAGGAAACTCCAGGGTGCCCCTCCCGGTGTGGAAAGGTGTCTCAGAAAAGCCAGGGAAGGCAGACACCTTTGAACTTGAATGAATACTTGTAGTAAGGGGAACCTGACATGGGCAGGCTCCTCCTCCCAGTGCTCCGAACACCTTCAACGTTTTCCAGTTAGCACACCCAGGCCGTTTGCAATGGGGGTGCAAAAAGGAGCCAAGCAAGCCCGTCAGCCCAGTTTTCCCGGGAGGTGGATTTCAGCTGCCCCCAGTCCCCAATCCCAGCATGTCACGGATCAGAAGTATGAAGAAATTTCCGGCAACTAGATGACATTTGATCGTTCCCAGAGGAGAAATTTCTAGATTGATAGCTAAAGAAGTAGGTCACTGTCCGAACAAATAGTCAGAGACCGTTCACTAACTCGGGATGAGAAGGCGCAGGAGAGGGCAGGACAGCTCCTCCTCTGCTGCCTTTTCACTCTTAAACGTTCTTAAGTTTAGTCACTCATTTCTTCCAAGAGCGAAAAGGGGAGCACCCCCAACAGAGAGTTCAGGCCACAATCCTCTCCCCAAACCCCATCTCAGCCAGCCCAGACTGTGAGCATAGTGCTCCCAGAATGTGCAGGGAGACCTTGGGGCCAAAGCCAGGACCTTCCAGCCTCCTGAAACACTGGTCTCTTTTCACTCTTAAACTTGCTTTTTCCCAATTTGATTAATTTATGGGGGGAATAATGTCTTTAAATATTGGGTCGTCGGAAAAATCACAACACATTTTTTCCATGTTTTTCTATGCCAAATACATCATGACTTTTCCAACGACCCAATATTATTCTTTTTAAATAATCATTTTATTTAACTTTATTTATTTATTTATTTATTTTTAATTTGACCAGAGAGGGACACAGTAGGTGGGGGATGAGAAAGCAAGCTGCCAGGTCCAGGATTTGAACCACAGTCAGCCATGTGGGAGTCCACCACCCTTAACCACCATGCCACCTGCCAGCCCCAGGCCCAATATTAATTAATAGTAAAACAAAGACCAGCCTCATAGCCTAGTGGTGAAAGGAGCCAGATCCACATGGCTGACACAGTTCCAGTCTGGACCCCAGCAGCTTAAAAAACACACTGGGCACATGTGGGCATGCACAAAACCCTGACAAAACGGGGATGAAAGAGTGCGCTATGACCATGTCCTGCTAGGAGGTGCTTTCTCTCCTCTCTCTCTCCCGAGAATGCACCAGCAAAAGCGTAACGAAAGACAGGAAGAAAAACAAATCATGGCCTTTAATGCACTGAAAGTCAGGCCAGTTAATGATCAGGGAGCTCGCAGAACGCAACCATATGGCCGACCAACATGACAAGGCGCTCAGCTTCATAATTAAAAACACAGCAAGGAAATGAAGGTGCCCTTCCTCACCTTGCAGGCAAGCAGAAGATCTGCTATCCACCTAGACAAAGGCATGGTGAAGCAGGAGAGCTCCACACAAGGGGAGGGTAAAGTCGGAGAGCCTCTTCGGAAGGCCATGGAGCACGGGCTAGCAACACTTTACATGCATACAAATCCTGTGATTTATACTATTCTATTCCTTTTTTGGTTTTTTTTTGAATTGTTTATTCATTTTTAGTTCCATTTGTTCTTATTATTTTTTAATTTGACCAGAGGTAGAGAGAGACAGAGAGAGGGAAAGGGAAAGCGAGATAGGGCCAGGTCCAGGACTCGAACTTCAGTGGGCCATGTGGGAATCCAGTGCATTTAACCTCCAAGCCACCTGCCGGCCCCTATACTATTCTATTCTAAAGTTACACTTGCAGACACATGTAGATATCTGAATAGGACATTCCCTGCACAGATTTATTATGGCAAAGAACTAGGAATATTTAAACATAAGCAATTGGGTAAACTATTAGGGTTCTTCCCAAAGAATGCTTGTAACTTCACTCCAACCCAAAAAGGTGCTTCCATTTAAAAAGAGAAACTTGTGTCGTTATTAATGTGAATGACAGTAGATTGTTAATGTCCTGACATGGAAAGATATCCAAAACTTAAACCTCCAAGATACATGAGATATGATCTTACGTGCTAAAAGGAAATAAAGTACATAAAGTTTTTAAGATATATCAGAAAACATCAACACTATCAAAGAGAGTGCCTTAGGGTGGGAAGGAATAGACTTTCACTTTTTGCTTTCAATCATTAAATTTAAAAATAAACAATTAGCTCCAGTCTATGGTCTAAGGGTTAAGGTGGCAGGATCCCACATGGTCAAACGGGCAGTTCAAGTCCCAGACCTGGTGAGACGTTGAGAAACACTCTGAGCATATATACATGCCCAAAAATCCCAAATGGAAGGAAGAGAGAGGAGAAGGGGTTATGGTATAACCATTCCCCATAGGGGATGCTTTCTCCTCTCTCTCTCTCTCTCTCTCTCACTGGCAAGTGCACGAGTCCTCTGGCAAATTTTTTTTTAAAAAATGAGTCCTGTTATGAATTGACTTTAAATACAAATCATTTAAATAAATGTAAAGAAGGACATTTGACCATCTTATAAAGATTTTATGGTTCAATCAGTTTCAAATAAACAACTTCGTTGGGACCAGCGGATGACTTAATGGTTACATTGCTGGACTCCCACGTAGTGGACCGCAATTCAAGTCCTGGACCCAGCAGCTTACAACTCACACCGGGCACATATGTGTACATGCCCAAGATCCCGAGAGGAGAATGGAAGAGAAGGAACTGCGGTGTGGCCATCCCCCTAGGGGAAGATTTCTCACTTTTTGTCTCTCTCTCTCTCTGTCTGTCCAGTCAGCGCACACGCCCTATAACAAAAATCTCTCTTTAAAAACAAAAACTTCATGACATTCATGATAACAAATAAATATGAAGGTATGTATAACTGAAAATTTTTAGCCATTATTAATATCTTCACCCCCATCTTTCTATTAGATGCATTAATGAGTAAGAAACAAAAGGATGATTAAAGGAACAAAATCTTACAATTTTTCTATTCTCTAACAGGATTCAAATTTGCAAGATAATGGCCCAAAATTTAGACAAGTCAAATAATTATGACTACAGATTGTTCAAGCATCTATTCACAATAAGCATGCAGGTTTATATGCTATAGTGCTTCTCACTTCCCCCTAGTTTTTTCATATTTTTCCAATGCTTTTTTTTTTTTTTAATTTGTGCTATAGAGCACATGTACTTGCCAGAGAGAGACTAAGAGAGAAAGTGAGAAATCACCCGCTGGCGGGGGGCAAGGACACGCTGCAATCCTTTCCCTTCCATTGTCTTCTGGAGATTTTGGGTACACACATGCACCCAGCATGTTTCTCAAGCCACTGGGTCCAGGACTCAAAGCATGGAGTCAGCCATGTCGGATCCAGTACCTTACCCACCATACCCCCTGTTGGCCCCCATTGTAATTTTTTAATTGTCAGAGGGCATGTGCACTCTCCAGAGAGAGAAAGAGAAAAAGGGAGAGGGAGGAAACACCCTTCAATGGGGTGTGGTCATGCCAGAGTCCCTTTTCCCCATTTCTTCATTTTGTCAGGATTTGGGGCACGCATGCACACACGCCCAGTGTGTTTTTCAAAGCACTGGAGTGGGGAATCAAACACTGCATTGGGCCAGGTGTGATCTGGCTCCCTTAAACACTGGGCCACGGGGCTGGCTCCCCACAGTATTATTTTTAAATTAAATTTATTCTAAATGATAAGTTATGTTAGGTTACAAAAGAACTAAGAACTGAGTTCAAGGAATTGTATTTTGTTTTCTTGAGAGAGGAAGCCACTGACGTGTTTTTCTCAGCATGCCGAAACTATAGATCTGAATTTCTCACTCTGTGGGGGGCTGCGGCGTGTGGAATTACAGAGGCCAAGGATGAGCACCACCAGGCTTCGGTTTCCTGGTGTTGCGGCTCTCTAAGCCCTGAGCATGTGTTAGCGCCGACGAAGACAAAGAGAAGAAGTAACCTCATAGTACCTTCTGAAGCAAAACATTTCATTCTCGTTTTCTGAATGAGCCTCAACCACCACGCTAGAATAATCTTTATAACATCCATTTAAAGCTATAAAGGCATGGAGAGGACTAGCCCCATAGCTCAGTGGTTAAGGGAGCTAGATCCAATATGGCTGAGCACAGTTTGAATCCGAGCCCCCGTGGTATAAAAAACAAGTTGGGCATGTGTACGTGCCTGGGCCAAATCACGACACAATGGAGAAATAGAGGAAAGAGGACTGTGACGTGCCACACCCACCGAGGAGTGGCTTCTCTCCCTCTCTTTCTCTGGTGACTGCATTTGCACTCTGGCAATAAAGACAAAAAAAAGTAAAGGCACAGAGATTAGTCAGCCCTGCGTAGATGCCCATGGGAGGGCTGTTCTTCCTGAGGTTAGTAATTGAAGTGGAAGTTGACACTGATCTCACATCTCCTGGCCTAAAAGCTTAATGGACTCAAGTGAAACCCGGCGACCCCCACAGGCTATTGCTAGCCTCACGGATCACCCTCACACCCACGTCTCTAACTTTTGGTCTCTGCTCCAATAAGAAAGAAGCATTTCTGGCCAGCTGGTGGTATGGTGGTTCGGGCAGCAGGATTCTATGTGGCCAACTGTGTAGTTCAAGTTCTGTACCCAATAGCTTCAAAAACACACCAGGCACGTGTGCATGTGTGTCTAAAATTCCCAAAGAAGGATGGAATCGAGGAGAAGGGATTGTGGCGTGGCCGTCCTCCATGGGGGCAGAGTGCTTTCTCACTTCCTCTCTCTCCTCTCTTTACCCCTCTCTCTGTCTCTCTCCAGGAAGCACACAGCCTCTGATAAATTCACGAGAGAAAGAGAGAGAGAGAAAGCACCTCTTGCAACCTGGGACAAATCCACAAAGATAAAGGTAGCCACCGTTTTACTAACAAACATATGATTCTCTCCAAACCACCTTAAGTTGTGGCCCTCTTAGGGTAAAACTAGAGACAGTCACATTAGACCACCTTCATTCTCCATTCCCACTGTGATAATGGCAGGCAGCTGGGAGGAAGCACACCTTTTTTTCAGATTTTTTGCCACAGGGCACATGCCAGGAGAGAGACAGAAACAGTGAGAAGTCAGCCCCCAGTGGATGGCCATGCCACAATCCCCTCTCCTCCATCCTCCTAGGATTTGGGGCATGCACATACAGGCATCTGATGTGATTTTCAAGCCGCCGGGTCCAGGACATGAACTGTGGTCAGCCATGTGGGAGTCCAACACCTTAACCATTATACCACCTTCTGGTCCCAGAAGTACACCATCTTAGGTGGGGAAAGAATTACGCAATGCAGGCAACCACCCCCCCTCAATTTTCTGTTTTGATGCACAAGAGTTAATGGCATTCTTAAATCTATTAACCAGACTAGATTCTTCTATTTAGGTACATCAAAATGTTTTTGTTTTTGTTTTTAGAGGTTTTTGTCTTCCGGCACATGTGATCTCCGGAAGGGACAGTGAGAAATGATCCCCCCACCTCCTGGAGTGTGGGGAGGAATGGCCACCCACAATCCCCATTCTCTTCCCAGGATCTTGGGCATTCATGCACCCAAACCTGGTGTGAGTTTCAAGCCACCAGGTCTGAGATTCAACCACGGTCTGACATGTGGGAGTCTGGCAACATAACCACTACGCCATCTGCTCACTCCCATCAAAATATTTTGATGATTCATGGCTCTTGCAACCAAATGGAGCCAGAGCTTGAAGGACTGACCTGTGGGTGCCCATCTTTCCACACGCCGAGGACATTGGTCTCGCCCTGTCTCAACTGATCACTATTCCATTTCCATCGTTGAAGTCTTCATCAAGCAGGAGACATAGGCTAACTTAGAGGGATTAAGATTACTCAGATTTAGCTCTGAGATCGGCTCCAGAAATCAAGATTTAACAGACACAGAAGTCAAGCTGTCATTGGCCACACCCTACTCTCTGTTATCACCTGAATAAAAATAGTCTTTCAAAGACAGATTTTAAAAACAGAAACTGGGGGCCGACAGGTGGCGTGGTGGTTAAGGGTGCTGGACTCCCACATGGCTGACCATGGTTCAAGACCCAGACTTGGCAGCTTGCTTTCTCACTGTCCCTCTCTCTCTTGCTCTATTCCTCCCTGGTCAAATTAAAAGAATGAAAGAAAGAAAGAAAGAAAGAAAGAAAGAAAGAAAGAAAGAAAGAAAGAAAGAAAGAAAGAAAGAAAGAAAGAAAGAAAGAGAGAGAGAGAGAAAGAAAGATAAAAGAAAGAAAAAGAAAGTTAAATAAAAATAATTAGTAAAAAAATAGGCAACTGAGGAATAATGTAAGAAATACCATAATTACTTTACACCTATGTTTGTCAAAACTTCCTGCTCCCTGCAGTAGCCAAAATGGCCATGCCTCAAAATTAAACCTAGCAAATAACTGAGCATATCAATCCCCACCCCAATTTACTTATACAGACTATAAAAGAAGTCGGGGCACAGCGTCACATTCAGACAATCCTTGCCCCTTGGGAGGTTAAGGCAGGAGGTTCCCAAGTTCCAGGCGAGCCGAGGCAACACAGTAAGACTCTGTCTCTAAAAAAATAATTTTTTAAAAGACTGTAAAAGATTGACTAGAAGACATGACTCCTTCTATTTTATTAAAATACACAACATATAAAACCAAGACTTTACCTCAAGACAATAAATGTTAAGCTTGAGTAATCAAAGGTGTGTTTAACTCTCCATTTAACCTGATAAGAGTAATAATTCACCTCTTTTTATGTCTTTTGAGGTATGGGTATTTAGTGAGTAACCGATAACTAAATTAAGCAGAAAATTACAGACAACATGGGGGCCGGCAGGTGGTATGGTGATTGGAACTCTGGACTTCCACATGGTCAACCACGATTTGAGTCCCTGACCTGGTGACTTGCTTTTTCACCTCCCTTCTCTCTCTCTCTTTCTCTCTGTAACTCTATGGTCAAATAAAAAAATAAATAAATAACAATGAATAAATTTTTTAAAAAAGCATGCACATGATATAAATATCAGATATTTAATAGAAAAAACATCTGGTAACATTAAGATCAGTAAGTTGGGCTTGCCCTGTGGCCTAGTGGTTAAGAAAGCCAGATCCCACATGGCTAACCACAGTTCAAATCCTGGCCCAGCAGCTTGAAAAACTCAACATCCCAACAGGATGGAGAAATGGAGAGGTGACTATGGCATGACTATACCCCACTGAGGGATGTTCTCTTCTTCTCCCTCTCTCTGTCTCTCACTGTCTCTCTCTGGCAAATTCACATGCCCTCTGGCAATTAAAAAAAAATAGAGACCTGCAGATGACATAATGGTTATGTTACTGGACTCTCACAGTCGACCACGGTTCGAGTCTCGGACACAGAGGTTTGACACTCATGTTGGGCGTGTGTGCATGTGTGCCTAGAATCCTGAGAGGAGAAGAGAGGAGAGGGGAGAAGATTGCAGTGTGGCCATACCCACTGGGGAGTGATTTCTCGCTTTCTGTCTCTCTGTGTCTTTCCAGCGAGGATGCATGCCCTATAGCAAAAATCTCTCTCTGAAAAAAGGGTGAGGGGCCAGCAGTTGGCATAATGGCTATGTCACTGAACTCCCATATAGTCGACTGCGGTTCGAGTCCCAGACCCAGTGGCTTAAACTCACGCCAGGTGCATGTGCATGCATGTCCAAGATCCTGAGAGGAGAATGGAGGAGAAGGGATTGCGATGTGGCCATCCCCCGTGGGGGTGATTTCTCGCTTTCTGTCTCTCTGTTTCTCTCTGTCTTTCTGGTGAGTGCACGTACCCTATAGCAAAAACCTCTCAAAAGAAAAAAAAAAAAAAAAGTGAAAAGAATCATTCTATCCAAGGAGAAAAAAATAATGTATTAGCCTAAACATCCCCAAATGTCCACAGATCCACCAAGAACATTCAAAGCATAATTCATAATTTACTCAATTAATAAAATGGTTTCATTTGTGCCACTTACCCTTAATATATTTGTCTATTTAAGAGTAGGAGCATTTAAAATTGAAGTGCTAATAGGGCCAGGAGGTGGTGTGGTGGTTAAGGGCGCTGGACTCCCACATGACCGAATGCAGTTCAAGTCCTGAACCTAGCAGTTTGCTTTCTCACTTTCCCTCTCTCTCTTACTCTGTCCCTCTCTGGTCCAATTAAAATATAAATATATAAATAAAGTTAAATAAAAGAATTATTTTTAAAAAATTGAAATGCTAACAAGTCTCTTTTTCTAGAGCTCCAGAAACCAAAGGTCCCAAACCTGAGTTTTTTGCCAAATTATTCACTTGATCTCTTAATAACCAGCCTGCCTTGAATTAGTCACTAGCTGATAGACGAGATGAATTATGATAATGAGAAAGTCACAGATTCAGCTGTAGAAAGAGGATGGGCCAAGGAAGTCCCCGGTTTTGTAGTCTCCAATCAAAAGTGTCCTCTTTTCCTTCTGCCCACAAATATTTCCTGAGAACTGATGCTGTGCCCGGTGCCAAGCCGGGGGGGCGGAGGGGCACCACCATCCGTCAGCAGAACCAGGTATGTGTCCACCCCCTGTAGAACATCAGAGCTAGTCAGGCCACTCACCCCACAAATGGGAAACTGCTGGGAGGGTGTGGGCGCTCTGGGACCCTGAGGGCAGAGGGGATTAATGGGAGGCTGAATTTCGCAGGACCAGGAGGGCAGTGATGTGCTGAGTCATTCTTAATTGGGGAGTTTTTTGGAAAACCTTAGGTCTTCAAAACCTGGATAGTAAGTGTTGCTCGTTAGATGAAAAACTACACATATGGGAAGAAACATGTCAGCGTATTGATCTGTCTCCAAATTGATAACCGGGCAACGTGCCAACAAGTGCAATGATGTTTTGGACGCTGTTCAAGTCATTTTTTAAAGGAGCATCTGTGGCTGCCTCAGGATGGTGGTGACTAGGAAGGAGCTTGGGAAGGAGGAAGTTACAAGAGAAGGGGAAAATGGAGAGGGTAGAAGGAAAATGTTTAAATAAACAAATTTGAGGTTATTGGGAAGAGGGTAAGTCCCATTTCAGTATGAGCAGTAAGACCTGAAGGACCATAAACCCAAGAGGAAATGTTCCCCCAGTGCAAGTTTATAGCATCGGGCCTAACATTCCCTCCGTCACCGCCTCTGAACACTAGCTGCTACCCTGACTGCATCTGGCATCAGCAATTAATATTAAAATGTGGCAGGGACCTCAAAAGAAGACTTGGTTGGAAGCATCTCAGAAAATCCATCCATCAGGGGACCAGCAGTTGGCATAATGGCTATGTTGCTGGATTCCCCTGTAGTCGACTGTGGTTCGAGTCCCAGACCCAGTGGCTTAAACACGCTGGGCGTGTGCACGTGTGTGCCCACCCAAGATCCCGAGAGAAGAAAGGAGGAGAAGGGATTGTGTTGTGGCCATCCACCCTGATTTCTCACTTTCCGTCTGTCTTTCTGGCTAGCACAGGCGCCCTATAGCAAAAACCTCTCCAAAAAAAGGAAAGAAAATCCATCCATCAGAGACACCGATAGGCTGTAAGGATCACGGATTTTACAAGTAGGTCTGAGTTCCGGACTGGAGGTAAAAAGCGATTTATGAAGAGCAGTATCTGGGCCCAGACTAGACTAGGCCATCTAAGGAGGTCAAGACAACGAGGTCTTAGTTCTGGGAAACTCCCCTCAATTTCAGGGCTGTGTCCTCACATCGTAAACACCTACAGTTCCTGGGCTGACTCTTACAGGTTCTGGCGCAGTCTGTATCCGCAAACGCAACACAAAGGTAGTTTTTTTCCAATACCGACTATGGTTACGCACATCTTCTATAAGGGCGACGCCTTGCTAATTAACGCACGTGCTGGAAGACAGACCAAAAATACAATGACTGGGAACCAAACACACCACAATCTTGGCGGCTGTAACGCCCAGAAGAAATATTCCAGCGTAGAAGACCTCAAACTGTAAAAGGCATTTTTCCCCCAGATTTTCGGCACTGTCTCCATTGAAAGAATACAGGGAGTGCTCGCTCGCTCAGGCCGCTGACAGCTCCCTTGGAGAACTTCTAACTACTCCTCCAGCATTTGTTTATCCAGCCGAGTCCACTGGCAATGGACGAGAGCGAGGGAGGGCGCTGGCTGGTCTCAGACCTGTCATCCCTTTGGGAATTGCGGCGTCTGCCCAGGTTTCCCGGGCTGGAGCCGCACAGCCCAGGTTTTCTCTGCACCAGGAAGGCGGCGTCCGCTCCACCAGCAGCCGCAGGACTGGGTACCAAAGCCGGGCGCTCCTGGCTCAGCGGTAACCAGGGCAGTGCGCAGCGGAGCACCAGCGGGTGGCGGGACGGCGGGGCTGTCCCCGGGTACGGCCCCACAGCCGACTTTCCGCATCTCGGACCCGGGGTCCGAGGGGGTCCCGAGGCCCCGCCCGAGGTCCGTTCTCCTTGGATTCCCAGCAGCTCATCGCCTCGGGCGGGATCGCTCCCACCGGAAGAGTGTGGAGACTGGCTCAGCTGCGGTGGGCAAGGGGCGGATTTTATGACTGCGGATGGCGCAGTCGCCTCCCCCTGGAGACCCACTACAAAGATGCAAGCCCTCGCCGCGCCGGCGGTGGGTCTGGTCCCGCCTTGGCGCAAAAGATCCCCGAAAAGCCGCGAAAAAAAGAGATTCGCGCTCCTGAGTTTGCAGATGGGCTGGACGGGCCGGGAAGTTCTGGCCGGCGGAAATCACGGAGACCCCTCCCTTCTCCCCCTCCCCGGAGCAGGTGGCGCGGCGCGCCCGTACCTTGGCGGCGGGGTCCGCGGCGGCGATGGCAGTGCGGTTCTCACGCGCCCAGCCGCCGGGTTACGCTTCCCCAAATCGCAGGGACGCGAGCGAGAGCAAGAAGACGTGCGCCCGCGAGGTGCCAGGAGCGCCTTCCCTGCCCGCGGTCCTGCAGCGAACGCGCCCAGACTGCGAATGAAGGAGACGCGCTCCCAGCAAACTCCTGAAAAGAAAAGAAAAAAAAAAAACGCCACCACCTCTTAGCCTCCTCCCCCGCCCTTGTTTTTCCCTGGCTTCATCACATGAGCGCAGGCCAGACACGCCTTGCAGCAGCATCTGCCCCCAGGCTGCCAGGACCAGAGCTCGGTGCCGACGTCAGCCCGGCTCCAGGCTGGCAGCCCACCCGGCCCCCAGGGCGCCGCCCCTACCTGAAGGGGCACCAGAGCTGCGGGGACCACCCGGGTCTGCAGGAGGTGAGGGCACAGCAGGAGAGAGCGAGCAGAAAGCCTGGCGGGGACATGGCATTAGCTGGGGTTTATTAAATGATTGATAACCCAGGGCGGGAGCTTCTGCTGCAGCCGCCTTTCAGCTCGCGCGGGAGCGTACCCAGGTCCCCGCTCGCTGCCCTTCAGATTGTGTTTGAGCATTTGCTCCCCTTTCGCAGGAGAAAACCTAGCGCTCCTGGAATCCCCCCAGTCTGGCCATATTTGGGCGCTTCACTTGTCAGTAGCAGGGAACCGAGAGGTTAATGCAGTCTGGCCACGGACGAGGTGGGCCAGACGGCCCCGCGCTCTCCCACCGTCCGGAAGAAGTGATGTCAGCCGATGCCATCAGCCGCACTGGCCGCCCTGTGTCCCTCGGGAAATGAAGCTCTTACCGGAAATGTGCCTGGCCTTCTTTGAGAGGCTGAGGCTGGAGGTTAGCATCCAGGCCACTGCTCTCCCGTGTGATGCTGAAACCTGAAGGCCTAGTCTGTGTGTTCACCGTCAGTATTTCTCAAAAAACAAAGACTAAAAACAGTATTAGCCCCAGGGGCTTGGGTTTTTTCCCTTCACACTAGTAGATAAAATATTTATTATAAAAAGACAGCAGCAGTGAGTAAATATTGGAACCAAATTAAAATTTTAGCTGGTTTACTTAAGGCAAGATGAAGGTGCTGCGGCTCAAAGATATAAAAAAAAAAATTATTCCAGTTGGAGAACTGGCAACTAAATGCCTCGGTTTTCACACTTGGAAATTTTCCAATTTCACAGTTGGAACCACCATTAAAAATGCAACTTTTAGGGCCAGCCATTGGCATGGCAGCTAAGGTACATGGTTCCCCATGGCCAATGGCACGGTTTGAATCCTGAACATGGTGGTTTGAAAAACATGTCAGGTGAGTGTGCATGGGTGCCCAGAGTCCCAAGGGAAGGTGGAGGAGAAGGGTTTGTGGTGTGGCCATCCCACCTAGCGGATGCTTTCTCACTTTCCTACTCTCTCTCTCTGTTACTCTGTGGCAAGTGTACGTTCCCTACAGCAAATTATAAAAGAAGAAAAAGAAAAAAGAAAAGAAAGAAAGATAAAAAGAAAGGAAAGAAGAAAAGAGAAAAGGAAAGGAAAAGAACGAGAAAATTCAACTTCGGGAATATCAACACTAGATTCCATATAAATATCTCGTACCCAGAATCAGTACACTTTGGTAGAGACTTGATATAAGGCAGAGTTCAGCACTCGGATATTTTGTACCTAATTACTTGGGTGGAGTACAATGACATCTTGGGAACGTAAGTTAGTTATCAGGCATAAAATTTGTTTTCTGGGCCCAGCTGTGGTGGAATGGGCAGGACCCTGCTGCTGGGCAGGCTGAAGCCACATGGAAAGCACGGGTTTGATTTCCTACCTCCCTAGAAATTGTGAGGAGTGTTGGCGTCGCCCTGGCTACTGGGCAGGCTGAGGAGGAGGATTTCACACGGAGACTCGTCTAAAACACCACACACACACACACATACACATTTTCTGAATTAATCATTTTTATTTGAATGACTACACAAAAGCCAATTTCTCTAAAATATATCCCTTGAGGAAACAGTATTATTTTCAAAATGTTTGGTCTTAGGATTTTAAGTGCATTTCATGCATTTCCACTTAATTTTTGACTACTCAGGAAATAGTAGCGTTCTTACTCTGTACCAATATTTTGTATACATAATCACATATAATCCTTACAATAATCCTTGGAGGTGAAGTATATTGTTCTTTTCTCTTGTCTTTCTTACTTTTGTTTTTTTTTAAGAGGTTTTTGCCTTAGAATGCATGTGCTCACTAGAGAGACAGAAATAGTGAGAGGGAAAATGAAAAATCACCCCTCCCCCAGGTATGGGTGCACCACAACCCCTTCTTCTTCATTTTCCTCCCCGGATCTCAGGCACGCATGCACACATGCCTGGTATGATTTTCAAGCCACAGGGTCTGGGACTCGAACCATGGTTTGCCATGTGGGAGTCCAGTAACGTAACCGCTATACCATCTGCCGGCCCCAATATTGTTCTTATTTTACCAATTTAAGGGAGGAGTGAGGGTATATAGACCAAGAGAAATTGAATGTGTGCGGAAGCCCCAAGTTTCATAGCTGGGAGGTGGAAATGCACCGAGTCCGCCCAGCATGGACTTAACCACCACCGCACAACACGTCAGTCCCTTCTGTGAGAAGTTTGCAGGCTCTCAGGGATGTTAGTGGAAAGTGGAGCTTGGCCCTCTCCTAGGATAATAGCTAAAACTGCTGTGAAAGCCTATTGAGAATGATTACCGTCAGCACATTTGAAATGTATCAGTAAGTAGTACAAATACTATCAAAATTTCCCCATTCCGTGAGATTATATTTATTCAGTGCTTGGGAAAGTCTTAACAAAGCTCTTTATATCTAATGGCCTTTGCTTTTCAGAAGGGACTACAAGGTCAAAGATGTCAAGCCAACCATACACAAGCGGCGTGCTGAAAAAGACACTGCAGGGCTGCTCAGACGAGCAGCTGCATTCTACAGCTATTTTCCAGGTTATGAAAATGCTCCGATTCTCGTTTTTAAAAAGTAAAATCTGATTTTAAGAGATGCACATGTGCTAGGACTCTCTTCTTCCTGGAACAGCTCCATGAGAAGGGGGTACTGAGAACAGCGGGCTTCTTTACGGAGTCGTACAAGCACTCACATAACCTTTGGTTTCTGGCCTGACTAAAGAATCCTTTCCTTCCTACTTAGAAGCAAGTGACTCCATTTCGGTTATCTAGGTTAAGAAAAGTGATCCTATTATCAATTATCCCAACCTTACCGTATGCTACTTAGAGTGTTATCAAGAACATTGTAAAGTTCATTCATTCATTCATTATTCTTTGAACACGCCTTTACTGAGCGCCCGTTGTGTGCCAAGCTCAGTTATTACTGTGCTTCCCGCGTAAGTGTCCTTACCGAGTCGCCGAGGTCTTTTCTAGGGTTTTGGAGATGCTTTCACACCTGTTTAGATTGGTGTCAAGGTAGAGGGGAAGATAGTTCTATTTTCTTTTTCTTTCTTTCTTTTTTTTTTAGAGACAGATTTTTCACTATAGGGCACGTGCACTCTCTGGAGAGACAGAGACAGAAACAGAAAGCAAAAAATCACCCTTCAGGGAGAGTGACCATGCTGCAGTTCCTTCTCCTCCATTCTCCTCTTGGGATTCTGGGCATGCACACGCATGCACCTGGCATGATTTTTCAAGCTGCTAGACCTGGGACTTGAACCGCTGTTGACTATGTGGAAGTCTAGCAACATTACGCCATCTGCTAGTCCCAGAAAGTAGCTCTATTTTCAACTCCCCAGTCCAAGGTTGTCAAGTATCCTGATTTCTCACCAGCAGCCTCTCTCCATCAGACAGCAGGACATGGATGCCCCCATACATTCTCTACATGGGCCAGTCTACTGAAGCGTCATCTCCCTGAGCGGGGCAATTCTCTCATAGGAACAGCCGGAGGGTTCTCAAAAGCAAATACACACTGCCCGTGTAACAGGCTGAACTTGGACTTCTTATGTTTCCTCCTCCACAAAGACCAGTCACATGAGATGGACCGCACAATTTAGAGTCATAGGTAAGTACTTCGTGCACACCACAATATATTTTCTTTTCTTTGTAAGATTTTTTTTTTGCCTTAGGGCATGTATACTCTCTAGAGAGAGAGAGAGAGACAGAAAGAGGGAATGTGAGAAATCACCCCCCAGTGGGGATGACCCCACGCAATCCCTTCTCCTCCATTTTCCTGAGATTGGGGCACTCATGCGCATGCACCCAGTATGATTTCCAAACCGCCAGGTCCAGAACTTGAACCTTGGCCAGCCATGTGGGAGTCCAGTGCTTTAATCACCATGCCAAATGCTGGCCCCAGAATATTTTCAAATGTTATATTGAAGGAATTCACAAATGTCATGCATTTTATATCTGAGCTAATACACACCTTCAGAGAACAATCATAATTCCAACTCCTAAAACCATTTAAAACCCACCCTGGAAACCAGCAGGCGTCATAGCAGCTAAGGCGTGGAACTCCCACATGGTGACCACAGTGTCAGTCCTAGACCTGGCAACTTGAAACACGCCAGACGGGTCTGTGTGCGTGCCCAAATCCTGAGAGGAGAATGGAAGAGAAGGGTCTGAGCAACTTAGTGAGACCCTAAGAAGAGCTTGGGGAGCGGGGTGGAAGGTGGCTCAGCAGTAAGACACGAAGCCCTGTGAGACCGACTCGTGCTGGGTTCACGTCTGGAGAAGAGACCCACCTTAGTACACCAGGCACACATGTGCCCGTCACTGGTCAAGAATGGGGGTGGATCATGGCATCAAGACCCTTTTGGGGGTGGCTGTCTTGGTCATGGAAGAAATTAATAATAGATGAACTTTAAAAGCAAACAAACAAAAAAGCTAAAAAGAGTTGGGTATGTTAGTGAGGCAGGAGGATCAAACTACGACAGACCAGCCTGTCTAAAAAAAAGAAAAGAAAAAGCTAGAAAATCAGTAGTGAAACGGAGGCAGGAAGAAAACTAGAGAACAGAAGTGGGTAAGGGGGCTGGAGCCCCTTTCTATGTGGCTAGATAGGAAAACCAAGCAGAACAGAAAATTCCCTGCTGGAGGTAATGTAGGTGGGAGATTTCCGGGGCGTGGGGGTTCCAGCTGATTAAGCCACATTTGATATAGCCAATGAGATAAATCAGTGGGCCTGGCCACATTCAGTATAGCCAATGGGATAAAAGCCAGCCAATGATCAATCAACATAACCCCGGTTAAAGAATTATAAACCCCATGAGAAGTAATTACCGGGGCCCTTGAGTCACTCTCGCTCACATGCAGCCTGTCCCCACCTCTTGGGAGTGTACTTTCACTTTTATTTAATAAACTACCCTTTGCTTTCACTACTGATTTGGTTTGTTCAGTTCTTTGTCCAAAGCACCAAGAACCTGGGTCTCACCAAAGCCATCCCACAACAAAACTAGATACACTTCTTCCCTCCTTCCAACTAACGAGCAACGTCAAAGCAGTGTCATTGGGAGTGTAATTAATGGCATGAAAAAGATTCAAAATCTGCAGCTTCAGCTGTTTTGCTTTGTTTTGCTTGCTATAGGATGTGTCTGCTCATTGGAGAAAGACAGAGAGAAAGAGAGAGAGGGAAAATGAGAAATCACTCCTAGGAGTTTGGCCACACCACAATCCCTTCTCCATTTTCCTCTCAGGATTCTGGCCATGCTCAAAATGCACCTTGCGTGTTTTCAAAGCCTCTGGGTCCAGGACTTGAACCATTCAGTCAGCCATGTGGGATCCAGTTGGCCAAAATCTCCTTGATACCTTCCGGGTCAAAAAAGTTTCTTTTTTTTTTTTTTTTCCAGTTGCCATAGGGTATGTGTGCTCAAAAGAGAGAGACACAGAGATAGAAGGAGAGCAAGTAGCACCTCCAGTGGGACCTGGTCACTCCACAATCCCTTCTACTCCATTTCTCCATCCTGTCAGGATTTGAGGAATGCATGCACATGTGCCCAGCATATTTTCCAAGCCACTAGATTGGGATTCTAACCATGGTCAGCCATGTGGGACTCAGCTCCTTTAACCACTAATCTACTGGGCCAACCTGCAAAATCTGTGCTGCTAGATCAGTAAAAAGTTTGTTATGAAAATTGAAACAATGTTTCGGGTGTGTTCTCTTTAATGTTACAGGGTCCCTCCTTATCCACAGTTGTGCTTCTGAAGTTTCAGTAACTAGCAATCAGTTGCAGTCCAAAAACATCATCATGTATCACCACGGCTTGATGAGCCTCCTTCTGAAGGACAACCAGAAGGTCAATAGCAGCCTCACGCTGCCTCACGATGCTGACGTCATCCCCCTCGCTTTTATGGCACCATGCAGGCGTTTTGTCACCTCATGTCATCATGCAAAGAAGGCGAATGCAGTACAATAAGATATTTAGAAGGAGAGCGACCAATCACATCATTCGCATTACAGTGCACTGTTATAATTGCTTTATTTTGTTATTAGTTATTGTTCATCTCTAACCATGCCTAATTTACATTAGATGGATGTATTATAGGAAAAACCATAATTTATATAGAGTTGAGAACTGTCTGTGATTTCAGACATCCACTTGGGCTCTTGGACTGTATCCCCTGAAGATATGGGAAGCAGGGGAAGGATGACTATATTGTGCTTTTAGGCAATTATAAGTAAATTTTTTTTTGGAGAGATTTTCGCTATAGGGCGCGTGTGCTCGCCAGACAGAGAGAGACATAGAGACAGAAAGCGAGAAATCACCCCCCAGGGGGGATGGTCACGCCGCAATCCCTTCTCCTCCATTCTCCTCTCGGGATCTTGGGCACGCACACACACGCGCCCAGCGTGAGTTTTAAGCCACCGGGTCCGGGATGTGAACTGCGGTCGACTACGTGGGAGTCCAGTGACATAGCCATTACGCTAACTGCTGGTTCCCAGTAAATTATATTTTTAAAAGAACTATTTAATTTTATTTATTGTCATTATTATTATTATTGTTTTGGAGGTTGAGCAGAGAGAGACAGAAGGAAAGTGAGAAAGCAGGCTGGAAGGTCCAGGACTCGAACCACAGTCAGCCATATGGGAGTCTCACTCCTTAACCACCATGCCAACTGTTGGCCCCATAAATTGATTTTCAGTTTCTATGGGAGAATTTGGAACACCAATTACTCAGAGTGTAAAATTATAGGGGTTTTTTTTCCTAGTGAAAACAATTCGTTAGTGAAAATAATACCCAGCAAACGACTGTAATATTCAGTATTTTGAACAATACTTTATAGAACAAATTCCTTAGCTGGTGATTGTCGACATCTCCTTAGACTATTTTTCAACAGCTTTATTGAGGTGTAGTTCACCGAAAAGGAACTGCACACATTTAAAGTGTATAGTTCCGTGAATTTTGACAAATGTGGATATTCTTGAAATCGACACCACAATCAAGATAATGGCTATAACTATTATACCCCTCAAACCGTCTTGTCCTCCTCTAGCCAGCCCCTCCCGTTCCCACTCGGCCTTCCCAGGTAACCGCGGATCTGCTTTCTGCCACCGTAAGTTAGTTTGCATTTTCTAGAACTTCGTAGAAATGGAATTATGCACTGTATACTGTTCTTTATCTGACCGTTTTTACCAAACATAATTATTTTGAGATCCAGCTATGTCCTTGCACTTATCCATAACTATAGATAATTTTTATCTTATTTAAAAATAATAGTTTTCACACTGGCCCCATAGCATAGTGTGAAGTGTTGTGCATAGAAAGCCAGATTTCACATGACTGACGGAGGTTCAAATCTTGGCCCAGTGGCTTGAAAAACACACCACACACGTGTGCATGTGTGCCCTAAATCCCAACAGAATGGTAAGATGGGGGGGGGATTATGGCGTAACCTTGCTCCATGGGGATGCATTCTCCCTCTCCTCGCTCTCCGTTTGGCGATGAAAATGTGTTTGGTCTGTATGACTTTCTAAACTTTCTATAGTGAATACGGAGTGGGCTTTTCCTCCCAGGGCAATCCAGAGAACAAAAAGTCAGCTGGCTCTTGAGTCTCAGTTAGACACACAGGTTATGCCAGGCTGGATTTAAGAAGTCTGTATTCAACTCCCCTTATGTATCTTTCCTGCTTCATATGCCTGTTCTAGTCAGAGGAGCTGAGGGCCTTAGGGGGAAAATTGTGATTTTTATTATCTTTACAGAATACTTATTAATTTGGCTTACAATGCTGCGGTTTCGGCTACAATCTCAAACCTACATATAATGTACAGAAGGCTCCGCCGTAATTTGTCAGTTTAGGGGAAAACATTTGGAAAGTATCATCATTTGCCTTTTTGTTTGGTCACCGCTTAAGATGACTCTTTTTTTTTCCTTAGTTGCCAGAGGACATGTGTGCTCACCAGAGAGAGACAGAGAGACAGAGAGAGGGAGAGGGAGGAAGCACCTCCCAGTGGGCGTGGCTCGAGAGCGGTCCCTGGAAGCTGCTAGTGCACAGCCCAGGTTGAGAAGCACCTGTTCCAGGGCCTGGAGATTGGCCGACTGTTCTCGCCGGGCTTCTCCTGCGCCTCCACCGGATGGAATTAACTGACTGTGACTAAACAAGGATGTCAGGAAAGCAATTTTCTTTTAGCACAGTTTAACGATATTAGGGAAGCGCCTATGCTCTGGAACTGTCATAATTACGTACTTTCAGGCTGAGTTTTCCACGAGAATCAGTCCACTTGAGAGAGGTTCAACGAAGGTCTCGTGACATAGTGAATTCTGTTTTATGGTGGGACTATCTTTTAGTGGGACTGTATGTTTTTTTAATCATGTCAAAGAAGATGATTATTCCAGTACAGAGTTACAGACACATATAGGATTATTTATATGCAATTATCTCCTACTTAACTTATTCCTAGGCAGGGAAAAAAAAAAAGAAATAATACATATTTGCCCTTCAAGATGCTGTTTAACAACTACAGGAACCATTTGCCTAGTCAGACCCACATGCCTTCACTCATGAACTAATCGGACTTGGAACTGGTAACATCTCAACGAGGAATAAATTGAGGACAGTCAGATAATTCCATCTAATGTTACTTCTGTACTCCTTTAAATTGGCTTGCTAAATGCCTTTTTTTCCAGTTGCCTGAGGGTGAGTGTGCTCCAGAGAGAGACGAGAGGGCAGGGCAGGAGAAAGCACCTTTTGGCGGTGCGTGGTCACCTTGCAACTCCTTCTCTTCCATTCCTCTATACCTGCTTGGGCTCAGTAACAAATTCTCAAAGCTCACAGATCAGAAACAAAAGCAGAAAACCAACAATAATAATCCAATTAAAAAAAAGGGGAAAGACCCGGGGAGACATTTCACGAGAGAGGCTATACAGATGGCAAATAAACCTGAAAATGTGTGCAATTCGGGAAAAGCCAATGAAAACCACAATGAGCTGTCACTGCACAATGATCAGGATGGCAACAGCAACAACAGAAATAGTGACAAGACCAAATGCATCGCTGGTGAGAATGCAGTGTGGTATAGTCACTGGAAAACAGACCGGCAGCTTTCTGAAAAGCCAGACATGAACCCGCAGAGGGAGTACACCGGAAGACACAGATGTTGTTGGGGAGACTCAACCCACAGGGGCCTCTACCCAGGGCATGAAGGTCCTTGGCCTCGCCCCGGGAAGGATTCAAGAGTGAGCCATGGAGGGACAGCAAAAGCAAGTTTACTGGGGAGTACAGAGCCGACTGCTCTGTGGGGGAGCGGCCGGTGAGAGATGGGTGAATAGTCCTCTTCTTCCCTCCTAGAGAAAGGGGAGAACAGTTACCCAAGAAGAAAGACAGAAGGGGAGGGTGGTAGCAGGTGGCGTGGTGCTTAAGGCAGCTGGACTCCCACATGGCTGACCACAGTTTGAGTCCTGGACCTTGAGTCCTGGAATTGGCAGCTTGCTTTCTCACTTTCCCTCTCTTTCTGGTGAAATTAAAAAATAATGATGAGACTGGGAGATGGCCTGATCGTTATGTCGCTGGATTCCCAGGTAGTTGACTTCAGTTTGAGTCCTGGACCTGACAGCTTAAAACTCATGCTGGGTATGTGTGTGTGTGCATGCCCAAAATCCTGAGAGGAGAATAGAGGACCAGGGATTGCAGCATGGCCATCCCCCATGGAAGGGGAGGGTGATTTCTTGCTTTCTGTCTCTCTCTCTCTTTGTATCTCTGGTGAGCACATGCACCCTATAGCGAAAATCTCTCTCTAAAAATAGTATAAAAAATAAAATAAAATAAATAATTCTCGTCTTAAAAAGTTACTTTCTAGAGCCTTCAGGTGGCATGGTAGTTAAGGGCTCTGGACTCCCACATGGCCGACCACGGTTTGAGTCCTGGACCTAGCAGCTTGCTTTCTCATTTCCCCTCTCTCTTTCTCTCTCTCTTGTTCTTGCTCTTTCACTCTGTCCCCCTCTGATCAAATTAAAATAAAAAAATAAAGTTAAATAAAATAATTCTTCAAAAAAAGTTCCTTTCTTAATAAAGGTTAAACAACTTCCTTATCATGCCAGCGAAAGATGGCCTGTTTGGAAATCCGGCTATTATTTCTCTCACTTATGATTTCTCTGAAGGTCACATTAAGGATTTTAGTTTTGGGGGGGACCTGCAGGTGGTGTGGTGGTTAAGGTGCTGGACACTCCCACAAAGCTGACCATGGTTCGAGTCCTGGACCTGGTGACTTGCTTCCTCACTTTTCCTCTCTCTCTTTCTCTGTTTATCTCTCTGATCAAATTAAAATAAATGAATGAATAAATAAAATTAAATAAATAATTCTTTTTTTGACAACCATCATTTTATCGAGAACATTTATACATTTTTTAAATTAGATTAGCTTTACAAGCAACTTGAGAGCCCTTTCAGAATGAAACACTGCTTTTCAAATTACATGACTTCAGAATCTATCTGAATAGGAATCCTCAAGTTCTCTACCTGCCCTTGATAATTTTTTTTTTTTGAGAGAGATTTTCGCTATAGAGCACGTGCGCTCGCCAGACAGACAGAGACATTAGAGACAGAAAGCAAGAAATCACCCCCCCGGGGGGATGGTCACGCCACAATCCCTTCTCCTCCATTCTCCTCTCGGGATCTTGGGCACGCACGTACACATGTCCCGGCGTGAGTTTTAAGCCACCGGGTCTGGGATGCGAACCGCGGTTGACTACGTGGGAGTCCAGCGACATAGCCATTACGCTAACTGCTGGTTCCCGATAATTTTTTTTTTTTAAAAAAAGAATTTTAGCTTTGATGGCGTGGAACTTCAGCGCAGGGAACTCCATTTCGGTTTTGTCTGTTGGGGTTGGCACAGGAGCTCGGTTCAAACCAATGGGCACCTACACATTTTATTAACACACGTGACCTCACACGTGCACTCCTGGAGCACCGGAGACTAATGTTCACAGAGACCTGGACACGAGTGTTCATGGCAGCTTTGTTTCTAATAGCCCAAAGTGGAGATAACCCAGCTGTTCTTCAGCATATCGAATAGTTAAAGCAGTGTCCATCCACACCACAAAATACTACTCAACCGTACAAAGAAACTATATTAATACATGCAACAGCCTGGCTGAGCCTCCAGAGAATTCTTTTGAAAGAAAATGTCTCATTCTCAAAAGTTGTGTATTATATGATTCAGTTTATGTAACAGTCTTGAAAGGACAAATTCTGGAACGGAGAAAAGATCTGTGGTAGCCAGAGTTACTGGAGGATGGGGTGGAGGGAAGTAGGTGTGGCTCTAGGAGGGCAACAGAGGGAGACTTGCAGGCTGGGAATGTTCTGTACCTTGATTGTATCACTGTCAGCGAGCTGGCAGCGGGCTGCAACAGTGTGTATATTTTTGCAAAATGCAAGATGTTGCTGTTAGGTGTAAACTGGGTGAAGGTTTTATGGGGGTCTCTACTATTTCTCACAATTGCAAGGTGATCTTCTGTTGACTCAAAATGAAAACGTTCGATTTCAAAAACAAAAACTGAAAAAATGATAGAATATTTATTTCCAGAGGGGCTAAAATAAAGGTCCAAGATATTTGTCTTTATTCCATGTGTAGTTTCCTCAACTTTCTAGCATCTTTGAGATGTTAAAATGAGAACCAAAGAAGTTAGATGTCACTGCAGTTTAATAGGTGGGAATTTGTCTTGCTTGTAAGCATGTTACTCTGAAACAATTGGACTTGATAAAATACAGAAACAATAGATTTCCTGACTCTGTCCAGCTGTGTAAATACACTCCTTTAACCCTTGGTGTTCATCTCACCAATAAGGAAGTATTGGGCCCACCAGTAATCTGGGCCAATAACGTTTCTGAATTCTCCTGCTTTCGAAGGGCCTGAAAGGAGCCAGATCAAACACAACGTGAAGCAAGGGCCGCACTCAGCTCGCTATGTGAGGTCAGCAAGGAGGGACATCTGACACTCGGGGACAGCTTCTGCAGGGGCCCTCCCATTTCTGTGACTGTCATCACCAATGTTTACCATGGCTTTGCGTTATAATGTGGAACCCAGCGCTAATATGGAGGTGCGTCCCGAGTCAAAGAAAGAAAGAGAGAAAGAACGAGAAAAGAAAGAAGAAAGGAAGGAAGGAAGAAAGAGAAAGGGAGGAAGGAAGAAAAGGGAGGATTGTGTAAATGTGTTAATTTCCTAAAGTAAATTTCACAGGAAGGTGGGTGTGGTGGCACAACCTGTAGGTCCAGCTACTCAGGAGGCTGAGGCAGGAGGATTGCAAATTGGGAATCACCGCCTGGTCCTATCTGTACAAAATCAAAATTGTGCATGGTTCATGTGTTCTGAATCTAAACAAATAAGCAAAAAATGTATCACTTTTATATGACTTATGTTTAATAACAACTATTAAACGTTTGGCTGCCTATAAACATTTTTTTAAGAATTATTTTATTTAACTTTATATTTATTTGTTTATTTTAATTTGACCAGAGAGGGACAGAGTGTGTGTGTGTGAGAGAGAGAGAGGGAAAGTGAGAAATCAAACTGCCAGGCCTAGAACTGTGGTCAGCCATGTGGGAGTCCAGCGCCTTCAACTACCACGCCACCTGCCGGTCCTATGCCTATAAACATTTGCAACAGTAAGGTACTGTAGCAAGGCATTCTCCAAGATTAAAAAATTAATAAGAGAGGGAGAAATCACCCCCCACGGGGGATGCCTACACTGCAATCTGTTCTCTTCCATTCTCCTCCTGGGATTTTGAGCACATACGTACTCGTGCCCAGCATGTTTCTCAATCTGTTGGAGACAGGATTCAAACTTTGTAGCTGCCCATGTGGGAGTCCAGCACTTTAACCACCATGCCACCTTGGCTGCCCCTCAAATTAATAACCTTTTGAAAATATATTTTCCCTTTATTCATGACAGAATGTGTGTGTAATGAATGAGAGAGAGAGGGAGAGAGGGGATCGTTTTCCACAGGGTCTGGTCATGCTGTAGTCCCTTCTCCTGTTTCCATCAGATCTTGGGCACTGGCACATGTACCCTGCATGTTTCAGGTCAAGCAAGTCAGAGATTCAAACTAAGGTTGGCATGTGGCTTCTAGCACCTCAGTCCAGCACACTACTGCCTGTACCACCGCTGGCCCTTAGTAACCTTTCTGCAGCCATATTTAAAAAGTACCAATAATGGTGAAGCTCTCAGCTCGTGGTGGTCATCGATATTGAAGTTGACTCCTGGAACAACCATGTAGTCCAGTGGTTAAGGGATCCAGATCCCACATGCCTAATCATATGGTTAGAATCCCAGTTCTGGCAGCTTGGAAAACACAGTCCTTCTGGCAAAAGGGGGGGGGGAGAAAGAAAGAAGAAAGAAAGAAAGAAAGAAAGAAAGAAAGAAAGAAAGAAAGAAAGAAAGGGGGAAAAAAAAGAAAGAAAGGAAAAGGAAGCTGACTCTTAAGCAGAGGGAGACAGATTCAGGCCCTGTCAGTGAAGCTAGACTTACCCCAAAAGAAGAAGTTTTATTTCCCACACATCACTATGTTAAGTACAATGATTTCTAGACCGTTTGGAGATATGCAGAGAAAAATTCCATCTGGCCTCTCCTTGCTATGAGATGCCTAACTTCCATGTCAGAGAGGAGAGGAAAGAGCATATTACATTTACTATAAATCTGCTCTAGACTTTCAGAGCTTTAAGAGCTTTTTGTAGCTCATTGGCTGGTCTAGGGAAGCCACTGTGAACTTTCTCCACTCAGGAAATGACTCAGGAGCTCATTTACCATTTGTCTTGGCTCCAAGCTCCTTTGAGATCCATGAGTTGGGTCTGATCTGAACAAACTAGCGAATGAGTTGAAGAATTTTTGCTTTTATTATTGAATAATTTCCTCCTTAGTAACACTACTTTTCACAGTTCAAGTTGCAACAGTAATTTCCCCTAAGTGTGTTATCCAAAAACTCAAAGCCATGTAGATAATTAACTATGACTTTCAGGCCACCTACCCAAGTTGTAATTAGACTTGGAGACTTGTTTGCAGCTATTTAAAATGCTGGAACTTGGCCTTCATTTGAGTTCTTCTTTTTTTCTTTCTTTCCTTTTTTTAATTTGCCAGTGGGTACATGCCCCAGAGGGAAAGTGACACCCCCCATACACATATATACACACCCCATGGCAGATGGTCATGCCTCAATTCTTTCTCTTCCATCTCTCCCTCTCTCCTGTCAGGATTTTGGGCATGCACACACATGCACCTAGTGTTATTTTCCAAGTCATCAGGTCTGGACTCAAACCACGCAGTCAGTCATTTGGGGTCCAGTCCCCTTAACCACCATGCCACCAGCTGGCCCACGTTCTTCTTTCCTAAAGTGACAACTGTTCAGTTTGCTTCTTGTCATTGCTTTTTTTGTTTTTTATTTATTATTATTATTTTTTTAAATGGAAGAGAGAAAGAGAAAAAAAGATAAAAGAGGGAGATACAGGTACTTTTGACATTGTCTCACCAGGCCATGATCTTTCCGCCCCAGCCCCCCAGTTAGCCATGATTACAGATGCACCTCCCTGGACACTGCCTGTCTAGTTGGACCAGAACTGAACCTGAGCCTGCCCTGTGGGCCCCAGCTTTGTAAAGTGGCACCCTATCATTGTGCTACAATGACTGGGCCACTGCCTCGTTTAGTGCTGTGTGTATGTGTGGGGGAGGGTTGGGGGTGGAGTTTTAGTCTAGGTCTCACTCTGTGGCAATCCTCCTGCCTCAGCCTTCCAAGCGGCTGGAATTATAGACATACACCATCATGCCTGGTTCTTTAGGGTTCGCTGAAACTCGAATCCAGCCTTCAGGTGGCCTCACTGTGCAGCACATGCTACCATGGGGCTGCCTGCCTCTTTTCTCCTTATCATTTTCTCTGGCTCGTACATTCATTGTAGAAGCTGCTGTTCTGATTTTTAAGACTCTTGTATCTCTCTCCCGGACATTCCTCTAAGCCCAGGGTGTTCCAGGATAATGAAGGGAGTTTGCTGTGGGGGAAACTCAGCTCAGGGCTTCCTTGCTCTTCCCGGCCCCCTAGCAGCCTGACTCAAATGTCCTGGAACCCCCAAGACCTCGAGAAGCAAGTGTACTTACAAGTCTGTGTGAGGTTGGGGGGACGGTGGGGGATGGGGTGTCGGAGAACAGGAGAAACCAGCCTGAGCAGGCCCCAAGGACGACACAGACATTGTCATGATAAGCCTGACACATTTTAAACTGGCACATTTATCTTCTTCTTTTTTTTCTCTTTGATTATGAATAGGAATATTAAATATACTTTATTTCAGTGGTCATTGTGGGATCAGAAAAACGATGCCTTCCAACTGTAGGTAAGAATCATGTCTGCAGCAGTAGCTGACCAAAAGCAATGAAACTGACTAATTTCATGGTCCACTTGGGCAGTTCATTTTTGTAGAGGACCCATTGGTGTAAATAACAGGTAAACTAACACAGTTAATCCATCACTAAGACCTAGAAAATGAGATTAGGACTACTGAAGACCTTCTGCCCAGACTTCACCCTCCTGCACCCCAGATCGAGCCAGGGAGAAAAACGGTACTGTTTAGAGGTCGCAGGTAACCTCTTCCTGCATGCCTCCAAATGCTCAGATTTAACTCCAAAAACTAGGAAAAAACCGCATAATCCATCAGATGACCAGAAACCACCACAGAGGCACAAGAAATATGAGAAACCAAGAAAATATCTCTCTCCTAAGGGAAAAGAATAACTCCTCATCCTCCACAGACAATACAAGGGAACTCGTGGGAATGTCAGATAAAAAAATTTAAATATTCATAGTGACAAAGCTAACAGAAATGCAAGAGAAGAGAGACAATAAACTCCAGAAGATGCAGAAGAAAAGAGACGAGTTTCAGGAGGTGAGGAAGTTCTTGCACGATCTGAAAGAGGAA
Source organism: Tupaia belangeri chinensis (assembly GCF_000334495.1). Classification (NCBI taxonomy): domain Eukaryota; kingdom Metazoa; phylum Chordata; class Mammalia; order Scandentia; family Tupaiidae; genus Tupaia; species Tupaia belangeri. Next base: position 5,552,684 of record NW_006159444.1, read on the forward strand.
ATACACAACATAAAAAAGAATCAAATAGAACTGTTACAGAAGAAGGCTGTAATATAGGAATTCAAAAGCTCCCTTGAAAGTATTAAAAGCAGATTAGATCATGCAGAAGATCGGCTCTCATATGTAGAAAATAGAACCTCTGACCTAAAAAATTTCACCAAAAAGATAGAAAAAAAATGAGAATAACATATGAATGATACTAGATATCATTAAATGCCCAAACATATGGATCATTGCTGTCCCAGAAGGTGAAGAAACTAATAAGGGCATTGATAATCTATTACATGAAATACCAGAAGAAAACTTTGCAAATCTAGAGGGGCACTCAAATATCCAGATCCAAGAAATACGAAGGACCCCATGTAGAATCAATCCAAGAAGGGACCAGTGGATAGTGTAATGGCTACGTCGCTGGACTTCCATGTAGTCGACTAAGTCCCTGACCTCATGGCTTAAACTCACGCCGGACACGTGTGCATGTGTGTCCAAGATCCCAAGAGGAGAATGGAGGAGAAAGAATTGCAGTGTGGCCATCCCCCCTCGGGGAGGGGGGTGATTTCTCTCTTTTTGTCTCTCTGGTGAGCGCACACACCCTATAGCAAAAACCTCTCCAAAAAAGAATCAACCCAAAAAAATCTTCTCCAAGGCACATCATAGCCAGATTTGACCAAAGCCACAGACAGAGACAAAATTGGCAAGAGAGAAGCATCAAGTTACTTTCAAAGGATATCCCATCAGGCTAACATGGACCTCTCATTGCAAACAATGCGAGCAAGGAAAGAATGGGAAAATATATCCTAAGTGTTACGTGAAAAGTAATTTCTTTTTTTTTTTCCTTTTTTTTTGGAGAGATTTTTGCTATAGGGAGCGTGCACTCACCAGAAAGACAGAGAGAGACAGGGAGACAGAAAGAGAGAAATCACACACACACACACACACACACCCCGGGGGAGGGGATGGCCACGCCGCAATCCCTTCTCCTCCATTCTCCCCTCAGGATCTTGGGCACTCACTCACATGCGCCCGGCGTGAGTTTAAGCCACCGGGTCCGGGACTCGAACCACGGTCGACTACATGCGAGTCCAGCGACATAGCCATTATGCTAACCGCTGGTCCCCCGATGAAAAACAATTTCAACCAAGAATGCTGTACCCAGAAAGGTTATCCTTCGTATGGGAAAAAAAGCCAAAAACATTCTCAGATAAACAAAACCTGAAAGAATTTATCACACCAGCTCTCCAAGAAGTACTGAAGGGAGTACTCTATCAGGAAAACTAAAAGCAGACACACAGAAATAAGAGTACAAAAAACAACCAAGAGAATGGTCAGCCTCATGTAGGAACAAGTTCAGAGCTGAATATTAACTTCCACAGTTTAAATGGGAAGATCAGACACAGAAACAAATTCAACAGAGGAGAGATTAATTACATTAAACCGAACTGGTGAAATAGAATTTTATGACTTTTGACTAAAATATTACTGATTTTCTTCTATGTTTTGTTTTCCATATTTAAGGATTTTTGTCTTCTCTTGAACTGTTGATAGTTTCATCTACCTATTATTTGAACTAAATCCTAACCTTTTTCCTGGCTTTAAGTTTTAACACTTTTTTAGTTTGATCTATTAGAACTAAAACTGTTTCTCTTGAAATAAAAAAATGTTAAAAAAAACAAACACAACTATGTAATGACTGCCGCAAGCTATATAGCCCCAACTAGGTGCTACTTTATAGTGCACTTACCTTACCCACAGAGGTTTACGTCTAAAATCAGACATGTGTTCACAGATATGTATATATCAGTTGTGCTTGCTATTGAAAGTTTTTAGATTAATTAAGATCTTTAGTGAATCAATTAAAATTTGGGGGAAAAAAAAGACATGGAAACAATGGTAGATACCAGAGACAGTATGGGAGGAAGGCGGGAAATGGCAGAGGGGAAGAGGTAGGGAATCAAGGGAAGAAAAAAACAAGCAAAATATGTAAGAAACGGGAACCAGCAGTTAGCGTAATGGCTATGTCGCTGGACTCCCACGTAGTCGACCGCGGTTCGCGTCTCGGACCCGGTGGCTTAAATCTCACGCCGGGCGCGTGTGCGTGCGTGCCCAAGATCCCGAGAGGAGAATGGAGGAGAAGGGATTGCGGTGTGACCATCCCCCCTGGGGGGTGATTTCTCGCTTTCTGTCTCTATGTCTCTCTCTGTCTGTCTGGCGAGCGCACGCGCCCTATAGCGAAAACCTCTCAAAAAAAAAAAAAAATATGTAAGAAACAAGAAATGGAAAATGATTGTTGATGATAACACATATGGTAATATCCTTGATTAAGCCAATATACAGTGGATTCTGGATGGAAAAAATCTCATTTTGTATACTGCACTGATGTACAGTGAATGAATAAATAAATAAAACTGAAAATGAAAAACAAAGAAAGAAAGAAATTAAAAAAAAATAAAAGTAAAAAAAAAAAAGACCTAGAATATGAGGAGGACTATTTATCCTCTTAAAAAAAAAATCATCAGAGGGTGCATGTGCGGAGAGACCGAGAGATATAGAGACTGAGATATAGAGTAAGAAAGCATCCCCTCCCCCATGGGGCATGATCACAACATCACTCCTTCTTCATTTGAGGTACACACGCTCACGGGCCCGTTGTGTTTTTAAGCCACAGGTCCAGATTTGGAACTGTACAGCTGGCCATGTGGGATCTGTCTCCCTTAATCACTAGGCCATGGAGCTGGCCGGAGAACTATTTATCTCAAAAATAATAATTAGTTGTGATAATGAAAGCACCTTCTTCCAGCTTCTTTTAGTGGCACTCTGGTTCTGTCATAATTTCCCACTAGTGAAAGAATTCTGAGGCAGACTCTCCAGGAATTTTCTGTGATCAATAATTCTACACAGCCCTTGGACCAGCCAGTGGCATGATGGTTCTGGCAGCTAGATCCCACATGGCCGACTGTGCAGTTCGAATCCCGGACCCGACAGCTTGATAAAAAGTTTGGCACATGTGTGTGCATGCCCAAAATCCTGAGAAGAAAATGGGGAAAGGATTGTGATGTGGCCATCTCTCCTGAGGGCTACTTTCTCACTTTCCCTCTGTCTCTCGGGCAGGTCTTTTGTGCCCTTTACTGGGAAAGAAAAGGAAAAAAAAAAAAAAAGCCCAAGAGCACTATATACCAGGTTAGGTTCTCAGAGAACTCTATCATAGGAAGAAAAGAGGTCACTTCCATTTATATGTAAATAATATATATTCTATATGTATATTTTAAATATGGCCTGACATAGTTCTTGAAAGTGCAACAGAGTTCTTAAGAAAGAGGTAAACTGGATTGTAAGAAGGTTGGGAGGAATGGAGAGGGTCCGTTCTTAAGTTAGTCGGCCTGAATTTGAATCTCGGTCAGCTACTTTGTTAGCTGTGTGACTTTGGGCAAATGATTTAACTTCTCTGTGCTTTGGTGTGCTCATGTGTACAGTGAGAATGAGGGCATGGGCAGTACAGCTGAGGATAAGGGACTGAGAACAGGGCCTGGCACCTGGGAAATACTGCCAAAGCCGAGTTTCTTCTTTCCAGGGCAATGGTCTCCAACCTTTTTGACCATACAGTCCATCAATTAAAAAACAATAACAACAACAAAAAACCCCACTCAGTTCAGTATGTGGATTTGTGCGTACATAAACATTTTAAGCTATTCATCCACAACTCTGAGCATTAGTACTAGAAAGCAAAGTGCTAAGGTCCAGCCAGGGTTGGACCATGCCCTGTAGAACGTGGTATCACTTCTGAGGTTAAAGACCTCCGTTTCCATCTCAGGAGTCTCCCTCTCTGCTCTCGCCGAGGGAAGCTGCCATCTTGGGAGAGGCCCAGTGGAGAGGCCTGTGTGGTGCGGGCCAAAGCTACCAGAGCAGCTAAGAACTGATGCTTGCTTTGGAAAGCCAACACATACCACCTTGGAATGTACTTTTTCTAAGGCTATTTCTCCTATGAGTGACAGAGACCCAGAGAGAGAAGAAGAAAAAGAGAGAGAGAGGGAGAGACAGTACCTCGACAAGATCCTGATGTTGCAATCCACCCCAGCCTTCTGTCAGACCCCGATCGTGGGTGTGCGTGGGCCTGCTGTGCTCAGGGGAGTCCCCGGACATAAGCCTGGAGCCTTCCCACATGGGTCGACCTTGAAGAGCACGGCATCTTACTGCTACACCCCCAAAAGTACTTTTTTGGCATTTTTTGAGATGCCTATTCAGGGGGGGATGCAGATACAGCATTTGATTAAAAAAAAAAAAAAGTGCTATTTACATCAATGAAGTCAGCAGCAGAAGCAAGCATTGTCACTGAGGCTCTGCCTAGAAAAACAGTATTCCAGGAAGAAGGGATCGGAGGTCAGACGCCTGGCCTGGAAAAATGGGACAACCTCCACATCTACTCTCTCATCCTCTCATAGCTTAACCTCAACCGCCTCGTTTCTGTGTGGTAGAAAACTCAGTCACCTGCCTGCCTTTTTGTTTTTCTCCTGTATGTTGTTTTCCCTGCTAATCTGGTTGTCAGTTTATTTTATAGACTCAGAATCATCGACCCTTCAGAGGGAAGGGAGAAAATTTAAATATATTATAAAAACAGAATACATCTATTTATCATATATAATATACAATTTTCATATATACTTACATTACTTAAATTATATATTGATATATGATATATAATATATATAACATATGTTAAATATTTAAATGCATGTACCATTTAATTTATAATTCATCATTTTAATTACATTTATATTTATAAATTATACATTTATGTATGTCATTTAAATATATTTAAATATACTAAATATTTAAATATCAATATATTTTTACATATTATCATATAATCTATATATTTACTAAATATTAATTTTAATATGCAATTTAAATATATATAACACATATTATATATTTTTAATTTTTATGTATACATAGAATTTTCTTCTCCCATGATAGAGCGAGAACTCCTCCATCTCCCCGGGGTCCTCATGTTGGGGTCCACCTCCACTCAGCCAGCCAGAATCACATGTGCCACAGGGAGGTTGCAGGACCCAAGCCCAGGACCTTCCCATGTGGGTTCAGTATCTTGGAGCGTTAGCACCACAGCTGGCCTGAGAGGAGAGCCCCTCACACTTGCCCGCAGGAGCAGCACGTCATTTGGAGGACACTTCAGCTTCACCTGAGCCTGGACAGGCCCGCAGCCCTGAGGGCTTGAGCGCCGTCCTGGGAGACCCTGACCAGAACCACCGGTTCAGCCATTTGTGGGTTCCTGATCCTTTCATGGAAACTACAAAATAATAAGCGGTTTTTATCTTACTTTTTTCTTTAATGATATGTGTTTTGCGTTTAAAAGACAAATAAATTATTACATTTGAATATGTAAGTTCAAGGACTTTTCGATGCTTTAAAAAAGAAACTTTAGACTCTTACTGTGCTTTTTCGCAAATACAAATTCCCAGTGGTCACTGGAGTGATGTGAGCTGAGGCCTCCGCGTTTCTAGCTAAAGCCACTTTCTGCCCTGCTTATTTGCAAACAAGCTCAGAACCCTCTCGGAGGCAGGTGTCTGCCTCGGAAACGAGCTCCTAGCGGCCAGGCAGTCGCAGAGCAATCCGCCACCAGCGCTTGGTTACTGAGAGAACCAGTGCGGGAGCAGAGGCAGATCAGCGGCGGTAATCGAGTGTGAACATGAGAAGCCGGGAGGCTTCGATCTAGCCAACCTGAATAGGACCCACAGGGAACACCTTCTTCTTCTCTCCAGGGGCTATGTGAGCTGCCCCACAGTCTCAGACGACGACAAAAAACACTGCCATTTTCAGACCTAATCGTTCTGAAGGACGACTTTAAATCATTTTTTGGAATGGCGAGTTTATTATCTAAATTTAAATATCAAGTTTAATATCGAATAGCCTCGAGAGAGCAGAGCTGTTTCCCCGAGGCTGAGCAGGCGTTTGAAACTGCAGCCCAGAAAGCAGCAGCGGGGGGCGGAAGGCGTGGCTCGGAGGGGAAGCCAAGGGGAACTTCCCGGTGTTCCCGCGGAGCTGCCAGGCGCTGAAAGCGGTTCCTGAAATGCGTGTTTGTAAAGACAGAACGCACTAGCCTAAAGGTAATAAGAGTAAGACTTCCAGATCTGCATGGACATTTCCGATATTTGACGAGTCGAGTTTCTAGAACCTCCAGAGGCTCTGCCTTTTCATTGTGCTTTTTTCCCCCCAGAGGTTTTGTTTTTCTTTTTTCTTTTTTTGGAGAGGGTTTTTGCTATAGGACGCATGCGCTCGCCAGAAAGACAGAGAGAGACAGAGAGCTAGAAATCACCT
>NW_006159444.1:5559043-5560411 GCF_000334495.1 Tupaia belangeri chinensis
CACACACACACACACACACACACACACACGCGCCCAGCGTGACTTTAAGCCACTGGGTCTGGGACTCGAACCGAGGTTGACTACATGAGAGTCCAGCAACACTGCCATTACGCTAACTGCTGGTCCCTCCCAGGTAAGATTGTTAATACACCAGAAAAGAATCACTTTGAGTTTTTCAATATTTTCTTTTACATTAAATTTATTTATTTTGGGGGATGAGCAGTTATTGTTATTTATTTATTTTTTTTAAATGTGAGCAGAGAGTAACACAGAAAAAGAGAGAGAGGGGGAAATTGAGAAAGGAAGCTGCCAGGTCTAGGACTCAAACCATGGTCAGCCATCCAGCATCCCAACCACTACGTCATCTGCCAGCCCCTATTTTAAATTTATTTTTTAGTTTTGCTATAGGGTTCTATATCAAAAGGGAGAGAGAGCCTGAGAGACAGGAAGCGAGAAAGTGTCCCCCAGAGTGGCCATGCACAATCCCCTCTCCTCTATTCTTCTCTCAGAATTTTGGGCACACACTCACATGTATCTGGCATGTCTCTCAAGCCACCAGGTCCAGGTCTCGAACCTTGAAATTGGCCACGTAGCATCCAGCCACCTCAACCACCACATCCATCCCCAAATGGCCTGGGTTTTTCAATATTTTGCCCTAAAACAGATCCTTTCCTGTCTTTTCTTGCCACTGGGATTCCACTCATTCTCCAACACAGCTGTATGGGTAACCCCTCTGTTTTCACTCAAGCATCCTGGCACGCGGAGATGATGGGAGCCACTGTAAAAACATTGGGCTGATGGGAACCAGCAGTTAGCGTAATGGCTATGTCTCTGGACTCCCACGTAGTCGACCGCGGTTCGCGTCCCGGACCCGGTGGCTTAAAACTCACGTCGGGCGCATGTGCATGCGTGCCCAAGATCCCAAGAGGAGAATGGAGGAGAAGGGATTGCGGCGTGACCATCCCCTCTGGGAGGTGATATCTCGCTTTCTGTCTCTATGTCTCTCTCTGTCTGTCTGGCGAGCGCACGCGCCCTGTAGCGAAAACCTCTCAAAAAAAACCCAAAAAACAAAAAAAAAACATTGGGCTGATGACCTCACAAGGGCTCCGATGGTCTCCCACCCCCATCTTCAATCACTTCCTTTACTGATACTTTTTCCCCATGAAAACGTTTATGTCTATTTTAGTTTTAAATAAGCAACCATAGACATCCAAATTACAAAGGAAGAAGTAAAATTAATTTTGTTCACAGATGACATGGTCATATATGTAACAAATACAAATGATTACTAAAAAAGAAGACCTGTTAGAACTAAATAATGGGTTTAGCAAAGTTGTAGGCTACACATCATACAAAAATCAATTGTGT
>NW_006159444.1:5561612-5564903 GCF_000334495.1 Tupaia belangeri chinensis
CAATAAATCGGAGGACATAAAAACAGTGAAGGTACTTAATGAGAATAGGACAATGTGGAGTGGGGTGAGTAAGGAGAAGAGGATAGAGAAAGATAGCAAGTGAACAATAGAGGGGATGTTAGTGAGAAACAGATATGGTTTATTATCTGTTGAAGATGACGTGTATAGTATTCTTAACTGGACTGGTCTGGGAAGTATTTCATGATGGGTGAAGTCTTTTAACAAGCAAAATGAGAAATAGTGATTGACTGTTTTAAAAAATTATAATAATAATAATTATTGGGAAATGCATGGAAAAGACTTTGAATGATAAAGCGGGGAGATCGATGCCTCTGTATTGACTGACATGCATGGCATTCCCTTTTGAAAAAGCAATGGAAGTCAATGTAAAGTTATATGTAATCCAATGTAATATAAAGAAGATTATGATAATAATAAAAAAAAAAAATCAATTGTGTTTTTATAAACTAGCAATGAACAACCCAGACAGGAAATTAACAATACAGTTAACATGGAAAGGAATGAAAAAACTTTTCATAGACTTTACCAAAGAGGTGAAAGACTTATACACTGAAAATCACAAACATTGTTGAAAGACATTTTAAAACTTATATAAATGAGGGGACCAGCGGGTGGCATGGTGGTTAAGGCGCTGGATACTCCCATGTAGCTGACCACAGTTCGAGTCCCAGACCTGGTGGCTTGCTTTCTCACTTTCTCTCTCTCTCTCTTTCTCTGTTTATCTCTCTGGTCAAATTAAAATAAATGAATAAATAAGTAAAATTAAATAAATAATTCTTTAAAAATAAACGAAAAGACATACTATATACATGGATTGCAAGATATAATAGTGTGAACATGACAATCCCACACAAATTGACTTCAGATTTGAAATAATCCATATCAAAATTTCAATGACAATTTTTGCAGGTACAAAACTTCATTCTAAAATTTATATGGAACCTAAAGGGACCCCCTGCCCCCCGCAAAATAGCCAGAGTAATCTTAAAAAGTAAGAACAAAGTTGGGGACCAGGCAGGTGGTGTGGTGGTTAAGGTACTGGACTCTCCCACATGGCTGACCATGGTTTGAATCTTGGACCTGGTGGCTTTGTTTTTTCACTTTCCCTCTCTCTGTGTGTTTCTTTCTCTGGTCTAATTAAAGTAAATGAATGAATAAATAAAATTAAATAAATAATTCTTAAAAAAAAGAACAAAGTTGGAGCTCACACACTTCTTGATTTCAAAATGTATTATTAAGCTATAATAATCAAAACTGTGATGCTACATAAAATCAGACATGTAGACCAATGGAATAGAATAGACAACTCAGAAATAAATATTTGCATATATTATCAAATAATTTTCAACAAGGATGCCAAAACTACTCAATGGGAGAAAAAGACAGTCTTTCTAACAAATAGTGATGAGGAACTGGCATCCATATGCAAATGACTGAAGCTGATCCTTACTTTATACCATGTACAAAAATTAACTCAAAATGGGTAAAAAGACTAAATATAAAACCCAAAATATATGAGCAGAGAGCTGCACGATATTTGATCTGGCAAGTAATTCCCAGATAGGACACTGAAAACATAGGCAACAAAAGTAAAAATAAACAAACTGGAAAACATCAAAATTAACAACTTCTGTGCATCAAAGTGTACAATCAGTACAGTGAAAAGGTAAGCTATGGATGAGGAGAGAAAACATTGCCCATTGTATATCTGAAAAGGAGTTCACGTCTGGACTATGCAAAGACCTCCTACTACTCAACAGCAAAGCACATCAAGTAACCCTGCTACAGATAAATGGGCAAATGGGCTGCACTCCCACATGGCTCACTGCGGTTCAAACAGAATACACACGTCTCTGATAAATACAAATAACACCCAAACGTCTGTTAGTATATGGAGAGATGCTAAATATAACTAATCACTGAGAAAATGAGGGCCAGCCGGTGGATTCCCAAAAGGCTAACCATGGTTCAGGCCCCACATCTAGTGGCTAAAAATCATGCTGGGCACTTGTGAGTGCATGACCAAAATCTGGAGAGGAGAGTGGAGGAGAAGGAATTGTAGCATGGCCATCCCCTTGGGGGGTGATTTCTCACTTTCCTTCTCACTGTCTCTGTCTCTCTAGAGTGAGTGTATGCACCCTATGGAAAAAAGAAACCAACCAAAAAAAAAAAAAAACTAAAAAGAAAATGATACTGAAAACCATATGAAATCTTACCTTATGTCATTAGGATGGCTACTATTTAACAGAAAAAAAGATAATAAAAAGTACTGATTGGAACAATGATGTACTATTGGTGGAATTGCAAAATGGTTCAACCTCTATAGAAAACAGTATGGCAAAAATAAATAAATAAATAAATAAATAAATAGATACATAAATAAACAAATACATAAATAAATAGCCAGGGGCCAGGAGGAGGCACCGTGATAAAAGGCAACTCTCCACAAAGCAATCCTGCCCGGGAATGTTACCGGATCACGTCTAGAGCCATCCCTGAATATGCAGGCACGTTTTGCCTGTGCCAGGTCTGGCCGAAGGCTGAGAGTATATTGCGGTGTCAAGATCTTGCTGCTGGTGCTGTTTCTTTATCTCTCTCTCTCCTTCCTACTGTCTCACTCAAGAAATAAGTAAGATTTAAAAAATAGAACTGCCATATGATCTAGTCATCCCACTTCTGGATTATCCAAAAGAATTAAAAGCAGGATCTGGAGAGAGATTTACATCTCCATGTTCCTAGCAGCCTGATTCATGATTGCCAAGAGAGGGAAGCAACCCAGCATGAATGAATGAATGCCTCAATGGAAGGTTACCCAGCCTTGAAGAGGAAGGAAGCTCCCAGGGGCTACAACCTGGGTGACGATGAAGACATCTGCTAAGTAAACTAGGCCAATCACACACACACACAAAGATAATTACTGCATTACTTTACTAAGTAAGCTGTCTAGAGTAGTCGGATTCACAGAAACAGAATGGTTGCCATGGCCTGGGAAGAAGGGCTCTAGGGCAACGTTCAATAGGTATAGCGTTTGGGTCTCGCAAGATGAAACGTCCTGGCGATGGGTTACGTAAGGATGTCCATGTACTTAACCCCACTGAACTGCACACTTCAGGATGGCTAAGATGGTACGTTTTGTGTTTAGCGTTTTTCAACCACAATAAAACTTCTAAGAAGTAAATAAGTGAGGCACAAAACTTGGCCCAGTACCCTAAGAGCTTGTCTTTCTTTCACAATCGAGTTTCCTGAAAGAACAGTTTATACAGTGCTTGG
>NW_006159444.1:5564934-5568668 GCF_000334495.1 Tupaia belangeri chinensis
CTTTACTCCTCGGTGCTGTGCCATCTGGCGCTGTCCCCTCCCTCCAGCTGGCTACTGTCTGGTTGTTCCAGTTGTCACCCGCAGAACACAGGCCTCAAACCCGTCTCTGTTCATACTCTGCAGCATTTGACACCGTGGACCACTCCCCTTGGAAAATCTCTTCTGGAAGAAGCTCTATCCAGAGTTCTCTTTGCTGCTCAGTACACTTCGGTGTCTTTTTTTTTTTTTTTTTTTGCGAGGTTTTTCACTATAGGGGGCGTGCACTCGCCAGACAGACAGAGAGAGACAGAGAGACAGAAAGTGAGAAATCACCCCCTGGGGGGATGGCCACGCCACAATCCCTTCTCCTCCATTCTCCTCTCGGGATTGTGGGCACGCACGCACACGTGTCCGGCGTGAGTTTTAAGCCACTGGGTCCGGGACGCAAACCGCAGTCAACTACGTGGGAGTCCAGCGACATAGCCATTACGCTAACTGCTGGTTCCCCACTTCGGTGTCTTTTTTTTTTTTTTTGCGAGGTTTTTCACTATAGGGGGCGTGCACTCGCCAGACAGACAGAGAGAGACAGAGAGACAGAAAGTGAGAAATCACCCCCTGGGGGGATGGCCACGCCACAATCCCTTCTCCTCCATTCTCCTCTCGGGATTGTGGGCACGCACGCACACGTGTCCGGCGTGAGTTTTAAGCCACTGGGTCCGGGACGCAAACCGCAGTCAACTACGTGGGAGTCCAGCGACATAGCCATTACGCTAACTGCTGGTTCCCCACTTCGGTGTCTTTTTTTTTTTTTTTGCGAGGTTTTTCACTATAGGGGGCGTGCACTCGCCAGACAGACAGAGAGAGACAGAGAGACAGAAAGTGAGAAATCACCCCCTGGGGGGATGGCCACGCCACAATCCCTTCTCCTCCATTCTCCTCTCGGGATTGTGGGCACGCACGCACACGTGTCCGGCGTGAGTTTTAAGCCACTGGGTCCGGGACGCAAACCGCAGTCAACTACGTGGGAGTCCAGCGACATAGCCATTACGCTAACTGCTGGTTCCCCACTTCGGTGTCTTTTTTTTTTTTTTTGCGAGGTTTTTCACTATAGGGGGCGTGCACTCGCCAGACAGACAGAGAGAGACAGAGAGACAGAAAGTGAGAAATCACCCCCTGGGGGGATGGCCACGCCACAATCCCTTCTCCTCCATTCTCCTCTCGGGATTGTGGGCACGCACGCACACGTGTCCGGCGTGAGTTTTAAGCCACTGGGTCCGGGACGCAAACCGCAGTCAACTACGTGGGAGTCCAGCGACATAGCCATTACGCTAACTGCTGGTTCCCCACTTCGGTGTCTTTTTTTTTTTTTTTGCGAGGTTTTTCACTATAGGGGGCGTGCACTCGCCAGACAGACAGAGAGAGACAGAGAGACAGAAAGTGAGAAATCACCCCCTGGGGGGATGGCCACGCCACAATCCCTTCTCCTCCATTCTCCTCTCGGGATTGTGGGCACGCACGCACACGTGTCCGGCGTGAGTTTTAAGCCACTGGGTCCGGGACGCAAACCGCAGTCAACTACGTGGGAGTCCAGCGACATAGCCATTACGCTAACTGCTGGTTCCCCACTTCGGTGTCTTTTTTTTTTTTTTTGCGAGGTTTTTCACTATAGGGGGCGTGCACTCGCCAGACAGACAGAGAGAGACAGAGAGACAGAAAGTGAGAAATCACCCCCTGGGGGGATGGCCACGCCACAATCCCTTCTCCTCCATTCTCCTCTCGGGATTGTGGGCACGCACGCACACGTGTCCGGCGTGAGTTTTAAGCCACTGGGTCCGGGACGCAAACCGCAGTCAACTACGTGGGAGTCCAGCGACATAGCCATTACGCTAACTGCTGGTTCCCCACTTCGGTGTCTTTTTTTTTTTTTTTGCGAGGTTTTTCACTATAGGGGGCGTGCACTCGCCAGACAGACAGAGAGAGACAGAGAGACAGAAAGTGAGAAATCACCCCCTGGGGGGATGGCCACGCCACAATCCCTTCTCCTCCATTCTCCTCTCGGGATTGTGGGCACGCACGCACACGTGTCCGGCGTGAGTTTTAAGCCACTGGGTCCGGGACGCAAACCGCAGTCAACTACGTGGGAGTCCAGCGACATAGCCATTACGCTAACTGCTGGTTCCCCACTTCGGTGTCTTTTTTTTTTTTTTTGCGAGGTTTTTCACTATAGGGGGCGTGCACTCGCCAGACAGACAGAGAGAGACAGAGAGACAGAAAGTGAGAAATCACCCCCTGGGGGGATGGCCACGCCACAATCCCTTCTCCTCCATTCTCCTCTCGGGATTGTGGGCACGCACGCACACGTGTCCGGCGTGAGTTTTAAGCCACTGGGTCCGGGACGCAAACCGCAGTCAACTACGTGGGAGTCCAGCGACATAGCCATTACGCTAACTGCTGGTTCCCCACTTCGGTGTCTTTTTTTTTTTTTTTGCGAGGTTTTTCACTATAGGGGGCGTGCACTCGCCAGACAGACAGAGAGAGACAGAGAGACAGAAAGTGAGAAATCACCCCCTGGGGGGATGGCCACGCCACAATCCCTTCTCCTCCATTCTCCTCTCGGGATTGTGGGCACGCACGCACACGTGTCCGGCGTGAGTTTTAAGCCACTGGGTCCGGGACGCAAACCGCAGTCAACTACGTGGGAGTCCAGCGACATAGCCATTACGCTAACTGCTGGTTCCCCACTTCGGTGTCTTTTTTTTTTTTTTTGCGAGGTTTTTCACTATAGGGGGCGTGCACTCGCCAGACAGACAGAGAGAGACAGAGAGACAGAAAGTGAGAAATCACCCCCTGGGGGGATGGCCACGCCACAATCCCTTCTCCTCCATTCTCCTCTCGGGATTGTGGGCACGCACGCACACGTGTCCGGCGTGAGTTTTAAGCCACTGGGTCCGGGACGCAAACCGCAGTCAACTACGTGGGAGTCCAGCGACATAGCCATTACGCTAACTGCTGGTTCCCCACTTCGGTGTCTTTTTTTTTTTTTTTGCGAGGTTTTTCACTATAGGGGGCGTGCACTCGCCAGACAGACAGAGAGAGACAGAGAGACAGAAAGTGAGAAATCACCCCCTGGGGGGATGGCCACGCCACAATCCCTTCTCCTCCATTCTCCTCTCGGGATTGTGGGCACGCACGCACACGTGTCCGGCGTGAGTTTTAAGCCACCAGGTCTGGGACGTGAACCGTGGTCAACTATGTGGGAGCCCAGGGACATAGCCATTGCGCTAACTGCTGGTTCCCCACTTCGGTGTCTTTTGAAGGCTTAATTTTTATTTTCCCTTAATGTGGCTCTTTCTCAAGGCCCCATCTGGGCCCTCACCGCTTCCTTTCTTGTCTCTCCTCCGTCGCTTTCCTAAGTGAACTCAGCTCCTTCCATGGTGTTTTCCTGGGAGGGAATTTTTTTTTTTATCCCCGTAAGTTTTGTGGGCAAGGGGCTGGTAGGTGGCATGGTGGTTAAACGAGCTGGACTCCCACATGGCTGACCACAGTTCAAGTCCCAGACTTGGTAGCTTGCTTCCTCACTTTCCCTCTCTCGCTCTCACTCTTTCTTGCTCTGTCCCTCTGTGGTCAAATTTAAATAAATAAAGTAAGTTAAATAAAATCATTTAAAAAAAAGAAGAAGAACACAGTGCCAAAGAATGGTTTTATTTAAAATAATGATAATTTATAAATCTGGGGTTTAGTAAGGGAAAGCGAGA
>NW_006159444.1:5568714-5570731 GCF_000334495.1 Tupaia belangeri chinensis
AGGTTTTTGCTATAGGGCGCATGTGCTCGCCAGACAGACAGAGAGAGACAGAGAGACAGAAAGTGAGAAATCACCCCCTGGGGGGATGGCCACGCCACAATCCCTTCTCCTCCAGTCTCTTCCCGGGATCTTGGGCACGCACGCACACACGCCTGGCGTGAGTTTTAAGCCACTGGGTCCGGGACGCAAACCGCAGTCAACTACGTGGGAGTCCAGCGACATAGCCGTTACGCTAACTGCTGGTCCCAAAACAAATGACTTTTTAAGAAAATTTGCCAAATTGGGACCAGTAGATGGCATAGTGGTTACTTCACTAGCCTCCCAAGTAGTCAACCGCAGTTTGAGTCCTGACCCAGCAGCCTAAAACCCACGCTGGGCACGTGTGCGTGCGTGCCCAAGATTGCAAGAGGAGAATGGAGGAGAAGGGATTATGGTGTGGCCATAATCACCATAATCTGGGGAGGGTGATTTCTCACTTTCTGTTTCTTGCTGTCTCTCCAGCAACCTCACATGCCCTATAGCAAAAATCTCTCTCTCAAAAAAAAAAAAGCTCCAAAGAAAATTTGTCACTGGCACCAGTATGTACTTGCTGAAGAGAGAAGACAGAGACCGAGAGGGAAAGCGAGAAAGCACTCCCATGGGGGATGGTCACACTGCAATCCCTTCCTGTCCGTTTCTCCTTTTGAGATTTTGGAAACACACATACACACTTTGGGTGTGTTTCTCAAGCTGCTGGGTCTAGGACTCACTGAGCAGTCAGCCATGTGGGATCCAGCCGCCTTAACCGGCCCCACCACCAGCTGACCTTGAGTGACTTAAGATAAATGGCCCTTGGGAGAACAGAGAGATGGAGGTTGTATGATAGTTTTGTGACAACATCTATTTAGGTGTGGTTCTGGCTCCTCCTCTCTGCTCTTGGGAAGGGGACTTGTGACTACAGACTTTTTTTTGAACAGCTCTGCTTTTAGGCAGAAGAAGGAGTTCCGTAAAACCCTGTTCCCAGATGCCTACAGTTCCAAAGATTTCTTAGGCCATAGCGGCACACCACACTCGGGACCTTTCAGAAACCGCCAACTGCTGAGGATGCCCAAGGGTGTACCTTAGCCCCGCCTCTTTTCTGGGACCCAGCGCACACTATTCAACTGCTGTGTGACCTGAATAAGAGCATCGCAATGAATTTGCCTCCTTTTTCTGAAAATATGTTTTCTCTTGTATTGCATATCTTGCTAGTTCATCAAGTCAGAAGATGTCTCGGCATGCAAATTTCCCCATGCGTTGTACTCCCTCTTCCAGTGGCCACACTTAATTCTGTCTCCTGAGAATTTTGTCACTTGTCCCCCTCCCTCTGTCCATCATCACTGCTGCAGACCCTTATCATTGTGATGGCACTGTCCTAGTTTACATGAGCAGCGTAGATATACACGCTCTGCCTCATGTACATTTGTGTGAGTTAACGTCAGTCCAGCTGTGATTTGTTGATATTGAAAGATCCTGATCATATTACGCAGCCTTAAAAGAGAAAAAGGTTCTACTACATGCTACAACATGGCTGAACCTTGAAAACATGCTAAATAGAGGGGCCAGCAAGTACCATGGAGGTTGAGGCGCTGAACTTCCCACATGGCCAACCACGGTTTAAGTCCTGGGCCTGGCGGCTTGAATTCTCACTTACCCTCTCATTCTCTCTCTCTCTGGTGAACTCATGTGAGAAAAATAATAATGATAATAAATAAAATAAATAACTCTTTTTTTTTTAGAATTTTTTAAAATTTAACTTTTATTGGGAACCAGCAGTTAGCGTAATGGCTATGTCGCTGGACTCCCACATACTCGACCGCGGTTCGCATCCCGGACCCGGTGGCTTAAAACTCACGCCGGGCGCGTGTGCATGCGTGCCCAGGATCCCGAGAGGAGAATGGAGGAGAAGGGATTGCGGCGTGACCATCCCCCCTGCGGGATGATTTCTCGCTTTCTGTCTCTATGTCTCTCTCTGTCTGGTGAGCGCACGCGCCCTATA